>NC_039298.1:2920000-3520000 GCF_003368295.1 Carassius auratus | reverse complement strand
AACTACTCACTGTCTCTCTTCACATCAGTTCAGTCAGTGTACTGTTTGAGTACATTAATTACTCCGGGATATTGGTTTGTTTGAACTCAGAGGGAGTCTCAGCCACATTAAAAAAGTTAACATCTTAAGTAATTTGTGGATTAATGCATATTAGAGATGCGAACCATTTAAAACGATTCAGTTCGATTTGGTGAACTGAATGATTCGTTCGCGAACCGGATCTCCAGACTGCTTTGATTTGAACTCTCTCTCTCAACAGACACAGAAGAGAAAACAATGCTGAATAAAGTCGTAGTTTTTGCTATTTTTGGACCAAAATGTATTTTCGATGCTTCAACAAATTCTAACTGATCCTCTGATGTCACATGGACTACTTTGATGATGTTTTCTTACCTTTCTGGACATGGACAGTATACTGTACACACAGCTTCAATGGAGGGACTAAGAGCTCTTGGACTAAATCTAAAATATCTTAAACTGTGTTCCGAAGATGAACGGAGGTCTTACGGGTTTGAAACAACATGAGGGTAAGTTATTAATTACATAAATTTGCTATCTGGGTGAACTAACCCTTTAATATTTGCATGCGTTCTGAGGAGTGCATTGCGTGCATCCTAGCATGTGGCGAACCGAGTGTGGAGAATCGAATGGTTCATTCAAATGGAACTGTCCCATTCTTAATATATATATATATATATATATATATATATATATATATATATATATATATATATATATATATACATGAGTGGGTTCATTACCTAACAGGTGCTCCTCTCCCCAAGGCTGGACGCAGGAGGACTGTTATTGTGCTCTCAGATTCACTCAGTGGAGAGGGGACGTCTTCATAATCAAACGCAGGTGCTGTGAGGGGAAAGAAAGATCTCAAATTATTTGATCCGTTTCAGATGTGATTAACAAATGCCTAAGTGACCTGAAACTGGAGCAGTGAAGAGTTTGTGCTGGTCCACACATTCTATTGAACGATTTGTTTTTAAATTGTCAGTCAGTCAGTTCAACTCTATGATTCGTTTGTAGTCAGCAGCTCACTGGAGGGACAGATTGTCAGTATACAAAGACTTAAAATAAAGGTTTAGAATGACAAGAGGATAAGTAAAAAATGACATAAGTTGATTTTTTTATCTATTAAAAAAAATAAAAAAACACCTCAACCACCCAGTAACTGTAACACACAAAAATCTGTCAAATTAGTCTTGGTTTTCCACTGACTTGAATCTCCACAGAGAATAAAAAGCGCCTCAGACAGAGTGTGCCACACAAGGGCAATGAAACGCAGTAATGGAGGCGGATGAGAGCGATCCACAGTCCTTTATAAAGTCTCCTGAGGGGCGAGCGCAGAACAGAGCTCCTGCTCCCATTCCTGCTTATTATCCTAAGTACATTAGTGAGCCGTTACAGAGAAACGGGTCAATGTCTCAGCCTTCAGCATACCAAAACAAGCAGAAGACCTAGAGTAAAAAGAACCAGAGCCATCATCACAGAACTAGTGTTAGATCTGAGGACTGACGGATGTTATGACTGACTATAGGAACAAATCTCAAAAAGAAACACACAAATAAACACAAAGACAAATTTAGCTCATGCCTAGTACAGCTAGTACAGCTGTGAGATGCAAAAATCCACTATTGACACACTAATTAATTAATTAAGCAGGGAAGCTATTGAATGATTTGGGATATATTATATAACTCCATAAATCAGAAAATAATTAAAGCATGTTTACAACACTGAATAAAATAAATAAATAAATAAACAATGTAATTGTGACTCTTTTTTCATATTTTTAACTCACAATTGCAATAATAATAACAATAAATAAATAAAAAAGTCAGAACTGAGAGATATGAACTTGCAAATTGTGAGGAAAAAATACAGAATAAGTTTATTTTGTGCAATTGAGATTATATCCCATAATTCTGACTTTACAACTCCCAATTGCGAGTTTATAGCACAACTGAGAAAAACATGTAATTAAAAAATTATAATAATTGCGATAAAATAATGTCACCATCATTAAACACCAAAAATAATTACATATTATATACATCTGGCAAATGGTATAGGAAGAAACCCATCTTTTCTTTTTCTAAAACTGGAAACTGAACTATAGATTTCAGGCTCAGTGCATGAGAGGAGGGAGATAAAACTGAATGTGATGTAATCAAAACAAAATAGATTAAAGGTGATAAATTGTGTACCTAAACATTGTATTTCAGAGGTTTTCTTTCCACTAGTCTGAATGAAAACAAATTTTGGGAGCAAAATAGTCCAACACCTCAAAACTGACCAGTGTGTGAAATAACAATGGTTTTGCTTCTGGTGTCTGGCGTGTCTGGCCTCTCTCTCTCTCTCTCTCTCTCTCTCTACACATATATATTTTTTTTAATACATATATTTTTTTTTTTTTTTTGGAGCTTGAGAGCCACCATGCTTGGAGTGGCGTGTGTAAATAATGGCAGAATTTTGGGGTGAACTATTCCTTTCATGGGGCTCTTTAAACAGAATTGTATAAATAATGTTGTTTGGTCAGAAGTACCAAAGGGGCTGAGACTAATCAGTTTCCATTTCATTTTCAGTTTATAGAGCTGCAAAATGCAAAGCCAGAGACTTTTCCCACAAGCCTTTAAGTTCATTGGTGGAAAAAATGATTTCCCAAAAGGACCTGCCATTTTCCCTTCAGTTTGCACAGTTCTCCCCTCAGTTTGTCGACTTATGCCTGGGTAAACCTCTGTATCAATATTTCTACTGTTCAGAGAGTCGATCTCGCCAAAAGAGTGGCTGTGATTATGTTTGAATGAAGTCCAAATAACTTATGAATAAATGCTGAACCAATTAAAAGTCCCTCACAGGCATCGTACATTTATTCCAGATAAAACCAAAGCCCATCTTGCTACTAGTGGAAAACTTATAATTAAGTTCTTTAGATTTAGACAGACAAAGCCAGCAAAGCTGTAGCTGTACTGATGTATCTCATATCCCAGAATGCCTTGTGGCAATGCATATTCCCTCACCTGAGATATTGGTGGTGATTTCGGTCAGCGCGGTCTGGCCAAAGCCCTTGGCGGTGCGGGCACGAACAGACACCAGGTATGTGGTGCCAGGATGAAGGCCGGAGAACATGTGATACGTCTCGTTCTTTAGTTTGGAGACGGTGCGCCGTGGGCCAGGAACGTTGATGCTGGGATCTGACGATTCAATGCTCTGGTAGCTGATCTAAAAACAGGAAACTGACCGTGAGCCCAGAGGAAATGTTACAGCAAACTGTGGAGGATCAGTGTTGATGGAGTTCAGCTTCACTTTACCCACAACAAACCTGATGTCTTCATTTACATCACCTTAGCATTTCTGAAGGCTAGCTTTATGCTCCAAATATTATTCCATGCAAGTGATTGTCAATTTAACAAAAAATGGTAGCAATCATAAAGTCTCATTACTTTCAGAAATTACAGTATATTTCTTGAACCATTTAATCCCCGCTGAGATTTTATTCTTCCATTTTGATCCATGCAAGAGGAGTCACATTATTTTAATACATACTATATAAATATTTACCATTGAATACATGTAATATACAATTTCATACAGAGTTTCAAGAAATAATTTTGGTAAATGAATGATACAAATGATTCAAAATATAACCAATTTCTAACTTTGTGTCCATTATATAATACATTTCCCCACAATATAACTTGTAAGTAGTATTGACTTTATATTAGAGCCTGGCCAATATATCATTTAGCCGATATTATCTGCCGATATAATCCTGTCACTGATATATCAATATTGACGAATATATGATCTGATGTGAACCTATTATGCAAATTAAATGCTTCTGAATAGTGTAATTATTTAGTTTGTCCAGCAGAGCATGCTTCATTGTTTGCTACTGGCGACCCAGGTCAGTGTAGTTTAGAGATGCGGAGATGAGTTTAAACTTCACCCCTCCACACCTATATTTGATTGTCACATTGCCAAGATTCTAATTCTTAGTTTGGCATGATGATATGATGAATGGATGGTTATTTTTTAACCACAGATTCAGGGACTAAAGCTGATCTGCGCATCATGGCATGCAGCACATTAAAGCCTGTTTTACGGCCACCGGAGCTGACCATGGCTACTCAGTCAATGTGTGATTATACCGATATACTGTGTAGCCGATATTATCTACTGAACCATCCATTCAATACATATAATGTTCTATTTGTGTTATGTATGCTATTTATAATAAGCACAACAAAGTTTACTGTTAAGTGCACTTATGTCAGACTTATTTTAATAATAAAGTTTTTGTTTTCAAATTACACAAGCCATTTTTTTCTTTCTACTGCATGTCTGTGAAGAAACAGACAGAAAATGTCCAGCAAAGTTGAATCGAATAATTTATTTACTAATAAGGCCATAAATAACTTGAACAGTCACTTCATTCAGTGAATTCAAATCAAAGCTTAAAACTGTTTAACCAACAGTATCACTAATTTACATTGTGTATTTGTCGATTTTTTTTTTTCTATTTCTATGTGATTACTACATAATCTGTGTTATATGCAACTGTATTATTTGTAACTGAATTGGGCAAATGTCCAATGAAATTGTTTCTTTGTGATAAATTTTTGTTGCTTTTGGTGTACCTTGTTCAGTGTCTTTGAGCCTGATTAAGGCTTATTATTATTATTATTATTATTATTATTATTATTATTATTATTATTATTATTATTATTATTGTTGTTGTTGTTGTTGTTGTTGTTGTAGTCTAACCTGCCAAATTATAAACTTTTAGAATACAATTAGAATACAGGCACTGGAAAAAAATTGTTTTAAGAAAATGCTTCAGCGCTTCAGACCTGGATGGCATCCCTAAAGACACCTACAGTATAAACACATTAAGATGTAATGGAACCCCCAAATTTAGCACCAGTCATTCACACTTCAGATTTAAAATAACTGTCTCCACTGCGAGCTGTTTGAAGAATGTGTTGAAACTGCTTTGCTGCCGCACTCACTCTGGAAAACTCTCTAGGGAATTTAAGGGAGCCACCTACAAAGAGTGACTCACAATTAATTCAGATGAAAAAATAAATAAATATTGAAATAGAACTTACAAATACAAGAAGGTTTCAACAACTTTTAGCCCCTCTACTCGCTTCAAATCAAACATGTTATATATATATATATATATATTACACATCGGAAAAAAGAGACATCAGAAGCAAGTTGTTTCAATTTGATGCAGAAAAAAAAAAAATGTGTCCAACAGAACTGAAGACATCTGCCTTGAAACGTTAAATGAAACTTAATGTTGCACAAAATCAGTTAAAATAGGTGGTATATAATTTAAGATGACCTCATACTAACATTCTATGGATTATTATTATAATTTTTCATTGTCACCTTTGCCCTTCTTAACAGAGCTCCCAGAGCTCGAATACATTAATGCATGGTTCCTGTAAAGCGACTGATATTGAGCCATTGTAACATATCAATCTATCATTATTTCTGTCATCTGTAAATAAACCTAAAATGTGAAGCTTTTTAAACTTTTAAAAAGACTTTCAAACAAGACTTTTTTAAGATAAAAAGTGTGTCTCTGCTTTACCATTAACTATTACATATTTTACATTTCTTAGAATTTAGATTATGTTTTCTTTACATTCAAATAGAACTGCAATTTTGTATAATGTTCATCATATCAGTTCAAATTCAATTCTAAAACTGGCAGAGTGGTTCTGTTCAATACTCCTGAGCAAGCGATAAAGCTGCTGAATAATACTGAACAAACGTTGGGCTCGATCACACACCCAGCACAATGCGGTGCGGCGCAAGTATATTTGCTAGTTTCAGCCCGATGCAGTTCTCATTTTCCCGTCCTGTGCCACGTTGTTTAAATTAAATCACATTTAAATTTATGCATTTAGCAGATGCTTTTATCCCAAGTGACTTACAGTGCATTCAGGCTATCAATTTTTACATATCAATTGTTCCCGGGGAATCGAACCCCCAACCTTGCGCTTGATAATCAATGCTCTATCAATTGAGCTACAGGAACACTAGTAAAAGCATTGAAGATGCTTACGTGTGTTTGTTTGTTCCCCGACATTTTTGTGGTGAATGTTTTAAAAACGAATAAAATAACATTTAAGTCAATTAAGTTTTTTATTCCTGTTTTATGAATGAAAGTGATAATGTTTGGAACGGCACCAATAATTAAATGACGGCAGAATTCGGCAGTTAGCCAACTGTTCAGATAACACTGACTGTTTGTTCATAACTAATCCTCTAATACATCATTTATGACCAGCAACAACTGAATGTTACCTCAACTGAGTGTGTGATTGAGAAATCATTAACAAATCCATCAACCGGACCTAACAGCAGAGTGAACTAAAGCTACACACGTTACTCCCAAACAAGCTCTGAGCGCGAGCAGACGCTTGCAAGTGTACATACTGACAGTTGAGGTAATTGAAGAGGGCTGAGGCAGTAAAATATTACCAGACTAAAGCACTTACACACAATCGCCCCATCCGACAGCCTCTGCAAGGCAAATAAGCAATTATGTTTGTCCCTCAACTAATTGAAGCCTGGAGAATAAACCACAACATGATTAGCACAAGAACACCTAGGCTCTGTGAAGGGTTGAGAGAGTTACAGCACACACACTAATGACTGCTGATTGAGAGGGAGGATGAGGGATAAAAACAAACCCTACAAATTCTGTGTGAATGTGATTCTGCACAACAGCTAAACTCAAATATGCCTTATCCCACAGAATCAGATGAAGCTTAACTGGGGCATCATCAAACATGATCACGATTCATTTTTCATCACATTGCACCAATAGTTGACCCTTTCATTAACATTGCAATTCAGTAACTTAAAAAGCTAATCATTTAAATAAGCAGATAATTAAAATAAGCAATAAGCAGATGGCACTGAGCATGGTAGCTGTGTTGCAAACTCCATGTAAACTCTTTTGTATGTTTTACTTGTTATTTTGTTGTGTTGTATTACGTGTCTGATGTTGTTAGTATAACGGTCTACAATAGACACACACTTTTAAACATTTCAGATGCTTCTGTGTTGACCATTCAGGGGGAAATTTACAGCGATCATTATCACAGATGTTTACATTCCCCCTCAAGCCAACACAAACCAGGCACTCAAGGAAATGTATTTTAATATAAGTGTGCAAGAAACTGCATACCTAGATGCAGCGTTTATTGTTACGATGAACTTTAACAAAGCCAACTTCAGAACAATAGCTCCAAAATATTTTCAACACATCACCATCAACATGTGTGGTGATCGTGTACTGGATCACTGCCACTCTCCAGCAGTCAGGTGGTCATAATGGGCAACAACACTTCAACCCCACTGACCCTCAACACTGGTGCTCCTCAGGGCTGTGTCCTCAGTCCACTCCTGTACTCCCTGTACTCCTGTACTCATGACTGTACAGCCACACACAGCTCCAACGCCATGAACAAATTCGCTGATGACACAATGGTGATAGGCCTGATCACCAACAACGATGAGACGGCCTACAGAGAGGAGGTGAGCACCCTGACTAAATGGTGTCAGGAGAACCACCTCTCACTCAACATCAACAAGACCAAGGAGCTGGTGGTGGATTTCAGAAGACAGAGCAGAGAACACACCCATCGCCATCCACATTGTTGGAGGTTAGCTTACCTCCCTCCAGGACATCTACACCAGCCGGTGCATAAGGAAACCAGGAGGATCATCAGAGACTCCAGCCACCCATCCTAGACGTCTCCGCAGTATATGATCCCACACTAGCCGACTGAGGGATAGCTCTTTCCCTCAGGCTATCAGACTAATGAACAATCAGAACTAAAACACCCTACAGCATACTCCCAAAACACGGTATGACACACACTGCATTTTAACCCCAACACAGTGGACTATATGTACATACTGCACTAAATACAACCTTGTATCTGCTACCACTGGATACCATCCAACTCACATCCATTACATTTTACATATCTAATTCATGTATAAGCTGTTGCACCTTCACATATATTATGTCAATCTATGTCTACATAATACTTACATACTGTGTATAATTGTGTATTGCTTACTGTAAGTATGTCTAATAGTACACTGTGTGTAGTAGACATATGTGTATATTGCACATTGTCATCTGTGTATCATATATACAGTATATATATATATATATATATATATATATATATATATATATATATATATATATATATATATATGTATGTATATATATTTTACTATAGTAATTTTTTAATACTAAATACTACACTGACGTGTTCATCTTTTTCACAAGGGTAGTAATATATATATATATATATATATATATATATATATATATATATATATATATATGCAAACAAATATGCACTGGGTTACTACAACAATTTAGTCTTATGTCAGTTACGAGCTGACACACTTTTGTTAGTTAGTGTACCTCATATTGTGTGATCAGACCATTGGGCTCCAGCGGCTCCTCCCACTTCAGAAAGATCATATCGTCCAATGGGGTGAAGGTTAAAGATTCAGGTGCAATGCCTCCTGGGACTGTAGGAAACAAGAGAAAAGAGTCAGAGAACGGTCAGATCCATCTTCCTTAAACACAGAGTATCAGACACAGCTGAGACGAAGGTCGAGATGCCACAGGTGGAGGTGAAGCGATAACTCTACAGATTATATGAGAGGGGAAAAGAGTGAGAACAGAGACCCTTCTCATATCTGAACGCAGCGGCAGAGGCCACCACAGACGATTTGTCTTCTTTACCAACACAACATGTGGAAGAAAATAGGGCAGATTGCACAAAAGTGAAAGAGAGAGAGAGAGAAAGCACATCTTGGTGCTAGACTCATTTTTTTAAGAGAGAAAAAGGGATCTCCATCCAGGCCACAGTGATCCATCATGGCTACAGGCTGAAGTCATCTCAGTAGGGCTCAGTGTGTATGAAAGTTGGGGAAACTAAGGCGATAGTTTATACTATGACCTATGGGAAGACTGACTGCTCGTATTCAAATGCAGAGGCATGGATAGTGTTGAGAAAACAGGGCAGAAGTGTTGAGGAAAGATGATTTCCCTTGAAAACTAGTGCAAAAAATGGTTCTATTGTTAAAATATAGCTGAGAAAAAGCTCTTATTGGTCCAAGTATACAACATAAATATAGAAAAATGTGCACAACACCTGTATGCAGTGGTGACTCCAGTATTTTATTTTATTTTTATTTATTTATTTATTTATTTTTTTTGGGGGGGGGGGTGCTAATTGGGGGGGGTTGTGGGGGCGAGGCTTAACAGTTCAGACGGGGTGCTAAAAATGAAGTAAATTGAGAGAAAGTCATAAATACCTAAGCTTCAGCTAAGCATTTCAATTCAGTGTTTTTATTATTATTATTATTATTATTATTAATGATACATATATCAGCTTCGATAAAGGCATTTTTTACAGTTTTTTTTTTTTTTTTTTTTTTTGGTATTAAACTTCTAAAGTAATATAATTAATGGCAACTGCCAAATATGAAACTTACAAATTAATACAATTTATGAATGCACATTGAAAATATATTTTGTTATTATTTTATTTATTCATTTTTATTTATTTTTGTACAGATTTCTATTTACATTTTTTTGTGTCAATCACTCTCAATGCCAACTGACAGAACAATTTTAAAATTCCAACAGTTTTTATTATATACAGTACAGTACAATACAATACAGTAAAAAGTGCAGAAAATGCAGAAAACTATTTACACATAAGCTATTTTTTGCTTACGTTTGCTTTTTGCTTACAAAGACTTGCTACTCTTTGTGACGACAGACTCCTCTCCATCCAGGGCTGTGTTTCAGTGTAAATGGACCAAAACAGAGACTTTTGAAAATGATGGTATGGCTGCCCACATTTGTATTCCTAACGGAGTATCCTTGATGACAATAAAACAATAGCATCTTGCACATTGTTGTACCCAGAGCCATCTAATTTAATGTCAATGTCAAAATCACATCACAGCATTAGCTGAAGAGGCACCTGGAGGCGGCTAAAACAAACCAGCACAGAGTCAGCTACATAAGGAGCTTAAAGTGTCATCTTGTTGTTGTTGTATTATGTCAGAATCGATGGAGTACAGGCTCCAATTTAAATTTTATTGCGTGCATGCTTCTATTTCCAGACAAAAAAAAAAAAAAAAAACATCTGTAATAACACGATCAGACCGGACTGAAACAGTCATCATAAATGCTTGCCTTTGCAAGGCGCACTTCATATCAGTTAAGGTAAAATAAACAGCTGTCTTTGTTTGTATTGATTATGGTTTGGTTACATGTCTAAAGAATAAGTTAACCAATAAACAGAGACTAAACATAACGGAAATGTTTGTGTGGTCTCACTTTCTACAATCCCAATGGTAGAGAGAGAGAACAGTGAAGGCCCATGGTATGTGTCAGGTGTGTGTTCAAGTAGTAGCATTTGCTTACAATTGTCACTGTTTGCAGTACATACAGTAGTTAAAGCATCTAAAGATTAGTTTCAATTTATTATACACTTGGTTATTGTGGTACGTGTGTCAGGTCACTCCTGTCAGATTTGTTGTGTGAGTACGAGTCGGCCAATTCGGTTCCTTTCAGTTAAAGTTAACATTTTCAAATAACAATTGTGGTCCCCGGCAGTGAGTGACTTTACATATTAAGATAAAATAGATTTTTTTTTCTCCAGTCATTGTTGAAAAACAAGCAAACAAACCCTGCTAGCTAGCATTAGTAATGCAGTCAGGGGAATCTATCTGCCTCCACCTAAGCTCCGCAAGTATAGATGAGGATGGTTTTCATTTTAAAACGTCGTTATAAACAGGGCTTGAAACTGTCGACTTGTGTTCTCATCTGAGCTATTCTGCAAAGTGTCTGAAATTTGCCGTCTTTTATATAATATTATATAGCGCTCCATTGTGATAACTGTGGATACTAAACTTAAAATGAATGCTAATGCGCACTGTACCTAAGAGCGTACCTTTTTTTTATGTGACACATATGAATTTGAATATTAAACATAGCACACGACACAGCTCTCAGACAAACTAATTTCAATGCATGGTTGCAATTAAGGACATATTGTCTATTCTTTTTCCTCTTTTGTTTTTATTATTATTGTTGTTGTTGTTGTTTGATATTTATTTATATTACCCGTGATAGCAAATGAGAGTGAGCAAGCATCATCTACCAGATGTTGCATGCGTTTTATAGCTGAAACTTGGCAGCCACAAACATGCCACGAAGGTACAGTAGAGTACTGAAAAAGAAGATCACCCATATTCTCCATGTCTGTGGTCTCCTATGATCTTAAAACTGGTTAAGATTTGAAAATTATCCAGTTTGTCCCAGGCCTTAGCATGCATATTACTAGCAAATTGTCCGTTCATTAGTACATATAATGTAAAGCATTATAAAAAAAAGTCTTAATGTCTTATTTTGCTAATCTTATTTTTGATATTTTACATGACTTAATCCACCCCATACATAAACTTAATAACTATTAATAAGCAGAAAATTAGGAGTTTTGCTGTTGTTGTTGTTGTCAGTTATAATTGTGATTTTAATTAATATGTAATAACTATGTTCTATGCCGTAGCCAGCTCGGAGGTAAAAAAACATTCAAAATAAAATATGTTTTCTGAATGACTAATTCACTGTTAGAAAAAACACACACTAGAATTTTTTTTTTTCCATGCTGTGGAGATGGAGAACTATACATGTTGCTGTGAGACGCTGATAGAGTGAATAATGCTTGAAAGAGTTGAGAAAGAAGGTGGTGGCTCAGCCTCTGACATGTTTCTAGATTCAGCTATTATAATCATCTTTGGCCTTGTATTTTCATCTTAATTTGACACTTTAGAAATTGAAAAAAGTGGGATGTTGCAGTTTAGTTAGAGCACTATCTTAATCTTATGTACAAAATATTTCAACAAATGTTGATTTATTTTTCATGTCAGACACAACATCAACACCATCAAACAGTAATAATTTAACACTAGTACACAAATCTCTAGAACAATTAGGTTACAGAATGAAATGAAATATGCAAACGCTGGCCATGAAGAAATCTATGCAATTTTCTTCAGTATAGCAGTTATACTTTCACAAATTGAGCTAAAAACATTAATAAGAGCCCTAGATAGTAATACCATCTATATAGCAGTGCTTAATATTTAAATATATAACAGTAATACGTATTGTTGTATGAATAATAAACAAATGATACAATTACCTTTAAAGTTTTTAGTGTATGAGTTGTATTTGTAGGTGTTATTATAGCACAATTCTAACGCCACCTTACTCCTTTTCAAACCCTAGTTACAGCCATGGTACTTTCCCTGAACCCAAACATGACTCTACCCATTTTATCATGTACTGAGAAATTAAAATTCCTTCAATCTTTTGACATATATGTTTGATTGTATCATTGTCTAAAGGCAGCTTATATTGAAGTTAATCTGCAAAATGACAGGCTGTGAAATGTGACACTCTATGACATAATAAACTGTCTGCTTAGCCCCGCCCATAAATTATACATCATTGCATGGTTAGGTCCACCCACCAATCGGCCAGCGATTCGCATGTAGTGTAAATAACAAGAGAGACAAATGCAGGTCTCCACAGAAACCAAATGATAAAGATGCTCCAAAAACAACAAGACGCTGTGCAGAGCCATTGATCTTTGGTCTCGCCATACAATCACAAAATAATTAATAATACACAACATCCAATAAATACATCTAACCATACATAACATCCACATTGATAAAATTAAAATATATGTATCCTTCCCCCTTATTCAAAAGACTTTTTGCATATTTTTATGTATTTTATACTTTTATATATTTCTTAAATTGCTTTCGGTGTTATGTAACGACGACGAGATGGTAATAATTCAAAAACATGATTCAAGGGGTGTGTTGTGTCTCTCGTTATAATCAAAGCTTTTCTCTGAGCAGCAATTTGGTATATCTGAGAGACTTACTTTTGCTTTAATCCTATCATTTTCCCAGCTACTCTTATAATTCTGTCTAATTTAACTTTATTCGCAGAAGTAACTTGTCCAAACACAGTTATTTTATACACTGAAACACTCTCAATTAACCCTGTATAAACTCTATGCAACACAGCTTTGCTCACACAAAATTATTTCAGTTTCCTTAGCAAGAATAGCCTTTTATATGCTTTCATACAAATAAGAGCCACATTATCAGAGAAGTTAAATTTACAGTCAATCATGATTCCTAAATACTTAAGTCTTCACAATTTCAACAGTTTGATCACATAAAATGTTATATTTTGTTTTACTTACATTTATCAATAAAGGACTTTCTTCATACCATTTTTCTAGTTTCAAAACCTGCTCCTCATACTCAAAATGTACACAGTATTTCCATAGAATTGTCACAAGTGCCATATCATCTGTATATTTATAAAGTTTGTAATTTTCATGCTGCACTCTTATACCACGTGTATAAACAGCAAATAAAAGAGGTGACAGGACGCATCCTTGGGGTTCCCCTGTGTTTAAAGATTTAATATCTGATTTGAACCCCCGAGCACAAACTCGCTGTGGTCGATTTGTTAGAAATTTCAGTAACACTTTAGAATAAGGTTCCATTAGTTAATGTTAGTTAACTACTTTCGTTAACATGAACTAAGCAAGAACAATCCCTCTACAGCATTTATAAGTCTTAGTTCATGTTAATTTCAACATTTACTAATACATTATTTAAATCAAAAGTTGTGCTTGTTAACATTAGTTAATGCACTGTGAATTACCATGAACTAACAATGAATAACTGTATTTTCATTAACTAACATTAACAAAGATGAATAAATACAGTAATAAATTTATTATTCATTGTTTGTTAATGTTAATTAATACATTAACTAACATTAACTAATGGAATCTTATTCTAAAGTGTTACCGAAATTTCTTTATCCAATGAACTATTCCCCCATTCACACACTAGACCCAGGAGAAGTTCCAAGAGTAAATGTATCTGCATGGTATTAAAGGCAGAGGTGTAATCAATAAAAAGAACATGCAAATAAGACTTTGCTTTGATTAAGGTTCCCCGCATCACAAAAATAAATAAATAAATAAACAAATAAATAAAATAATAACAATAATAATAATGTTCATAAGACCTATCCGTATTCAACTGAGTGATAGTTGCTGGCACAAAGCTGATTTCCTTAAACAGAACAGACGCTGGTGCCCCATTTTTTCACACTGCTTCACTATTTCCTTCAAAAGTTCAACTTAGAGTCAATGAAGGTCCCAAGGTACTTGTAAGATTGCACAGATTCTATTTTCTAACTTTTAATAGATGTAACTTGTTTCCTTAAATCAGTAGTCATATATTTTGTCTTAGATAAGTTTAATTGTTGGTAGGACTCCTCACACCACTTTAGTCATCAATAATCGGGCCATGGCTGGTCTCATTGCCCTGAAGCTTGCTAACAATAACAGTGTCATCTGCATACTTTAAAATGTTCCCATTTTCCTACTTACTCTGACACAAATTTGTGTAGAGAATAAATAAAAGAGGTGAAACTCAAGCACATCCTTGTGGGGAGCCCATAGAGGAACAAACCTGGTCAGACAGGGTTCCATTTACCCTTACTCTCTGTGTCCTATTAGTTAAGAAATAAAGAATCCAGCCCACAATGTTGTTACTCACTGTAAACGCTTCCATAAGCCTATTCATTAGAACAAGGGGTTGGATTGTGTTAAAAGCAGATGAAAAATCAACAAATAAAAGTCTAGCATGAGAACCATTACGTTCCAAGTGTTTAGCAAATAAATTAATCAACGTAACTGTAATGTCCTCTACTCCTCTATCTGGCCTATAAGCAAATTGCATAGGGTCAAGTGTACTGTATGTTCAGTTTTCCTCGCCTCAGTAAGAACTTGGTTCTTTTTTCACTTTATACCTGTCACACTCACACACTTCACAAAGACTTTGTTTTCAGTTTGCAACGCCTTCCATAAGTATTTGTTGACAGGGTTGTTCATTTGTGTAATTCTGTTACAGCTATGCACACCTACTTGACTTCAGTATTTAGGTTCATGCCTTTCACACCTTAGATGTCGGGTATTGTTTACACAATGGTTGGATGCTTTAATATTATACTTTAATATTATATAGCTCAGTTGGTAGAGCATTGCGTTATATGACAATATGCAATCATGAAATCATGGGTTTGGTCCCAGAGAACGCACATGCTCATAATATGTATATGCACTATAAATTACGATTTTTCATTTTTAAATAAATTACGATTTATCATCATTGACACACTGTTTTCCTAATGAATGTTGTTCAGTTGCTTTGACGCAATGCATTTTGTTTAAAGCGCTATATAAATAAAGGTGACTTGACTTGACTTGACCTTTACGGGTTGTGTGTGAAAGCACGCACATATTCCGGGTAATCATTGGTAGTGTGAAAGTGCAAAATCTAGCAACCCGGGAACAATTGCCGGAATACTTAACCGTGTATTTGCCGGAATCGCAGTGTGAAAGGGGCTATGATGACTGATGCAACACGACACTGTCATTATTTGTATGCCCGCTAGAGGACACTAAACTTTAAAATGTAAATATAGGTCATAATAACGTGCTTGCACAAATGACCTATAGGGTTGTTTTTTTGTTGGAGGACAGTCTGCATTATCTAGTTGCTTCTTAGCATGCATATTACGAGCATATTGGCTATTCATTAATAGTTATAAAGCACGTATTATTGTCTTATTCTGCATGACAATATTTTAGATCCTGAAATCATTCCCCATACTTAAACTTACCAACTGCCTTACTAATTATTAATACGCAACAAATTGAGAGAAAACTCTCAGTTAATAGTGAATATGTGGTCCCTAATCTAATGTGTTACTGATACTCTTCTTTCCGCTTGGATGTGATTGTGGATTTATTAAAGCCTGTTTGGAATTATCTTTATCTCCGTTGTCCAACTTACTTGTTACAACCTTAGTATCATGACAATACCGTGGATTGTTTTCCAAACAAGGCACAGTTCGATGCAGGATTTTCAGAAAGATTTAAACTAAAAGATGATGCTGTGCGACTATATGGGACGTGGAAATAATGTTGTATCATAAAAGTGTGTGTAACGGTTGTATTGTGTGCTCACTATTGCTTTGTTTGATATGTACTGAGTATGTATGTGTTTTTGACCTAAAACACTCACATTCTGAGCATGGGAAATGATGCATATGTTATTTTATAAATGCTGCAAATAGTTGGGTTTATGCAGTTCACACCAATATTAACACTTTTTTAAGGGATATTTAATTTTATACAGTAAAAAAAAAATGGTACTGAGGCTAAAAGAAAATCTCTTCTAAACAGCTGACGTTAGTTGTTTTTTTAAGGTTTCTGACAGCGCTGAAGTTGGCAGAAGACTGCTGATGCTGCACGACATGTGCTGTGATAAAGTTAAGACTGACTAGTACAGTAGTACAAATGAGTAGTCGTCCATTATCAAACCAAAAATGTTTACTTTTCATGCATTTCCCATCTCTGTACAAACACATGAAAAGGATGAAAAGAAGAGAGAGTTTTTATATCCCTGCTTCTCATTTCTTACCTCTCTCTTTCTGCAAGCATGCTGACTACCAGTAATTTAACATTACTTGCAGAATTAATTCATTCATTTACTTCTGTTCTAGAGGTTGTTTCCAATTAGCCAAACACATCAAACACAAACAAGCTCTGTCGCTGTACCAAACACATTAATAAATCAACAGAAAAGATGTTTTTAATTTCAGAAAAATGATAAATGGAGAGCATTCATTCTGAGCCATCTTCATTTTCAGATGGAGAGGTTTTTGCTTGACCTCTGAGGGTTTCTTCTTAATGCATTTGCATGAGAATGCAAACATGCACCGTCCGACACACGATGAAAAAAAAATAATAAGCAAAACAATTTTTATTCCATTTTGCTGGTGGCCTTAGCTCATTAATTTTTCATATACTTCCATTTAAAAGTATGATCTTCCATTTAATTATGCTGAAGTGTGGTGTTCTGTGAGTCAATATTTGTGTTGTTGCTATAATTGGGCTTTGAGCACTGCGGGCAAACTGGGCTTTGTGGTTGCCACATCATAATTGCTCAGATAAATACAGGCTTTTTCAAAGATGGATGGCTTATTTCTAGTGACTCGTGCAAAAAAAAAAAAAAAAAAAAAAAAAACATTCTGGTTACATGAAAGTTTTCAAACTCTGAAAGATGAACAACATGAGGATACGAAGTGTAATAATGCGACTCTTTATCAGAAGTGAAAATACTTGTGCAGAATAAACTGATTATGCCTCTTACTGAGCTGTTTGGGGGTTTGTTCTAAAGAAAAAGGTTCTTAAACACTAATAGATAAAATGTGTTGTGTTGAGTTTACAAAAACAGTCCTTGAAGTGAAAATGCTGATGCATTCAATCAAGAGAATATGGTCTCATTATGTCTGTGAATGCATCTGCACAAGGTCTGTTCATTTAGTGCTTGATTTAATAATGATAATGTTCCCCCGCATGCTAAAATGTGGTTTTCGTAGTTGAAATGTCTGAATTCTTGATCGTGGGACTTGAATTACACAAATTCTTACTAAATCAAGGAGTGATGAGTGAAAATGGTATTTAGCTGAAGTGTGGATATGATGATGGAGTGTTGATGCTTTTATGGTTCATATTTCAACACATCAAAAAAAATCTATTTAGCTTAAAACCATTACGATTTTAAATGCACCATAATGGAAAACAATCTGGTTACACTTTACTTGACATATAATGAATTTTAAAGGTATTCATAACATACATTATAATGCATAATTGTCAGGGTTGCCTACAATATTTAATTTAACAAAGGAACCAGAAACAAGCATGTAGCAACGGGGTATAGATGTTTAAGACACGACAACAAAACTTCATAAATAAACAAAAACATGAATACTCACTGTCTTCCTCCGTCTGGAAGGTGACCTCTCGGCTCTCCTTCTTGCCCTCAGGATTGGCCAGCGCCAGCCTCACATGAACGGCATGGAATGGAGGCAGGTCCCGAAGCGTGAAGCGGGAGGTGTTCCGATCCACCGACAGACATTCCCTCACTGTGGCGTTATTCCCGCCGGCTCCGCCCCCAGCAGCCGTGGAGTAGCGGTAGCAGAGCGACAGGGAGTACGTGTGACAGCGCGTCAGGTTGTAGCCGACCGGCTCCCACTGCAGCAGCAGCTGACGGGACTGGATCTCAGACGCTGTCAGTCCTCTGAGGGGACGCATGGGCTCTGAGGAGAGAGAAGAGACACTGAGTTAAACACATTTCTTATTTTCACTTGAGTTTGAAAGTGAAAGCGACATGATATACTGTCAAATATGGATGGTGACCCATACTCAGAATTCATGCTTTAATTTAACCCGTCCAAAGTGCACACACACAGCAGTGAACACACACCCGGAGCAGTGGGCAGCCATTTATGCTGCGGCGCCCGGGGAGCAGTTGGGGGTTTGGTGCCTTGCTCAAGGGCACCTAAGTCATGGTATTGAGGGTGGAGAGAAAGCCGTGCATTCACTCCCCCCACCTACAATTCCTGCCGGCACTGAGACTCAAACTCACAACCTTTGGATTACAAGTCTGACTGATAAGCCTAAAACAAATATAAAACGATGCGGGAGAATAATTAGGGTGTGATCACACTAGTCAATCTTAAAAGCCAGGACCAAAACCCCAAAGCCAGGTTTGTATGATTATTGTGATCACTCCATTCAGCAGTCCCTGGCTCAGTTAGAAGAGGTGGACAAGAGCGCGGTTCAGTTATATCTAGATCAGTGAAGTGTGAGCGCTAACCATGCCAGAGTGCAGAAATATCTGATACGTGCTGCATTAATGTGTGAATATTTATAAGCGGCAAAAGTGAAATAAAAAAATAAAAAAGCGAATAAAAGCCAGTGAGCAATGGACTTTCATAATTATAAAAAACTTTGTTAATGCTCAATAACATAATTGTCGCCATTAATCAATTAACGTAACACGATAATAATGCGTTAACTTGCCCAGTATATATATATATATATATATATATATATATATATATATATATATATATATATATATTTTAGGGGTGTAACGGTTCACAAAATTCACGGTTCGGTTCGATACGATAGACTGGTGTCACGGTTCGGTTCGGTACGGTTCGGTACGTTTTAGATACAGCAACAAGAAAAAATTGGCAGATAAATTTCCTTGATTTAAAAAAAAAATGTTTTATTTATTAAAACTTACAAAGTATGTTTTTTGTTGTTGTTTTTTTTTTACATTGAACAATGATGGAGCTATTCTTTACCCATCTTCTATGGTGTTTTCTTAGCAGCATACTGTATAAAACAAAAACAGCTCCTTATTAAAAAAAAAAAAAAGTTATATTGTTGTAGTAGTTATGAACAAATACAAAGATGTCACTTTTTATATGGAGCTCTATAACTCTTTATTTTGAGTGTGTTTTTACTCAATTGGTTCTCTATAGGGCTTATGTTTTTTGGAACAAAGCAGGAATTACGGTCTGGCTGAAATGGGCTCGTGAAGGAATATTGTAACGGGGCTAAATTATTAAGCCTGTTCTTAAAACCTGCGTTTTCCACTTCAGAGTAATGCGCTCGCTCACTCAGCATGCGCTGAAGGCTCGTTGCAAAATAGCTAAATATGGTCTCATTAGCTTACAGGGAATCCAAAGTGCACCCAAACACCAGACCTGTTGGTTATTGGAGGATCTTCTCATTTCTAGTCTGTTAAACGCATTGGCCATTTTGCAACAAGCCTTCAGCGTGTACTGAGTGAGCGAGCGCCTGCTGAGTAGCCTAACATAAACATATAAGTTGGTGTTTTTTTCTTCTTCGGGAGTGTCAGGGGCGTTGCCTGTTACGTCGTTTGGGTTATTGGGCTACCTTGTTGAACGCATATCATTATATTTCATAATTTTTTATTTTTTTTTTCAAATATAATTAATTAGTCCAACGAACCGTTCGGTACATAATGCATACCGCGTACCAAACCGAAAGCCTCGTATCGAACGGTTCAATACGAATACGCGTATCATTACACTCCTAATATATATATATATATATATATATATATATATATATATATATATATATATATATTTAAATCAAAACATTAGATGATTAGAGAAGTCCTGCACACAATTTCAGAACAGAAGTCTTAGTTTTGTTTTGTTTTTTATCAGAAAGTAAATGTATGAGATTTTGATTAAAATTAAAAATGAAATATGCATAGATGAATTGTGCACAAAAAGACCTATATTATGCATTTATATGAACTTGTATTCATTTCCATTTCATGGTGATTTTAAAGGTTCTTAATGAAATCTATCTATCTATCTATCTATCTATCTATCTATCTATCTATCTATCTATCTATCTATCTATCTATCTATCTATCTATCTATCTAAACAGAACAATTGATGGCCTGACAGATGGATGGAGCTGGAGAGAGAACAGCTGACTCTGACTAACACACATGAACCCTAAAGCAGTGAGAGACCGAGGTGTTAAAGTACATTTCATAGGTAATTCAAAGAGTTCTCATTACATATAAATTAGCATTTAAGGAACCTCTGCATCCTCTCTCTCAGTGCAGATGCGATTAGAGCTGCTATGAGTTAATTGCAGGTGTCATGTGTGAAGGCAGGGGTCCTGGTCTGTCTTTCCTGTCACTTAAATTCCCTCTCTTTCACTCTGATGAGTGTTTCGTCCCAGAGACAGACAGACAGACAGACAGACAGACAGACAGGAGATGAGCCCAGTGAGTCCTGCGTGTCTGTAAAAATAAAAGCACTTGGCAATACAACATATGGAGCACTACAATAAATGCACACTGATGAATGAACATTGTCATTATATTTGAAAACTGAAAACATAAATATGAAAAGGAGGTTCTGCCAAAATATCTCCAGTTCATTTTTCACATTTTAAGATTGTAAGACTAAGAAGCAATCTGGTAACACTTTATGGATAATGTATAAATGTATTCATAATGATGTTATAATGCATTGCATCTTTTCCTAAATAATTGCTACCGAGGTTTAAATGCATTGTAATATTTGCAGATTCCTTGTTACCTTTGATCGGGTTTGTTTGCCGTGTTTTACTGCATCTGGCTTTCTGAAGGTGTAACAATGGCTAGATATTATGATGTTTTATAAGTGTGGTTACAATTATTCATGAGTTTATACAATGCATTAAAACACACTTGGGACCTATTCTTCCTATTAACTGTCTATTAACTACAACTTTTGCCTCAATAAACATCTATTTTGCTGCTTATAAATAGTTAATAAGGTAGTTGTTAAGTTTAGGTATGTGGTATATTAAAGGATATAAAAATATGGTCATTTATAAGTAAAAATAAACAGTCAATAATAATATGCATGCTAATAAGCAACTAGTTAATAATGGTAATTGGTGTATATATATATATATATATATATATATATATATATATATATATATATATATATATATATATGTGTGTGTGTGTGAGTGTAAAGGTTGCAAAAAGGTAATTACAATATTGAATTAATAAATGAATGAATACAAATAATAATTCCAGTAATGAGTATTGAAAATGTGCAAAGTACATACAAATAAACAAACAAAAAACTAACTATTTTTGTATTATACTGTAGCTATGACAGTTTAGGGGTAGTTGTTGAAAATAATGTTGAATGCAAACACTCTTCTTTGTCCTAGACTTCTTTGTCCTCAGTGAAAACATAATGCCTTATGTTTATTTCTTTTGATTGTTGGGGGATGAAGTGTGTTTTCATGTTGACACCCCTGGCTCCCTGAGACAGTCAGTGTCCAGTCAAGCCTGCGGACCTCTGCCCTCCCTCCGAGTCCCCCAGACAAATCAAACTGATTACACTAATTAATGAGACACAGCTACTGAAACTCCCACAGGCCTGATGAGGATGGCCTAACTGCTGGATCTGCCACACACACACACACACACAGCAGACAGAGACAAAAAATAAATAAAAGAATGACTGATAAATGCGGTGAAAAAAAATACGCAGACGGAATAGACACCGTTGGTCTGCAGTGTCTATTATGTAATATTAATGAGGTACAAGTTGATTTTGAATATATCAAGCTTAGAATGGTGTTTTAATATATATTTTTTTAAATGTTAAATTAGCATATTTCTGATTTAATCAACATTTAGTAACACTTTCAATAAAGCCTGTAAATATAATATATGCTAAAAGTTATTCACAATCCTTTAAATCATTAAAACAATTACATAAATATTGATTAGATTAAAATTAAATTAAATAAAATAAAATAAAATAAAATAAAATAAAATAAAATAAAATAAAATAAAATGAAATGAAATGAAATGAAATGAAATGAAATGAAATAAAATAAGGATATTGAATTAGTTTGAACTGATGTCACTACCCGGACACACAGAGTATGTATCAATGTTATGTTTGTTTGTGATAATAAGGTTATCTGTATGTTAACATAATGTACCTACATGAAAATAACTCCTTGAGTAGAGGGAAGGATATATTATAATATTAATATAAATTATAATATAAATATTCAAATAAATGCACATGAAATTATGCAGAGTGATACAGAAATACAGAGCAGTAATGCACCTTTAGTGCCTCGACATCAGATACCAAAAATAAAGATGTCTGCCATATTAGCAACATGTGTGCGGTGTACAGTTTGTTAAGGGACCAAGTTCTTCTGCTGCTGGTGATGACCAAGACTAATAGAGTCTCAGAGCACCTTCGACATTGATATATGAAGCCCAAAAGCAGGGTTACAACACAAGTGCATTTATACTAGAGTTGTGTCCAGTTTACTTCAACCAGACAAACAACACACGCTCCTCAGAGGACCGGAGAATAAAGCCAAAATGTGATTATACAAGACGACTTGACTCTGTTTGGCTCACCCTGGATTCAATTTGAACTAAGTGAAATTATGGTTTTCAAAAGTCCACGTAACAGCATTACAACGACATCCCATTAACTCATGCATGTGCAACCATGGTTACAGGGGGTGGGGTGGGGTGGGTGGGGGGGGCTGTAAAACCTTAATGAATTAATTTACTGTGGTGCCATGAACATACGTCTGAAAACTGTTGACGGTCACATTTACCACAGATGAAATCCCCTGATTTTAATAAGAATTCCAATGAAAACCAGTGGATGATTTCCACTCATTTGAACTCTAAATCATTTTGATGAAACATTTAATAGCTGAGTATTGGGGAAGAAAATGAGTCCGCTCACCGGCACACTTGGTTCTGCTGACCAGCGGGGGTCCAGGCGGGCCCGTCCCACCCTCTCCGGGCCGCGTGAGGAGCACACTGATGCGGTACTCGGTGTCCGGCTCCAGGTGCCAGACTTTATACGTCAGGGAGTTGACTCCGTGAGTTTCGGACCAGGGCGAGTGGCTGGCCCGGTACACGATCTCTCTGCGGATCACCGGCCCGTCGCCCACTATAGAGTTAGTGTTGAGCTGGATGATCAGGTAGGTGGGGCCAGAGCGCAGCAGCTGGGGCGGAGCTATCGGAGTGGGCGGGACTACAACAGATTACAGCAAGAGAAGAAAGAAAGAAGCAAAAGAAAACGTAATACTTTCAGATCAGACTAAAGTGATCAGGGAAATAGATGTCAGGTAATCAGAAAGATCTGCAGAGCAGCTGGTGCTACACATACAGACCACTCAAGGTTTGACAGACTTTACCACATTCAACCCTTTTGTCAACAAATCTTCTGTGTTTAGTATTAACAGTATCTACAGCATACTGTTACTGGATGAACCAATAGGGTTGGGCCGGTAAACGATGTCATCGTCAGGGATTTGTGTGGTCACATGTGTGTAGACAGCATCACTGATTATACTGAGTTCCACTGACTGATCTTTATATAATCAATCTCTATTATAGATCAGACGTTCTATAGTAGTTTTTTGTGCTGCGCTGCTCGGATCCGATGTAGACACAGTGTTAGGAATCTTTAGTTGTTTTCCCTTACAAGGATTCAGGTTTCAGGCACACCCCCTAACTACTAATATGGTAATATGTTAATAAACCGAACGGAGAGTTGTACTAATAACTGACAGTGTCATATTCAAACGAATGAAATTTGCTTCCTGATTGCTCAGTGTTTCTAATCTCTCAAATGACATGAATCATCATCTCTGTATGAGATGCTATCAGTATAACAGTACGACTGTGAAACCTTGACTTTCAATATTTCAATATAAAAATCAAAGATGAATAAAGCTAATGAAAGCACAGATGTAGATGGACATGCCTGAACACACTCTCAAACTGCTTTCACAGGAGAGGTTTCTGCATCAATTGGAAAGCCACTGGTCCTATTTAAGTGGCTTATTATGAGCTGCACCTAACAGAGCCTTTTTCTTCCAGTAGAGACGGACGAGATGTTCCAGGACTTGACGAGCCTGTTATGTGTTGCACAATATAACTGCAGGAACATCTTAGCATGGCAAATCTAGAAAGTGTATACAAATGATGCCAAATTGTGTGTTGAATCTAAAGCTGATCCTATGAACACTGACATTCAAAAGTTACTATTTTACTGCACTATTATTCAAATAATATGACTCTTATGAACCAGTTCTCTGCAAAGAATATCTAAAAAAATGACTCATAAATCAGTATAATCAGAGTTATCAGTCTGAATCAGTCTAACGACTCGCTTACTCACTAATGCATGAGTTAAGCTAATCACAATCTGAAGTGGACTTATGTGTTCATATGGTAAGCAAGGTTTCATGCCGGTAAGTCTATTTTGACAGACAGGAAATTGCCTGAATTAAGAAGTACATGCAAAGCATCATGGATTGGTCCTGTTGCTCTTCTCATCATGCCTGTGTGATCACACTGTGACGCAAATACAGCACACTTCAGCAGCTGATAAAGGAAGTTAAAAAATAAACTCTTAAGCCACTGTGAAGTACATAATGTACTCGTTCAAACAGAACACAACAGCATTGATTACTCCTTTGTTTTGTGGACTCTCAGTGGCATTACCTCAGCTCCAGGAGAAGCGTGACTCATTCGCTATTTCAATCACGGCACCATTGCGAGAGAATCACTGCCAGGGCAGTGACGAAGCAGCGTGTGGTCATTTGCATAACTGATTGCACTGGTAATTTGGTTATTTCCGGGTTAGATATGTCTCTGATTGGTGGATATGACCATAATCAGTCCACCGGCTCAGAGAGGCTACAACTCTCTCAGGCGTTCGGCGTTTGCTGAGGAGATGTGATGTTTCAGAGCATCAGCGAGATGTGCTCAGGTGCTGGTGTTTTGATTGGGAGTTCAGAGGATGAGAAGAGTGCAGAACCTGCTGTGCTGTGAGAAACTAACCTGGCAATAGCAAAGAATGATGGCTGAAGTATGATCTAATTTAAAGTGTTATGTCTGAAATGTATGGTTCCTTATTCTAGCTGAGACCCTTCAGCTTAGACACAGAGGGACCAACTGGCACTGATTAAATTTTTCATTTAAATCCGCTTGTCTTAAAGGGACAGTGCACCCAAAAATGATCATTCTCTCATCATTTACTCTCCCTTGTGTCATCCCAGCTGTATATGACTTTCTTCAGATGAACACAAACAAAGGTTTAGGAAAATATTCCATCCTTCTGCAAAAGAACTATGCAAAATAACCATGACGGTAATCCATGCGACTCCAGCTGATGAATCTATCATTTTATTGTTTCAGAAGACATTGATTAGGAAGTTTAATAAACAATAGCATGATATATAAATATTCCACAATTTAAATAATATATATTTGTAACATAATGAGACTGAGATTTATTTATTTATTTTTATTAGAATGAACTTTGGGGGAATGTGCTAAAAAATTGTGTATTATATTTATCATAAATTAATATATAATAGTAAAAATATTTATTTTATTTTATTTTATTTTGCCAAGAAAGAGAGTTTGGAGTTTGCAGTCAAAAGACCTAGAATTGCTTCCCTGAAAAATAATTGCACACCTGAAAACAAGTGCCAACTAATAAGAATTAAACATCCAATACAGTATAGACTTATGTAACAAATATTAAGATATTCATAAAAACACAGTTGCAAAGAAACAAAAAGTGTAGTTGAAAGAAACTCTGGTCATACCTCTGACGACTAGTTCAGCAAAGTTTGACACTGCGGCTCCGTACGTCGACTGAGTGAGGCATCGGTACAGATCCTGCTCTCCACGCTGGGCTCCGCCCACCTGAAACCAAGCAACCAATCGACGCTCGCCTACTGATGACGTCACAGAGTACGGTGACATCAGAACACCGTTACGCCTCTGAAACAGAGAGAGGGGTACGAGATACATAAGCAAAAATGCATAGTACATAAAAATGATCAGTGAAGTACATTTCATGACCACATTCATATCAGCTCTGTGTAAACATTTGGACCACATTTTTCTGGACCGAATCAGCTTTACGTTAACATTAATTATAACACAACACAAGCATTTCCTCTCGATCTGTGCATGACAAGAGTATTTCTATGAAACATTTCCCTCCATAAATATTCATGATTACTTTAAATACAATAACCCCACAAATCTTTACACTGAAAGTATGGGAAGCCAAACTCAATTCTGCAAGAGCTCGGAAAATGGCAGATTTATCAGGGAAACGAATGTGTAAATTAAGGAATGTATAATATTACTTAATATGGTCACACTTTATTTTTAAGGTCCAATATTAACTAACTAATAACTAGGAATTTTGTTTTATGATTGATTTATAACTTATTTTATGGTGCATAAAGAGCACAAGAAAACTCCAAGCTCTCATGAAGAGCTGGCATATATTGCTGATGTGTTTGGCTGTAATAATGATGGCCAAACCGGTGTGATCTCCTTTATTCTTCAAAAGCAGCTAGCATCTCTGAATAGCCTATATCACAAGGTGTCAAGGACCAGGAACACACAGTCCCTTCATTATTTTAACACACACGCACCCTCCAGGTGTTTGGACAAAGCAGCGGCTCATGAAAGAAAGAGCCTGTCATTCAAAAGGAAATGTAGAAAAAAATTTAAACTGCACTTAAATGAATCATTCTCCCTAAATTCTGGCATTATTTATTTCCATTATGTCATTCTAAACCAGCATGACTTTCTTTCTTCCATTAACAATGAAAAGTACTTTTAAAGTTTCATATACTATAAGAAGTCCATTGTAAAATCATTATTATGAAGTTGTAAATAAGAGCATTTTACAAGAAAATACTATTTATATTTGTATTACTCTTTCTACTTCAGAAATGTCACCTTCAGTGTGTAACTTGCTGTTCCTTTGAGATTTTTTGACTACCAATTTCAGAATGAAAATTGTTTCAAATAAATCCTTTTGTAGAAACGTTTTGTGAAGTTTCTTGCACAAATTTACTGTACTATTTGAATTGGAAGTGTTATTTTAGTCATTTTTATTTAATATTTATTACATATTACATGTTGAATTAGTTTTTATTTTAATTATTTAAATTTGACTTTACTTTCATTATTATTAGTAGTAATAGTAGTAGTAGTAAGTAATGCTTATTTCTATAGCACCTTTCAAGAGTAAGTGTCAAAAAGTGCTTTACATCTAAAAATAAAGAAAGAAATAAAAATAGACGACAGTTAAAAGAACAGATTAGACAAAAGCAAGTTTAAACAAGTGAGTGTTCGGCCGCTTTTAGCATTATTATTATTACAACTACTTTCACTACTATTATCAACATTTCCAGTTTTTTTTTCATTTAACTTGACATAATTGCATATTTACATTTTAATTCAGCTTTATTTCAACAAAGAAAACAAGGTAACACTGTTATAAATTGCATTCATAGATCACTAACAAATATCATACAATGTTATCAGATCATTATTTAATATTTAAATAGATACAAATGAGAGATTATGTGCTTGTAAATATTTATTAATGAACTTAAATTGAACCTAAATTAAAATGCTTATAAATGTATTTTATTAAACGTTATATCCATATGATCATGAACGCAAATACAGATAGCATCATTGATTTGACTTTTGCCTTGTTTCAGCAATAGTGTTCTAAAACAAGGTGGGGAACGTATTTGACTGGTTTGTCAAACTGCAATTCTGGAATCATATTTTGTAATATGTAAATGAGTAAAAATGTTTTATATGCTGTTGCTGTTATGTGTTGTTGATTTTATGCCTTTAGCAAGAATATAAACACCCTTAACTAATCACACTTTATTCAAACTTTATTACAGTAGCTAAAAGTCTAATTCCTATGAAGGTACTGAATGTAAAAATGTGCATTAGAAGACATACAAATCACTTAAAACCATTTAAACAACCAGTTTAACGACATTTGTAAGCATTCAGATGCACATAAATCACCTGTTAAAATCATTAGTACATTATCTGAGCTATTTGGATATACAGTATATGAACTAATGCTATATTAAGCATTATAAAATGTTTGTTAATGTATTAATAGAAGATACAACACTAGTTTGTAAGACTAGGAAGACACTGCAAAAAGATTTCTGTTCATATTTGTTTTGGGTTTTTTTGACTACCCTTGGTCACCATCTCCTAACACCACACCATCCGCCGGTGCCTGACAGAGCACCTTCAACAGCCTTCCTTCATCTTCTCTGAACTGCTTTGAAGCATTCATTCGTGATGCTGGCAATTGGAAAAGAAAATAAACACACGACTGAAATGGCTGGCGATTACACAAATGATGTAAATATCAGCATTTTACGGCTCAGCGCACTGCCTCATGGCCACGCCACAGCACCTGAATAAATAATACACATCAATTAAACTGGGGAGAAACGTCCTCGTGTCAGCACACGTCTGAACTGAGACGGGAGAGCTTCTGCTATAGTGAACTGGAGATGTACGCAATCAGGTTTGTTTTTACTATTTAAACCGCAGACAGAACACAGCCGAAAGACTCTCAGACCAATGGGGTTTCACTCAAAGCCAAAACCTGATCAAAACACAAGCTGCAAATAGTGCATCTCGACAGGAGACTTCAGTTAAGATTACTGGACACGGCCGATGAGCTGCAACATTAACAATATGTTTACATCACATGCAGGTCAACAGACATTTGGAGCTAAATGCTGTAAATCATAACAGCACAGAGGAAGGATGAATTATTTACAGATAAGCTTCTGTTTCATTTCAGCTCTCTTCTTCACATTTGCGTGTTTATTTATTTTTACATTATTATTATTTTTTTTAATTGGAGCTTGTTAAATCATCTAAACCAACATGTATGTTAGACCCTATTCCATCTAAGCTCCTAAAAGAGGTGCTTCCAGAAGTCATGGATCCTCTTCTGACTATTATTAATTTGCCATTGTCATTAGGATATGTCCCCAAAACCTTCAAACTGGCTGTTATTAAGCCTCTCATCAAAAGAGATGTATCCTCACAATAATAGTAGTATCCTCACAATAATATTCATTCTTAGAGAAAAATGGAATCTGTGAGGATTTCCAGTCAGTTTTTAGACCGTATCATAATACTGAGACCGCTCTAATAATAGTTACAAATTACCTTCTCTTATCATCTGATCGTGGTTGCATCTTTCTATTAGTTCTATTGGATCTTAGTGCTGCGTTGAACACTATTGACCACAACATTCTCTTGAACAGACTAGATAACTTTGCTGGCATTAACGGAAGTGCATTAGCATGGTTCCAATCATACTTATCTGACCACCATCAGTTCGTTGCAGTGAAGAGGTATCATATTGATCAAAAAAGCAGTATGGATTATCTCAGGGCTCAGTACTGGGACCATTACTTTTCACCCTATACATGTTACCCTTGGGAGATATTGTCAGGAAACATGGTGTTAGCTTTCACTGTTATGGTGATGATACTCAGCTCTATGTTTCTTTAAGGCTCGGATGACATACCAATTTGAAAAATTACCGGAATGCATAATCAATAAAACCTGGATGAGGACTAATTTCTTACGCCTTAATTCTGAAAAAACAAACAAACAGAGGTGTTAGTTATCGGACCTTAAACCTCTGCATGTAATAACCTAGAACACTGTCTAAGTCTTGATGGCTGCTCTGTCAATTCTTCGTCATCAGTTAGAAACCTAGGTGTGCTATTTGTTAGCATCTTTCCTTTCAAAGACAAATTTCTAGCATTTGTAAAACTGCATTTTACACCTCAAAAATATATCTTAAGTATGACCTATGCCTATGAACACTGCACTGGCTCCCTATTAAACATTGTATTGATTTTAAGATCTTGCTTATTACTAGCAACTCAGTATTTGAACAAGCTCTTATTGCATTAAAGTCCTCCACATCTGCTGTATTCTAAAACTTCTGGCAATTTGATTATATTTAAAATATCAAAATCAACTGCAGGTGGCAGATCCTTTTCTCTGGAAAAGCCTACCTTACATTGTTCGGGAGGCAGACACACTCTGTCAGTTTAAATCTAGATTAAAGACCCATCTCTTGAACCTGGTTTACACATAATAACACATTTCTAATATTCCAATCCTTTAAAGGATTTTTAGACAGCATTCATTAGGACAACCAGAACTGGGAACACTTCCAATAACACAAGATGTACTTTCTACATCGTTAGAAGAATTTTTCGTTCTTATTCAGATGGTCACCGTAGTCACCAGATCCAGTCTGTATCCTCTATGTATCCTATGTATCTGTATCCTATGACCTCTGCTCATCTCTAATGATTGGAAATGTAATCCTTCAGCTCAACAGGTATCAACAGCTCCTTTAAATCTCATTCAGTTACTGTTACCTACCCTCTTAAAATTCATTTTGTAGTTGTCTATCGACCCCCAGGACCACTGGGTAACTTTTTGGATGAATTAGATGTGTTGCTCTCAACCTTTCCTGAGGATGGTACACCCCTAGTTATGCTTGGAGATTTCATCATCCATCTAGATAAACCTCTGTATGCTGATTTCCACACTCTGATTGCCTCTTTTGATCTCAACCGAGTGTCAACTACTGCTACTCACAAATCAGGCAACCAACTGGACCTTATTTATACACAAAACTGCTCTACTGACCATGTTCTGGCTACTCCACTACACACGTCAGATCACTTCCTCCTCACTCTTAACCTCAACATGATCCCTGACACATCACTTACCCCTCCACATGTCATCTTTCAACGTAACCTACGCACACTTTCACCCTCCCGGCTATCTGCAATGGTTTCATCTTCACTTCCTTCCCCTAAACTGTTTGCATCTTTGGATGCTAACAGTGTTACTGATACTTTCTGCTCCACTCTTACATCTTGTTTAGACACTGTTTGCCCCTTATCTTCCAGGCCAGCCCGTAACACCCCTTCTTCCCCTTGGTTATCTGATTTTCTACACAAACACTGTTCTAAGCTTAGAGCTGCTGAAAGGGTGTGGCGCAAATCCAAAAATACTACTGACCTTAATGTGTATCAGTCACTTTTTTCCTTCTCTGTTAATGTCTCCACTGCTAAAATGACATACTACCATAACAAAATTAACAATTCGTCAAAACTCTTGTATGCTTTTTAAAACATTTTCCTCACTTCTTTGTCCTCCTCCTCCCCCTCATGCTTCATCTCTAATACACATTAGTGCACAATTTTCCACACCACAATCAATCAAGCTCATATCACCACCAAACATACACTCATTTACTACATCCTTCTCTTCACTCTCTGAGGCAAAAGTCTCAAAACTCATCCTTTCTAATCACCCTACTACTTGCCCGCTTGATCCTATTCCATCTCATCTCCTTCAAGCCATTTCTCCTGCAGTTGTACCTGCACTCACTCACATCATCAACACACCCCACCACACTGGTGTTTTTCCCTCATCATTTAGACAGGCTTGTATAACTCCACTACTTAAGAAACCCACCCTCAACCCATCTCTTTTAGATAACTACAGACCAGTTTCCCTCATTCCTTTCATTGCAAAATTACTTGAATGAGCTGTGTTCAACCAAGTCTCTACATTTCTCACACACAACAACCTCCTTGACAGCAACCGATCTGGCTTCAGAAGTGGACATTCAACTGAGACTGCCTTGCTCTCAGTTGTTGAAGCTCTAAGATTAGCAAGAGCGGAATCCAAATCTTCAGTACTTATCCTGCTTGATCTGTCCGCTGCTTTTGACATGGTTAACCACCAGATCCTCCTATCAACGCTACTGGTGAAAGGCATCTCAGGAACAACACTTCAATGGTTTGAGTCTTACCTATCAGATAGGTCCTTCAAAGTATCTTGGAGAGGTGAGGTGTCCAAGTCTCAACATCTAACTACTGGGGTGCCTCAGGGCTCAGTTCTTGGACCACTTCTCTTCTCTGTCTACATGGCATCATTAGGTTCTGTCATTCAAAAACATGGCTTTTCATACCACTGCTATGCTGATGACACTCAACTCTACCTCTCATTCCATCCTGATGATCCGACAGTAGCTATTCGCATCTCAGCTTGTCTAGCAGACATTTCTTGCTGGATGATGGACCATCACCTTCAACTCAACCTTGCCAAGACAGAACTGCTTGTGATTCCAGCAAACCCATCGTTTCATCACAATTTCACCATCAAGTTAGGCACATCACCCACAACTCCTTCAAAAACAGCTAGAAGCCTCGGAGTTATGATTGATGATCAACAGACTTTCTCAGACCACATTGCTAAAACTGCCTGATCCTGCAGATTTGCTTTATTCAACATCAAAAAGATCAAGCCCTTTCTTTCGGATCATCCTGCACAACTCCTTGTTCAACCTCTTGTTCTGTCCAGGCTGGACTATTGCAATGCCCTCTAGGCAGGTCTTCCAGCCAGCTCTATCAAACCTTTACAATTAATCCAGAACGAGGTAGCAACATACATTTTTAATGAGCCAAAAAGAATACACGTCACACCTCTGTTTATCAATTTGCACTGGCTTCCAATAGCTGCTCGCATAAAATTCAAGGCATTGATGTTCGCCTACAAAACTACCACCGGCTATGCACCCATTTACCTAAATTTGTTACTTCAGACTTATGTGCCTCTAGAAGCTTGCATTCTGCAAGTGAACGTCGCTTGATTGTGCCATACCAAATAAGCAGAAAGTCACTTTTACTGACTTTTAAATGAAATGTTCCCTCCTGGTGGAATGACCTCCCCAACTTAATCCGAGTTTTATTTTATTTTATTTTAGTTTAGTTTAGTTTAGTTTAACTGTAATAAACCATGCCACTGCTGACATTTTGGGAGTTAATCTAACTGAAGAGTGTTGAGATCCAAGGAACATTGGACCAAACTATAATAATAATAATAATAATAATAATAACTAGAAAAAAAAGTTTGTTGAGACAAACTTTAAGTTGGCTTGAGAAAGCCTGACCAGAAAGTTTGAAGAAGTTTAAAAAAGTTAGAAGTTTATAGTTTATAGTTTATAGTTTATAGCATGACTAACATATTTCTAACATGATTAGCATGTTAATAGCATGTTGCTAGCATATTGTTATCATGACTAGCATGTTGCTAGTATATTTCTAGCATGATTAGCATTTGACTAGCACGTTGTTAATTTGTTTCTAACATGACTAGCATGTTGCTAGCATGTTTCTAGCATGATTATCATGCGACTAGCATGTAGCTAGCATGTTTCTAGCATGATAAGCATTTTGCTAGCATGTTTCTAGCATTATAAGCATGTTGCTAACATGTTTTAGCATGATTAGCATGCGACTAGCATGTTGCTAGCATGTTTCTAGCATTATTAGAAGTTTTTAAATTGCTTGTTTATTTTTTTCTTCATTATTATTTCACTTTCTTTTATGTAAAGCACTTTGAATTAACACTTTGTACGAAATGTGCTATATAAATAAACTTGCCTTGCTTTGCCTTGCCTTATTAAAAGTTAAGCTTTTTCTCTGATACATTTTCCCAAAGCACATTCGCAGCTTACTACAAAATAAGGTTGGAAGAACATGGACTGCAAGAAAGCAGGTTTGAGAATCAGTGAGAATCATATATATTTATATATATATATATATATATATATATATATATATATATAAATATATAAAATTAGATTTTTTTATTTTTTTGTGAATTTTTTTTGGGGGGTATTTTCTTAGTTCATACAGTATGTTAGGTTTTACAGTTAATTATTAAGGTATTTTATCAAGGTATTTTAATTATCACTTTTTTAAGGTAAGATTCAGAAATAACACAGAACAATATTTGTTTGATAATCTTCTAATAGTTGAATGAACTCTCTGAACTCGTCAAATGATATATAATAAGTCATTGTCATTTGTTTGTTTTAAAATGTTTCCATAGGATGATATTTCTGTGGTAATGCTTATTATTTATCTATTCTCTCTTTATAGAGGGAAATCATGCTGTAGCGAAGCAAATGTGACATTACTGGTTATCAAAATGAAAAGTTTTCAGCAATTAAACAGATTATGATACAGTTGTGACACTGTTGTGTGATTTTAATTGCTGGTTACAGTCACAGCCAAAATCAGGTTTGTGTGTGTCTGTCTGTGGTTGTGGGCGATGCAAATAATTAATGTGCTTTAAAATTGCCCTACTTTTCATGCTATGCTAATTTTATGTTAGATAATGGTTTATCTATTATAATAGTTCTCACTCAAGAGAATATACAATTTGATTCTCCATTAGTTGAAAGGGCTATTTATAATGCTATCCATGCATCTACAAAAATAATAATTCACAACAAACAACTGACGTCATGAACTGCTTCTGAACAAGGACCGAATTTGAGGAGTTTTCAGTTTGCTGTACCTCACTTTAATACTGGACTGTCCCAACACAACTTGTGTGACCTTTCCAGAGTAATGGAATTACACTGAACTTCTCACCAACAGCAATGAGAAAGTGAAAAGGTTGTAAGACAAGAATCCACATGGCCAGGGGCAAGCGCTTCAGACCTCAGCTGTGATACCAAACACAAAAACTGAAAGAGATCAGAGATCCAGCATCCAGAGCTTATGCTGAGATCGGCCTGATGTGAGTTACTTATTTTAACTTCACACAGCCTCTATTTGTGCAGTGTTGGGGTTGATGCATTATAAGTAACATGAGTTATGTACTGTAGCATCAGTGATTAAAGGGGCAGGAGTTCGGTTTTGGCGGGAGACCTCATAAACACTGTCTTAAATTAGTTTTATGTCCAAAATGAACATAAAGAGTTGGGAGTAAATCGTAAGTGTGTCAGATCCACGTCACGTGCTTCAGGATTTAAAGAGACAGTGCTGCTTTTAAAGTGAAACCTACTCTTCATTAATAATAGGCTGCTTAGTAAAAAGATGCCATTATACACCATTGCCATTATGCATCGTCTCTTAAAATGATTAAATTAATTTCTTGTGCTTTTAACATCACAACTAATTTTAGTCACTAGTGGTTTTGGACTGTGAAAAGTTTTTGTGATGACATCAGCCAATCATGTCGCCATGAAGTATTTTGTCTTAAAAATGATTAGTTATATGGTATTTAAGGCTCAGGTTATTGGCTGAAAAGGTTCTGCAGTCCATGAGCAATGATGTCAGATTTCAGACTGCTACTGGGAAGGTCCTGCACCAGCCAAGCAACTGCCATTGAGATATATGGAAATGTTAGCTCTATCCACGTATTATAGTCCAATTAGTTCCTCCATAAATAATAAAGTGGATGTGAAAAGGGAATACTATATAAAATTACTCAAGAAAATTATGGGTGGAGAGCTGAAAGTCTTAAAAATTGAGACATTAAATAATATTATTAGCACTGTTCTTTTTTTTTAAAACAAAATAAAATAAATAAATAAAGCCCCAAAATACACCTACAGGCAATTCAGTGTGTACTATTTTAAACAAAGTTCTGTTTATAAAAGTCTATTTTGAAAAAGATGTTTAGCAACAATTTTATTTTGTTTTATTTATTTTTGTTATCCCTTGAATTGTGTATGTTTTATTCAGCACTGCACATAATGTAGAGATAAATGACATTTAATAATAAAATAATTCCAACTATCCTCTAAACATCAGATTGGGCTGGGAAGTGCAATTGCCGCTGCTTAATTAAAAAGGAAGTGCACTGAATTTTAATGAGTTTCTGAAGGTCACATGTTTTTGACTTCCAGCAGTTTAACAACCCAAATATAGTTTTAGTAAGTTTGCTGCTTCATTAAGCAATAGCTGCTTATTAAAATCCACATTCCCACACACACTCACCTCCACCAGGAAGGGGTCCGTCTTGGTGGAGCGTCCGGTCGCCACACACTGAAATGTGGCGTTCTGTCCTGCGTTCACCTCCACATCCCCGAGTCTGGAGAAATGTGGCACTTTATCTGTGCAAAAAGAGAAGTAACAGCTATTATCATAGGGATGTCAACCAATTACAGCTATAATCAAATCAATTATATGACATACAGACTAATTAATCAAATGATTTGCAGTTGATCATATACAGTATATATGATTGTGATCCAAACCTAAAGTGCATGTTCCCTGGTACTATTTGTTGTCTTTTCTACTTAAGTCTTTTTTGCCCTCTCAATTTTGCAAGAAAGTGCTAAATAAAAGAGATTTATGCTGTTTCCCCAGTTGTTATGCAGTCCATTCATATCACTTCTCTCTAAGCCTCATGTTTTGTCTTCATGTCCACAGAACGCCTCATTTGTTCTTATCTGCCTGTGCTTGTCAGCTCAGCATCAAATCATTACAGAGCGCCGCTGCCGAAACATGACTGCACTCCACTTATTCCTAACACACAAGCACTGAATCTGAGCGAATGCAACATGACCAGTGCAAAACAGCCGACCAAACGGGAGGCAAACACTCGACTGCAATAAGCCTTCCACATTTTTCAGAGCACAATAATGAAAAGTCTCCAAGCATTGAATGCTTAAAATGCTCTCAAACCATTATCTGAAGAACAAACTCTATAGCTTTTACCTAAAGACAGGCCTCTTGAAAGCACTTTGTTCGCTTCCACACAATGCTTCTTGTCTGCAGCCTTCCAGCTGTCATATATAATTGCATCAACGCATCACTAATAAGTGAAGATCAAGCGGTTTAATGATGGCTTTCTTATGGCAGCAACTCGATCAGAATAGCCAGGTGTGAATGGACACAGTGAAATCTCAGTTTGTTCTAGATCAGAGCTCTATGGGTTTTTTTTTATTGACTGTTTAATAGCTTGCTTATAATGCAAAATGAGTTATATTTTTCTTGCTGTAATATCATGTGAGTGTATCGATTGCTTTCCCTGTTATTTAAGTAAAACAACATAGATTTTTAAGGAAGACTAATCATCACCATATTTTTTTTAATCCAAGTCTGGCCATTCTTACCATTGTTTTCATCATCTTTCAAAAACATATCCTACAGTATATGAAAGGACTTTAAGAAACAACTGGTGTGTTGTTGACCTGAACCTGAACCTTTCCCTAGGGTTGATTGTTCAACGCATCACCTAATCAATTTAGAAAATATTCATAAAGCAAACAAGGGAAATGTAGGACGGACGCGTCTGTCTGCTCCGCTTGCGACTCCTGCGGCATCATTTTGTTCTAGTTCTAGTGGAGCTGAGCAGAAACCTCACAGTGCTGCCTTTGGCAAGAGCACAGCATTCTGGGTAAACACACTGGCCTGTTTTTCTTGCTATGTCTCTATAGTTCACTGATATCCAAAATTTGGCCTCTGATCAGTGAATCAACTGCATAATGCTTTCCTCCCATAATCCATATTCCCTCTCTTTTTATTTTTTTGTTTGCTCTTTTTTCTGAGAAGTAAGAAATAAATGTCAGGTTTTCCAATAATATTATGCAAGGGAATAGACTTTTCAAATATAGTTCCCTTTCAGCCGGTCACTGTCGCCTTCACATCGAATGACTGACGAATTGGGATATCGTTTCAATAGACCAATCTACTTCTAGTGTAAACTAAATGAGCCAGTGCACACTGGCATGCAGTTGTTGCATCCAGCTGCAGCTGATCACAGCGTGAGCATAAAAAGGCAGCAGGTGCAATGCATACCAGCTTTTTGCTTCAGAGCCGAGCGACAACATCATTCTGCTCCATCCAACTGTCTTCAGTGAGCTACGAGTTCAATGCCCTCTTGGAAGCTTTTGGTGATGACGCTGTGGCACTTCAGCGGTAGCCCTCGTTTCCTGAAGGAGGGAACGGAGATGTCATATCCCGTCGTCACGGCTGTTGTATCCACCACTGAGCGGCCAGTATGCACTGAAACATACTTTTATTGCTCACGCTGTGATCAACTGCAGCTGAATGCAATAATTGCATGCCAGTGTGCATTGGCTCATTTAGTTTACACTCAAATAGATTGATCTATTGAAGCGATATCCCAATTCCTTCAGGGAATGAGGGTTACCAAGAGCGTTGAGCAGGGTGATCAGTGATCAGTTTGGGCAGTCTGATGTTGTATTAGAGTGTCAGACCACTGTCATCAAATCTTTAATGTGGCTCCATCTCCAGAGGACTGCACTGAAACCACTGAAACCATGCTCCTGATCCGGTGCTTTCGGGAGCCCTATCTCCATGGTGACAGTCTTTCACCCTGACCCCAGGACAGGCTCTTCACTCCATTGCCATTCAAGATGACAAATGCTTGTTGTCTGAGGTGAGTTTTTTTTTTTTTAAGAAACTATATTTTTTCAAAAAAAATATATCATTCATTAGCATTAATGTGGATAAAACTTTCAGAAACACACAGCCAGCTGAAGGAGCAGACATTTACCATGGTAAAGCAGACAAACACTGTAGGACAGTTACCTTTTTACTTGTTTGTTAGATTTTGATGAGGCACATCAAGTTTATTCATACAGCACATTCCACATCTGCTGGTAATTTAGTTTCGCCTTCTCTCACCAAACAATATGAAACATTGCCTTATTTTCTTACACGTGTGGAAGATAACATTTTATCTCCTGACCTTTTTGCAAAAGTCACTTGCTTTGAAAGATCAGGAGAAGACATGAAGATATTAGGCACAAGAGGGTCTCTGTCCTGCTCCATTCCACAGACCTCTAAAAGCACAGAGCGGTAAATGTGACAACACATTAAATTAATGTCATAAACATGCGATTAGTTGACTCATGGATTAAATGAATGACTAATTGTCAACCAGGAAAATCTTTGGACGGGGCAGCCCAAGTAATTACACAAGGAAGTACTGAGAAATAATATACAGTATGTATTTACTACAGGGTTAGTGGTTTGGTTTAGGGTAAGTTGATTGTAATTATACATGATGCACTGGTATTGATATAGTAATAACTTGCAACGTGTAGCTATGTCATGTTTTAGTGAAGTAACAACTAATGGTTTATTAAATAAATAGTTGCATTTGTATGATAAATTATCAAATAAAATAAATAAATAGTTTCATAACTGAATCAAGTGCCAACATGAACATTATTTCAAGCAAGCAAAGAAAATAATGTTTTGTCAGGTAATATAGAGTGATAACTTAGCAATTTATTTTAGGCTTACTGATCCTGTCAGCAGTTTTTGCCATGCTTACAGTTAGTCTCCATCAGCAATCTGCAAATCTGCCAAACTGAGCATCATCTTACTGTATACTAAACAGCTCAGCAGTACAGGTTTAACAGAAATGTATGCCATAATACAGAATACTGCAATAGTAGAAATAACTGGTTGTTTTTAAATATTAATGTAGCAAAAAAAAAAAAAAAAAATGCTGATAGAATAGCATAGACATCTGTTATCATTACCCATAAACTGTTTCTAGATAAACCTCAGAGTTGACTGATTTGACTTCACTCTGGGATGCGTTGGTATCATTTCAATAATGCATCACCAAATCAAAGTCAGACGCATACTGAGACAGACAGACAGATCTTCAAAGTGTTTATCTGATGGAGTCTACATATTGAAAGATTTGTATGTGTCAACAAGCAAAAAAAAAAAAAAAATGCTGTTTAAATATCTGGAGTCATTTTTTTTAAGAAGTCTCTCATGCTCACCAAGGCAGTATTTATTTGTTCTAAAAAATAGTAAAAACATTAATATTATGAACCATTATGTACCAGTGTTGCAAAGCTCAATCTTCAGTAGCCATTATTTCAGAGTCAATATGCTGATTTCCTGCTCAAGAAACATTTATGGTTATCACAATTAAAACTGCTGTGCTGCTTTTTTTTTACACATTTAATTTGTTGAATGTAACATTTTACAGAACATAATTAATTTGAATGATATTTTTTTAAAATAAATAAACAAACAATGTCACTTCTGATCAATTTAAAGAATTAAAAAGAAGATAAAAGGTGGAGCTGTCCATGGTGCTGATCATTGATCTACTGTATACTATGCAAGCCTGGTCAAATGTCAATAGTTTTAGTGCAATTACAGATTCCAGAAAAGTTTTTTTTCAGAAGTGTAGTGGAAAAAAAAAGTACTTGTGTATTCTAGAGCCTCAGGCTTTTTTCAAATGCAGGAATAAGGCTTTTATCAGCCTAAAACAGCATTTTGAGAATAGAGCTTTAAGCTGCCCAGGTGTCAAACAGAAGTTAATGTATCCTGGCAGAAACAAGAAAAAGTAAGCAAAATGTATTTAAAAAGATGACTTGTAGGATGGTTATGCGTCAAAATGTTGTAGAGTAAGAGAGCTTGATCTCATAATTAACCCTCAGTAACAGTAATAGTAGGATCTTAACACAAATGAGTGCTAATCTTAAAACAAGTTTTTTTTTTTTTTTTTTATCCCTCTTTTCTCATAAGAGTGCATCCACACTGAAGCAGAACAAATCAACTCTTTAAATTCATGGGAAAGCTCAATACTAGGCTCGCAAACATGGGCAAACGTCTCTGTGTGTCCATTAGGTGTGTTTCTGGAGCATTTGCAATTACCTTCTTGCTGTGCGGTGTAAAATTGAAATGCAAACATAAACCTGCTTCATCAAATTAAAGCAGGCCACAAACAGAGTCTCACAATCCAACATCACGGTCCCCATCCACACACACTCTCTGTTTTCCAGCATTTTTGTCAGCATGACCGCACTGCATTTCCCAGAAATCAGCAGGTAGCGAGACCCACGGCGAGCCAATGGGTCCGAGCGCCCCAGTCCAAACTACTGGAGCAGAATTATGTGTCGTTCACTGACGCACACTTCCAGCAGCACTGATGTAGTGTAGGTCAGGTGTGTGAGAACACCGGAAGCGTGAGAATGGCGGACACAGGATTTCCGCTCTCATTCACGCCTGAGTGAAGCAACAGATTAAGTAGCAGCACATAGGGCACAAAAGCCAAAGAAAGAAGTGCCCTTTTCTTTCTTCTTCCCCCAGAAAATAAATATATCTAAGAAGGCGACTGCTGGGACTGAGAGATGGAGTGATATCAGCGCAAAAGGTCAGCCGCAGGAAGTGGACGTGGAGAAAGAACAAGGGAAACGGAAGACAAAGTGTCAGTGGATAATTGTCATTCATGATGGCTGTTCAGATCAAAAGTAAGTACCCCACGACTCTGACAGGAGAAAATGACCACCTTTGTTCACCGTTCTGACCTGGTCATACGCCTCCCGCTGGGTTGGAAAAGGTCAGTGAGTGTGTGTTTCTGTGTGTGTAAAGCGACTGAACTTACAGCAGGGGTAGTTTAACAGCACTATATCGTCCAGACCGATGTAACCCTTCTGCTCCGATGAGACTGTGGCTTCAAAAACCATCTGCAAGGAAACAGATGAAGATGTGAGACAGAAAAAAAGAACAACAGACAGCCAGGGGTCAAAACACTGGCACAAAAAATGTTTTACAGTTTGCAGTGTTATAGAAATTGTACCTAAAAAAATGTAAATATTTAATAAGGTAATGTACTGTAACAAGGCATGATGTGAATATAACCAGTTCTGCTTAGCACACGAGCAAGGCTTGAACCAGTGACAAAAATAAAATAAAATAAAGCCCTTCGACCAGTGATATGTGAGATTTTATATTACTTAGATTTGGAGTACAATAGTAGCACGCCGCTGTGATCCTTTTTGAGCCAGATATTCCCACATTATAATTATAATCACTGCAGTTGTCTTTTGCATTGAAGCATGTGTGCTTTTTTATTTTCAATGTGTTTCTTTTTCATTTTATTCTCGGTGTGATCTGGCATCTTGTGTGAGTGATTGAGCGGTGTCTGTTCCCAAAGGTATTTCCCATGCCGCCTCTTTCTTCAAGCTGATACATTATTCTTTGCTCTGTCAATGAACAATACAATCTTGGCTAACGCAACTACATAATTGATCTCTTACATGCAATTCTGCCTACCCACAAGGTAGCGTTTGCTCATGTAAAACGCTATGCGGGTGTTCGCTGAGCTAAAGGCATCATGATTCAGCACAACATTCGCCCGGTTTTGACCTACCGATGAATTCGACTCAAGACTTGCACTCTGCTGAGAATACAGATCTTGCTCTCTAGTGGCCAATTACAATGCAAGTACCCCACATCACTCATCCGTTTATACAACCTTTAGCCAATCTGCTAACAAAGAGAAGACTGCCTTCCCGGCGGTTTCATTGTTGGACAGGCACAGATAGCTGATAGATGTCCTACCGCTCAGAATCAAACAACAAATGAGCTGGCAGCACTTACAGCCATCCAATCAAAGCAGAGCTGCATGAGACCTGACAGTGCAGCAGGGTTTCTGTGCACGCTGTCCTCATCTCCACAAACATATTTAGCCATGTTTGCTATTACTATCGCTCATAATCAGAGTTTTGAACGAGCCATTAACCTCTTTAAGTATTAAAATCCAGGCTGTAAGAATTGCTCACAGCGACCACATAGTACCAGGTAAACCAACCGAATTGTGGCAGTGATGTACATGCGAGCATCACTCACATTTCTTTAGATGAAATGCTCATATCGCGTTTCATATTTACTTCTGTGTAAGACATGGAGCAGATCACCGGCTGATTCAGGTCTGTACTGTTTGGTCGTCTTTTTGCCCCCCCAAACCCTGTCTGGTAAAGATTTGACACATCAGTCACAGAGAGGGAGAGACTCATTTGGGGAAGGGGAGTGATAGACAGGAAGAGAAAGAGGGCCAACACAACCAATGACGTGTGCTAAATTAACTCTTACTGTTAAAACTCTATGGAAATCTACTGAACACACAGCCTTGCACCAAACTGACTTTTATAAAAGTGGGGGCAAGAGACTTATGTTAATATGAGACTAGTGCGATCAAATCACCTATTAATTGTTTGCTAATATGTTTCTAAATATGTTATTAGCTATTAGTTTGGGGTCAGTAAGATTATGTATTTATTTTTCAAAAATTGGCAGTCGATACTTCTACTCTGTTGTGTTTTTAAACTGTTTGCGTTTCTATTTGCTAAATAATCCTGAAGAAAGAAAGAAAGAAAGAAAGAAAGAAAGAAAGAAAGAAAGAAAAGCATATTTCAAACATAAAATATTAAGTATCAAACACAGCAGGGATAAATTAAATTTTAAAGCATATTAAAATAGAAAAAAGTCATTTAACGCCGTAATAAAATTTTGCAATTTAAATGCTTTACTGTATTTTTGGTCAAATAAATTCAGCTTTGGTGAGCATATGACAAAAATAATAATAATAAAAATAAAAAATAAATAAACATTTAAAAATCTTACTGATCCCAAACTTTTAAACAGTAGAGGATAGTATAAATCACCCAGACAGTCATGTAATATTTATCATCTAAATGGATTAAAAGTATCTGCACAATGAGTATATGCAAATGAAATGACTTTCTCCAGAGGGCACCTCGGCCCAGGAAGGAAAAGGGGTTAGTGTTTCGGGCCATTGTGCACATCCCTGATGTTTATACAGTATGTGTGAAAGAAGTATGCACAAAACATTAGATGAAACAGAAGGGCTGGTAGCATTGTTAATATTTGATAAAGGCTCCTTGTCATCTCCAACACCTACAGCACTGACAGCAGCACAATAGACATCAGACGGAGAAAGGTGGATTTTCAGATCTGCACAGTGTCTCACAGTGCCTGGCATTCATTTATCTCATTGCTCTTATTTCCTGTATTCAACACAACAAATGTCTGGAGCATCAACATGATAGAGATCAAAATACTGCAGACAGGAAACAATTGCTGGTTGGCACACAAGCGGAAGCTTCTCATTTACACCAGTGGGACGCTGTTGCATACCGTGTACGGATGCGTTTTATCAGGGCAAGCTCAGGAGCGCAAACACAAATAACAGAAAAAAGTCCTTTTCATGTCTTACAAAAGCCTTGGAAAACCAAGGAACGTTGACAATGCCATTCAAGTCTAGCACAAACCCCTGGTGAACCTCTGAGAGGCTCTCATGCATCCCGACAGGAATTGGACCACACGCGCTTTTAAAACCCTGTCAAAACAAAACCACAAAATCTCTCGCTAAAGTTTCAGTGAATGTTTGGACATGGGGCATTTGGGGGACCTTATTCGTGTATCTGTTGACAATCATGCTAAAACATATACAGTTGGTGTTTCGATGACTCAAATCTGCAGGGGGACTTCAATCCGTCTGATCTGCTGAGTCCATTAGCAAAGCATGTTAAAAACATGTCCGATTTCTTGGCTCATTGAGCCGGATCATGAACGGGAAGCAACTGAAGGCACACATTAACAAACATATACAGTATGCAAAGCCTGCGCCCCACAGTGTCTCCATCCAGGGTACTGTGGCTGAGCTTTTATAAAGCTTTTGCCTTGAATTGATTGAACGTTTGATTTGATTTATCTGAGCAGCGGTGCTCTGAGATCATTCCACTGATCAGCCGGCAAAACACGCCTGTACTGGGCCGCTAAAATGATGGAAGATAGAAGCACAAAGACAAGTGAGCGCCAAGAGAAGAATGCTGGGAATGGCACAGTAATGGGACAGTCATGTACAAATAGTTAAGCGGGCCGAAGATAAATGATCATCTACTGGGCAAGTGTTTGGAGAAGAGTCAAAGTCATTCCTAAGCTCATTACAACAGCCTGCAACAGCCAGATTGTTACAAATCCCACTGAATATATATAAACAGTTACTTTATTTCTCTCCTCTGTTGTTGTCCTTGTGTTTTTCTCTCTGTTGGTCGTTTCGATTTCAATTAGTCAAATAAATGTAGCCTTGGTGCACAGAAACAATGATTTCAGAAACATCTTGTATATCTATATATTATAAAGTATGATGGCTTTTAGGATTACATAAATGTGACCTTGAAATATCATGAAAATATGACAAAACGTTCGTTTCCAGATGGCCCTTGAAGCCATATTTTCATGGTCGTAGTCTTGTCACAGACTCATTCATGCTCTTGGACAAGATTGAAATGTGATTTTTGTCGCATTCAAAAAGCTGCTAAATTAACAAAACTTAGTGTTAAAAGGTTAGTTCACTCAAAAATCTAAATTATCCATGTCCAGAAAGGTGAGAAAAACATCATCAAAGTAGTCCATGTGACACCAGAGGATCCGTTGGAATTTTTTGAAGCATCGAAAATACATTTTGGTCCAAAAATAGCAAAAATTACGACTTTATTCAGCATTGTCTTCTCTTCCATGTCTGTTGTGAGCGCGTTCAGTGATGCTGTTGACGTACGACACTACTGACGTGTTTTCTTTGTTATTGGGCACACCAGAACACGCTCACAACAGACACGGAAGAGAAGACAATACTGAATAAAGTCGTAGTTTTTGCTATTTTTGGACCAAAATGTATTTTCGATGCTTCAAAAAATTCCAACGGATCCTCTGGTGTCACATGGACTACTTTGATGATGTTTTTCTTACCTTTCTGGACATGGACAGTATACCGTACACACAGTTTCAATGGAGGGACTGAGAGCTCTCAGACTATATCAAAACTATCTTAAACTGTGTTCAGAAGATAAACGGAGGTTTCACGTGTTTGGAACAACATGAAGGGTGAGTTATTAATGACATAATTTTGATTTTTGGGTGAACTATCACTTTAAGGTTCAGGGGCTGGTTGCACCAGCTGTACACAAGTTACAGCTTATCCTAGTTTTGTTGTAAATGAGAAACTTTTCACTACTAAATATACTTTGACGCACATTACACTTAGTTGAATCATAACTCTACGTATAAACCGTGGACTCAATTAAAAACATGGACATAGTGTCCATGATGTCACACGTAGATTTTTTAAAAGCATTTTTGATGCCTAAATTTGGCAGAACCTACTATTGATTGATTCTTATTCATTTCTTTTACAGTTTCTGGATGTTATTTAGACATAACAATAGCTTCCCTATAGACTAATGTTATTCATGATTCAGTAGTAGTAGTTTTAATGGAAACTTATTTTTACCGTTAGTTGTGTGAGGCAGAAGAAATTAGAATGAAGGATTAAAATCCATAGTATTTAAACAAGTTCTGCTCCTGTACTTGAAGGATTCTATTGGATCATTTATGGTAAACTTCAATCTTACGAACTTCTAGCTATGTCCTGCCTTATTAACAGCTGGTGCAACCAAGCAATGTATAGATCTAGTTACACACTAGCTAGTAGTTACTAAGCCTCTAGTGTGGACTTAACGTCCTGAATTAAGCAAGAATTTACGAATGGCTGGTGCGACCTTACCCTGAATCCTAAACTAAACATGTAACAGTCAAATCGGTTTTGCTGATGGACATGGATTTTAAGGTTGAGGGCTGTTCTTCACACAAATGCTCACAAAAATTCACACAAATTTTTGCATACTACTCTATTCACATGCATGAAGAAAAAAATAACAGTGTTAATAACTGTTCATAAAAGTGTATGTTAGTTTCAAAACATTAAGGCTGGATTGCAACAAACGTAAAACTAATCAGCATGTTGAAGACGTAGACTGGTGGAGTATTTGCATGCTCAGTTACAAGTCCAGTTCCATCTCTTCTCACAATAACTTTGATTGTATTTTGTTCCTGCATTTAGTTCCTAAAGTAACATTAAAATCTGCATGATTCCACATGTGTTTAGATGTTCCCTCCTCACACAGTGACAGGGAGGTGTGTCAGAAGAGCAATCCCTCATGGTGGATGTCCCTCTATGTAAAATAAAAACATCTACACAGCTTGATAAGGCTGACGTCCATAGAGCCCTTGGTTGGCTGCTAACTGCTCAAATTGGTTCCTCAAATGCATTGTATCAGCCTCATACACCAGTGGTGACAGGGAGTGCTGGAGCCGAATGATCCAGATCCTTTGTGTTTTTCCAGGTAAGATAAGGATATCCTTAATAGAAGCTGCCGCCCCATGGGCCTGGCTGCTGATCTCATCTCTACAGACCCGCTCCGGTACACTCTCTCATTCCTCCATTCTATCTTTCATTCATTTATTTTCCTCTTTCTTTCCTCAGTTGTCACCCAAAGGGAGCATACGTGAATTGGTTTAATCTGTGTGAGCCGGGTGGAGATGCCCGAGAGGTTTCCAGTGACCCGTGAGCCATAACCGAGAGAGACAGAGAGCGTGAGAGGGATGAGAAACAAACAGGCCAGACCTATACGGATGACAGAAGGAAAGGATGGAGGAAAGAGAGGGTGAAATATGAAAGTATCGTTTTTGAAAGAAGTCTCATATGCTCACCACTCTTATCCATTTATTTGTTCAATATTGTGAAAAAGTATTACAATTTAAAATAAGAGTTTTCGCTTTCAGTATATTTTGTAAAATGTAATGTATTCCTTTGGTGCAAAGCTGAATTTTCAGCATCATTATTGTATGAATTATTTATTAATTACGGCCCGAGCACCGATGGTGTGAGGACCCTTTTATCTGCTCTGTTTTCTATTATTATTCTTCCGCTTCTCCAAAATGAATCACATTTTTGAGGGCTTAAACATGAAACTTTGCACACACGTCAAACCTGGTGAAAATTTTCATCTGGTATAGGATTCAGAAGAGGGTGTGGCAAAATGGCTCAATAGCGCCACCTATACTAAAAAAAATCAACAGCCTTCCAGCTATTTTTCATGTACATGCACGAAAATTTGCACACATATGTAACACACCAATACCTACAAAAAAAGACTCTTGGAGCGAAATTCTAAACCCAACAGGAAGTCGGTTATTTTTAATATTATGAGCAAATTTTGTGTCATTTTTGTCATTTCCATGCGTTGTATTTTAACGAACTCCTCCTAGAGATTTATTCAGATCAACACCAAATTTGGCATGCCTAATCTAAAGGCCTTTGCAATTTTAAATTGTGAAGATCTTGAGTTTTTGTTAAAGGGCGTGTCCATGGCAGCCTGAAAAAGTTTGATGTTTCGCCATGAAAAATGAAGTTGCTGTAACTCAGACATACAATGTCCAATCTGCCCCAAACTTCACATGTTAGATACGAGTTCTGCCCTAAACAGATCGACATGCCCATATTCAGTTATAGTCATAGCGCCACCTGCTGGCAACAGGAAGTGACATGTTTTATGCTGCGACAAACTACTAGAAATCTTTTGACATTACTGTATTTTTTGTAGTCAGTCTAATCTAAAGGCCTGTGCAATGTTAAATTGTGGAGATCTTGAGTTTTTGTTAAAGAGCATGTCCATAACGCCATGACAAAATTTGATGTCTCGCCACAGCAAGAGAAGTTGTTGTAACTCAGGCATAAAATGTTTGATCTTCCCCAAACTTCACATGTTCGATAAGAGCCCAGCCCTGAACACATCTAAAGGCAAATATTCCATTATAATGATAGCGCCACCTGCTGGCAACAGGAAGATTGGAACATACTGTATATGGAAAATACTTTGATATATTCCACTTATATTTATGAAATGCATATTTCTCACCGTTCACCTTTTTACTAATGCCACTCGCTGGTGGGAAGCACGGGTGCGAGGGCCCGTTCATCGCTGCTTGCAGCTTTAATTAATTAATTTATTTATTTTAACCAGCAAGGACAATTTAAATGGATCAAAAGTGACAGTAAAATATTTATAATGTTACAAAAGTTATTAAGCACAAAAACCTGAAAAATATGAAAACTATTTTTAACAACAGATGTTGTCTTCCTGTCCCATTCGCACAAAAGAGATGCAGTATTCTTTAAAATAAATAAAACATTTACAGGGGAATACAACCCATATAATTCAAACCTGCAGTAAAAAAAAAAGAATACTTTAAAAATACAAATACTTTCTGCATTAAATCACACTTTAGTTATCAGTTTCTTTGCTGTTGACCTTTAATGTTCTAATCCACTTTTACAAATAACCAAAAATGACTACGGCTTATATGTTTCATTATTTCAGCATGACTGAAAGATTTGTAAAAGTGTGAAATTGCAGTTCCTCTAGCTGAAGCACATTGCTTGAGCTTTTGGTGAGAAAGGTCTGTTCATCAGTGGTTCATTTCACTGTTTTTGTAATAGTTTGGTGGGAAATGGCCTTCAGAAGGTTTCTGCCTTGATTTTAGAACAGCTTTAAATGCATCTCTCTGTAGGAAACTGACTGAGGTTTGGAACAGAGTTTGTTATTCCTCTGCTCTGCTGCCTCATTATTTCCTCCTGACAACACAAATGCAGCAATTTATCTGCATCTTCACGTGCATTTGTATCTGTCCCTGTTCCTTTACACAATTACACAGAACATTCATCATGCGCTTACATTTTATGAATTACAGTGTCATAAATGACTGCAGGCAATTCCTACAAGCTAACTACAGCTGACTAACATCTCCAAACACCTCAAATTCACCATATTTCATGTGTATTCTACCAAACCAAGTCTGAACAAACTAGACACCATTCTCCACAGGGAAAAATAAATAAATAAATGAGACAGAAAGCGAGCAACAGAACCAGAGGGCTAAGATCATTTCTTCACATTGTCTGTCTGGGAAGCCTGTGGCGCACTGTGTGTGTGTGTGTGTGTGTGTGTGTGTGTGTGTGTGTGTGTGTGTGTGTGTGTGTGTGTGTGTGCATTGATCGTGGCAGGGCTATAATCTCATTAAGGCTGGTCTGATTTATGGAGAGAGGAGCGATACGGGTCAGGGTTATGGAAACCACACCGGACCTCCTCTTTCAAATGGGTTATGCACACAAGCAACTGACTCTACACTCATTTACACAAACACACACACACACACACACACACTCAACTTACTGGTCATTATGGGCTTTTTGGAGAGCTAATGAGGGGCAGGTTATTAATCATAGCCTTTAACAAGGTGACAGTGTTCTGTGCGCTAACTATCAGAGGAACAAGTGACTCAATAACACACACTGCTGACCAGAGCCAAGAGCTAAAGATAATAGATGATTTAGTGCTTAGGGGGGAAGAAAGTGTGTTTGTCGTTATATATACAGTGGTGTGTCTAAAGAAATAATGTATATACCCAGTTACACTGTACATGTCAATATTTAAAGGGTATTAGCCGTGGAAAAACAGGTTTTTCCACGGCTAAAAAAAAATAAAAAAATAAGAAGGACACATCTAAAGATCACTTTCCAGTCCATCCAAACAACATTTATTGAAACTAAGCCAGAAAAAAAAAAAACTTTTTCAAAAATCTTTATTGTACACTGAAACCAGAAGCAGGTAGGAGTGAAACACTTCACAGGTTTGCCAATTTTTCAATGAAATTTTTATCAACCAAAAGGTTACTAAAAACGATTCTTTAAAACATTAAAACTAAATGCAAATATAATGTTTTTACAAGGAAAAGAACACTTAAATGTGACCACGTTTGCTTTATATAAATGAGTAAAACTGAACATTCAGCAACTGAACTTGACCCAGCTAAGAGTAAACTATCAGCAAGGTTAGCCAATCGCAACAGTAATCATTTACATACATGGTCTTAAAGGTAAATCAGCAGATTAACTTCACATGGTCAAAGAAAGGCAAACATTTATTAGTGTTTCTGATACATTTTCAAAAGCTTGAGGTCAGTGAGTTATAAAATATTCAAACTTTTATTCAGCAAGGATATATTCATTTGATCAAAATGTTCAGTAAAAGCATTTATAATGTCATGTTACAAATTATTTGAATGGCGTGCTCTTCTATTGGACTTTCTGTCCACGAAAGAATAAAGTAGCATAGTTTACACAAAAATGTTGTACTTTATTTTACAGTGCGTGGACTAACATGTACTTAAAGTGTACTTACAGTGTATTTATCTAAGAAAGTTCTGGTAATAAGGGTAACTACATGGGGTAGGGTTAGGTTTAGGGGTAGGTTCAGGGTTAGAACCTAGTTATTACATAGTTATTGTAATTACTATAATAAGTACATAGAATGTACATGAGGAACAGGACTGTAAAATAAAGTGCTACCCACAAAAATATTACAGTAAGTACTAGTAATACAGTAAGTATTAATTACAAGTACATTAAAGTAGAATCAAGTAAGTGAATGTGCTTTTTTTTCTGAAAAAAAAAAAAAAAACGGAATATTTGGGTTGCAGGACTTTGTCCCACAACTTAAAGTCCCCATGCATTCAAGTGTATTTCACTGGCCTCACCTGGTACTCGCTGGGCCAGAAGGTGCTGACGGCCAGCTCCACCTGATGCCACTGCCGCCCCTGAGAGCCGGACACATTCCACACGGCGTTCCCCCGCGAGCCGCCGTTTACACGCACATACACGCTCAGGCCCCCGGGACTGTGTCCGTCACGGCTGTACAGAAAATAACTGAACTGCACACAGTGTGTGTCGTTCTCACTCAGCGGACGTAACATGAGCTGAGCCCGCTGCCCTGCACCATACTGAGAAGAGTTCACCAGCATGTAGGAGCCTGGAGAGAGACAGGGAGAAACAGATCGTCACTTTCTTCATTCACATGACACTGTTTGTTCTGTTTGCACTTTTGGGTAACACTTTATTTCAAAGTCTCCTTGTTACACGTTACATGTACTTACTATTAAAATAACAATTAATTATGTATAATTGCATGCGAGTAACCCTAAGCCAAACCCAAATCCTAAACACGTGGTTAGGACATGTGGTTAATTAATATTACTTCGGTACTTATATGTATATGTATAATTGTAACAAGGAAACCTTAAAATAAAGTGAAACACACTTTGGCTATTAAAAAAAAAAATTGTTTTATCAAACTGCACAAGTTGCTGTGTTTATGATAAAACACAACTACATGTGTCCAAGCAGTACACAGAAGTGAATCAGAGTTTCTGAACAAAATGGTAGAGTGACTTATACAATGACTCGCTTAGTTAGACAGTCACTTGTTGCCACCTACTGGAGTAATGATGTAACCTTCAGAAAAATCCCCAGCACTAATACACATATATAAATTACACCACTTTGATCTTTGTGTTGGGTAACAGATATTGAGCTACTGCTGAGCCCACGTTTAGATGCGGTGATCATGAATGATTGCTGTGGTGTTGTGGAAGGGCAGAGTTCACTGTGGGTAATGTAGTTTAAAGCAGGTGTAATCAGTGCAGTGATGATGGAAGCTCTGCTTGGGTACTCCAGCATTATTAATCACACTGACACAGTTATTAAAACTCTGATGTCTGCTACCAGGGTACCAAAAAAAACACATTACATACAGAGAGAAACTAACAGGTGCAAATTAAAGAAACCACAACAAATATTACACTTACACAAACATAAAATACTGAGTGTTGCATCTCAATTATGACAATTATGTTTATTGTTCAATGTCTTGAGGACATTATCTGCTGTCTTTATTTTCTTTTCATACATTTTTGACCTAGATTTGTACTTTTTTACACTAGTTTTATCATTTGCAACGTGAAAATCAAAAGTCTGGTTCCTTAAAATAGTCCTCAAGCCACATGGTTTAAGGTTTAACTCCTGTCTGTAGAACAAAACAGTACAGGATGACAGACTGAAGCATAATAATTAATTTAGTATGAGCAATAACAGACCTACAGGAACTTTTGTTTCACAGATGTGACACTTTTCTGAAGCTTGATATGTTGTTTTCCAGAGTGGATTTAAGCAAAATTACAGTTTTCGATTGTCAAAATAGGTGCCAGCCATTAACAACCTCTCTTGCTTTTATTTATTATTTTTGAAATTCATAAAAATAAATCCAAAGCTGTTATGACAACGGTCAGGAAGGCTTCTGCTCGGCTGGCCTTATTTATCAACTGAAGGACATCTATTCATTTAAAACGGCACCAGAACCCACACAGAACCAATGAAACTACAGCGCACCTGAGAAATAAAGGATTGCCAATCATTTTGATGAAAAAGTAGACAGTCCTTATGTAACATATTGGTGCCGTGACCCGGATATGGGCGGGACAGCTAGTGGAAGCTATATATATATATATATATATATATATATATATATATATATATATATATATATATATATATATATATATATATATATATATATATTTACTTACATTTACATTTATTCATTTAGCAGACGCTTTTATCCAAAAGCGACTTACAAGTGAGGACAGTGGAAGCAATCAAAAACAACAAAAAGAGCAATGATATAAAAGTGCTATAACAAGTCTGAGTTAGGTTAACACAGTACACATAGCAAGGGCTATATATATATATATATATATATATATATATATATATATATATATATATATATATATATATATAAGAGCTGTAAACTTCACCTTCCTGTCCTCAAAAGGTCTACTAGAGGTGTTTGGCATACTTCTTTGTGCAATTGTCTCCAATGCTGCTCTGAGAGGTGTGAGCAACACATATGTTTCATGAACCAGATAGTGTCTAGTGTAACAAAGGACAGCTAGTAAGAGCAGTATCCGTTAACATCATACCCTGGCCTCAAGAGTTGCATTATAATTATTTAGCATACTTAGAACATTTTCCTCTCATGTCATGCGACGTTGATTCAAATACTGCTCAAAGTGGTACAAGTAGGACATTTGGTGCCATGACCCAGACAGGGGTGAGTGTAACAAAGCAAAGCTAGAGAAATATATATGAGCTAAGCTAGAGGTCTTTAGTGTACTTCTTAGCACAACTGACTCCCATGCCAGGTGAGGAAGATGGAGTGAGTAATACCACATTTACATTTACACATTTACTCACATTTCACAGCTGGTTATATATTGTCTATATAAGTATGTGAATAAAAATTATAATAATATTAAATAAATAAAAAACTTGAAAATCTTGAAACTTGAAGATCACTTAAAATAAAAAGTACTGATTATATTTTCTCTTGCAAAAAAAAAAAAAAAACACATGAATGTAATATCACATACAAAATATGTGAAACCGTTGTGAAAAGATGTGGTCTTGGACCATTTCCTTGGTATTATTGTGTGAAACCCATGTGTTCCACATATTTCACATGTGATATTTTTATGTGTTTTTTTTTCTGTGTCATGAAGCAAATCTAGCTAAAGGTCAAAAAAGTGTGTATAGAGACACTAAATCTATTAATAGACTGAACTATAATAGAGAATTGTTAAATAAATCGTTTAAGGTAATAGATAAAACATTTACTACAGGGCTATTTTTCCCCATATTTTAAATATTGCAGGTATTTTCAGTGTTTATGCCTTAAAACCCTGCAGTGATCGTAGAACATTGGAAATCCCATAGCACTAAACAATTAACATATTAATTTTCCACCATTTAAACGGTAGCACAATATGCTTAGAGTAAGAATTGCATGGTATTACCATGGTATATGTCCATATAAAAAGAAAAAACAAACAAAAACAAAAACACATATGGTCCCGTAATGGTAACTTTTTACTACTAAAGCCTTTTGCAAATAACTTTAGTCGAAGGTCAACAGCTGCCCTCCATCTAGATTTGAAATTTAAAGCATGTAGTTTCTTACGCTTGACTGTTTCAAACAACAACCCGCTGAGGAACAAGTTTGCAGCTCCATCGTCTGGAAGAGAGCGTGAGAGTTTGTTTTGAGACTGACTGTCAGGTTTGTATGCATGAGCACTCTCGTGGAACGGACTTTAGAGCCACAGCTTAAAGAGAACAGAGAATAAAAGAAGCATCTTAAATCAAAAGTCCATCTGACAGTCTTTACACAGATCAGGGCCTGAATGAGCAGTAAACCGCTATGACAGTCACAAATGAATAAGTGCTGCATTCTGGAAGAACTCAAAGCAACAGAATGAAACTTTTAGATATATTGGCAATTTTAATGCCTTTGAATGCAGCATTCTGACTGGAAATTGAATGCAAAAAAAAATGTTTTTGGTGGATCATAATTTGGTGGGTGTTGTGGGTTGCACAGATAAACTAGTTTTTCATGCTTAAAGTCAAAAAGAAACCAAAATGTCCCTCCACTATTATTTAAAGGCAATTTTATAATATTTTTATATAAATTTTAGTTTATATAGTCTATTATAGTTTTAGTTTATTCATATTTTGAATTAGCTTTAGCACAACTGACAAATACTGATATTGCAATTTGTTGTCAGGGTTCTGTCACTTCAGTCTAGTGGTATTCATGGTTTTGTGACAGAGCCCTGATACTCTCCTCATGTCATTGTTTTCATGTGGCTTGCGATTGGTTTGCTGGCCATGTGCTTGTTTTTGTTTTTTGTGAGCACATGGCTTTTGTCTTTGTTCCTATGTGCCATGTGCTCTCGTCGATTGTCTTGACCCCACCCATCTTGTTACCTGATTATTGATGTAATTTTCCCCACATGTGTTCCCTCGTTACCCTCCTCATTAGCTCCCTATTTATTGTCCTTGTGTTTGCAGTCTGGTTGCTAGTTCGTCTAATATTTGTCTGTGCACATCGTGTCTTGCCTTGCCTTACCAGTCAAGTTTTGTCTGTTTTCCCCTACGGGGTAGTTTTTGTTTGTTTATTTTATTATTATTATTACTATTAAAGAGCCCTTCTCTCTGCATCATTGAGTCCTCGCCTCATCCCTCTACCCAAACCCTGACATTTGTAGTAATTTAGTCAAAGACAGTTAATTTTTTAATTATTATTTAGGTGTCATTAATTTTTACTTTAGTTTGAATTTATATTTTAATTAAGCAAACAACTGTTGTGGAAAATTTGACGAAGAAAAAGAAGTATAAAATCAGAGGAGGGCAGAAATGTCACTTCAAAGCCTGAAATTCTAATAATGTCTGAACCCTACACACATCTCCATTGTACAACCTCAGCTTGGCTCGCAGCCGCCACACATGCTGCTGTAATCACGGCTGAGCTTCCTGGAGGCTCGGGGTCCATTTCTCAGAAGTTATTAATTTCCCTCTCCCCCTCCTTCCTCTGGCGGCGCATGTAGGAGCCTGCCTCCTCTCAGATGAAGAGTGTGAGCACCAGGGACCATGACCCAAATGAACATTTTCACACGCTCGTTTTTCTGGAGCCCATTTTCAGGCCCTGACAGGTGGCAGAGGCGAGACGGGAGGTCAAACAAATGGATTGTGGCAGAGCGCTGCTGGAAATTCTCTTTATTTACTGATAACACTTTATGAAATGAAAGATGATGGTTATCCAAAAAACACACATTCTGAGTTCAGAACAACAAGGGAGAGTCCATCCAAAATGTAAATTCTGTCATCATTTACTCATGATTATATTGTTCCAAACCTGTTTGACTTTCTTCCCTCTGCTGAACACAAGAGAAGATATCTTGAAGAATGCTGATTGATAACCAAACAGTTTTAGTCTCCATTTACTTCCATTGTAAGTTTTGTCCAAATAGAGTGAGGCGACTGGAACCAAAACGTAGATTCTAACATTCTTCAAAATACAATCAGTTTTCTTTTTCATTCTGTTTTTAAAAGGCTGTCCCTACCATACCTTGTGTCTTTTGGGTAACGCTACGGTCATCCACCCACAACACTAGTCCCAGCTCTAAAACAACAACTGAAGCCTTTTACAGCACAGATATCACACTGTTTTGTACAGCTCATGCTTAACAAACAAGCTGCACGTTTCTGATTCTCAACACTTTAAAACACTTGTCTAATTAACTTCCAATGAAAGTGGCGACACTTTAAGACATTAATGAAATGACAGGCACAATGGCATGATGATTATTAGCACACCAGACAATATATGCTAACAACCTCACAATTTGACAGGTAGACAACATTGGTTTCCACCTGTTGCTCCTCCGGTTAACTCTGATAATAACAGAAATAACAAACAGTCATTAGCTCATTAACTTTACCATGTTTTCTCGTCATCTTTTGCTCAGTTCGGCATGGCAATGAAATGACATATTGTAAAAGTGTGTTATTCAGGAGTGTGTATAAATAGACTTTATATCAACGTCATTGGCTTGTCACCATATGTGGCCTTCATTCTAGAAACCCTAAAATACAGAGAAACTCCTGCCAACTACTTCACCAAGATTCCCGTCCTCCGCTGAAACTCGCGTGAAGTTGGTTGGGAACGCTAGAGGAAAGTGCAAGAGTAAGCGAGCGAGTGGGTGGGTGAGAGAACGACAGAGGGAGATTGCAGACAGTTTATGAACAGTTTAGAATATATTTCCATAAATTCATAAATGCTGATAAGCCCCATCTTTCTCCCATGTGCCCTGGCCAAGGACAGAGGAACACACATTAGCAGATTATGAGCAGCGCTGTATTCCCATCACCCCGCCGAGAGCCAGACCCGCGGGCCCAGCACACGATCTTATCAAACACACACAGAGGCATGGGGAAGCCAGCACGGGTTTCAACTTCATTTCCCTTCTCGGTTTCTTTAAAAACCCGTCTCAACCTCCGCCATCAACACACTGCCCCTGCTGTCCTATGTGTTTCATCAGACTGATGCCGTTGGCTTTCTTAACTATTTTAATTGAAACACACCCACACATATTGTATTTATGCATACTGTAACAATGATGTGTAGTAATTGATGACGTAATCTGGATTATGTAAACAGATTCCAAAAATGAATACTTGTAATAAGATTATTACACATTTAATAAGACACAGAAACGCATTTTCAGGTGTGCCGTCCCCAAGATTGGTTTGCAGCGATCGACCTGAAGGACGTGTACTTTCATGTGTCCATACTTCCGCGCCACAGACCTTTTCTGCGGTTTGTGTTCGAAGGACTAGCATATCAGTACAAGGTCCTGCCCTTCCGGCTGTCCCGGTCTCCCCGTGTCTTCACGGAAGTCAAGGAGGCAGCTCTCGTTCCTCTCAGAGAGCAGAGTGTTTGCATTCTCAACTACTTAGACGATTGGCTGATACTAGCACAGTCTCGAGATCAGTTGTGCGAGCACAGGGATGTGGTGCTCCGGCACCTGAGCCTGTTGGGCCTTCAGGTCAGCTGGGAAAAGAGCAAACTCTCGCCGTTGCAGAGGATCTCTTTTCTCGGTATGGAATTGGATTCGGTCGAACAGACAGCACGACTCACAGAGGAATGTGCGCGGTCGGTGCTAGCCTGCTTGAATACGTTCAAGAGCAGGACAGTGGTCCCACTGAAATTCTTTCAGAGGCTCCTGGGGCATATGGTGGCCACAGCAGCACTTACACCGCTCGGCCTATTACATATGAGACTGCTCCAGCACTGGCTTTATGGCCGAGTTCCGAGGTGGGCGTGGAAGCGCGGCACTCACCGGGTCCAAGTTACACCGGCCTGTTGCCAAACCCTCACTCCGTGGTCAGATCTTGCATTCCTCTGGGCAGGGGTGCCCCTAGAGCAGATCTCCAGGCATGCTGTGGTTTACACGGATGCCTCCACCACCGCCTGGGGGGCCACGTACAATGGGCATGCAGTCTCAGGGGTTTGGACGGGCCCGCAGCTGCAGTGGCACATCAATTGCCTAGAGTTGTTAGCAACGCACCTTGCCTTGAACCGACTCAAAAGTCTCTTACGAGGCAAGCCTGTGCTGTTCCAATTGGACAACACTGCGACTGTTGCATACATCAACTGCCAAGGTGGTCTGCGCTCTCGTCGCATCTCGCAACTCGCCCGCCACCTCCTCATTTGGAGTCAGAAGGTTCTGAGGTCACTTCGTGCCGTTCACATTCCAGGCCTGCTCAGTCGTACAGCCGACGAGCTGTCTTGAGCAATGGTCCCGGGAGAATGGCGACTCCATCCCCTGACGGTCCAGCTGATTTGGAGGCAGTTCAGAACCGCTCAGGTAGACCTGTTTGCTGCTCCAGAGACCTCTCACTGCCAGGTTTTCTACTCCCTGACCGAGGGAACTCTCGGCACGGATGCACTGGCACACAGCTGGCCGAGGAGCAACGAGGAGCAAGTCTTGCTAGTAGCGCCATATTGGCCTACTCGGACCTGGTTCCCCGAACTAGTGCTCCTCTCGACAGCCCCTCCTTGGCCGGTTCCTCTGAGGAGGGATTTACTGACTCAGAGACGGGGCACCATTTGGCACCCGCGTCCAGACCTTTGGAAACTCCATGTTTGGTCCCTGGACGGGACGCGGAGGTTCTAGGTGACCTACCCCAAGAGGTAGTGAACACCATCACTTCGGCAAGAGCACCGTCTATGAGACATGCCTATGCCTTGAAGTGGAACCTGTTCGTTGAGTGGTGTTCTTCTCGCCGAGAAGACCCCCAAAGATGCCCGATTGCGGTCGTGCTATCCTTTCTGCAGCAAGGGTTGGAGGGAAGGCTGTCTCCCTCCACCCTCAAAGTCCAGGTTGCCGCTATTGCTGCGTACCATGACCCCGTGAATGGGAAGTCTTTGGGTAAGCATGACCTCATCATCAGGTTCCTTAGAGGGGCCAGGAGGTTAAATCCATCCCGGCCCCCTGTATACCCTCTTGGGACCTGTCTCTAGTGCTTAAATCACTACAGCAGGGCCCATTCGAGCCTTTGCATTCAGTTGAGCTAAAGTTTATTTCATTGAAAACTCTGCTCCTGCTTGTACTGGCCTCCATCAAGAGGGTAGGGGACCTGCATGCATTTTCGGTCAACGATTCGTGCCTAGAGTTCGGGCCGGCTGACTCCCAGGTAATCCTGAGGCCCCGGCCTGGCTCCCACTACATCCTTCAAAGACCAAGTGGTGAACCTGCAAGCGCTGCCCCTGGAGGAGGCAGACCCAGCCCTGGCTGTGCTTTGTCCCGTCCGAGCATTAAGGTGCTACGTAGACCGGACACAAAGCTTCAGGACCTCAGACCAGCTATTTGTCTGTTATGGAGGCCGGCAGAAGGGGAGTGCCATCTCAAAGCAGAGGATGGCCCACTGGACTGTGGATGCCATAACCCTGGCTTATCAGGCTCAGGGTGTTCCCTGCCCGTTCAGGTTACGAGCTCACTCAACTAGAAGTGTTGCATCCTCCTGGGCGCTGGCTCGTGGCGCCTCGCAGACAGATATTTGTAGAGCTGCGGGTTGGGCAACCCCTAACACGTTCGCTAGGTTCTATAGCCTTAGTGTAGAGCCGTTATCCTCCTGTGTTCTCACCTCAAACGGGTAGTGGCACTGAGAGGCCCCGGTTAGGGTCGGCTTGCTTAAACTACTCCAGAGTGTCCCATGAGTGTACTCATATGTGTATAGTCCACGGTATAGCCTTAGAGCCCGTGTTTCCCCGGCAGACTTCTGCCTTCCCAAGAGGGTTTTAATGACCTCAAATTTCTCCGTATACTCCTTAACGGATGCTATATGTGTATTTGCCTCCGAAACCTCCTTCGGGAAGGATGGGGCTTCCGCAGCGTCCCGGCTCCAAGCGGACCGGGTACGTTTTCCGAGTGTTATCCAATCTCACCCAGTGAGGTAGTGCTTTGACAACGGTGAGTGGAGCTACTTGTTCTGAGCCCCGGCCTACACCTAATAGGGGTGCAGGCGGCTCACACAGGGCACTGGAAGGGGCAGCACCCATGGTGCTTTGATAGGGATCCCATATTCGTCGGTCACCGACGTCCCGTCGCCATGGTTGCTGTACCGCCGCTGAGCTGCCGGGTTCCCGGCTCGGCTCCTCAGCGAAAAACTGGTATGCATTGCACCTGCTGCCCTCTTATACTCACGCAGTGATCAGCGGCAGCTGGATGCAATAATTGCATGCCAATGTGCATTGGCTTGTTTAGTTTACACTCGAAGTAGATTGGTCTATCGAAGCGATATCGCATATTCGTTGGTCACTGACGTGGCGTCTCCGTTCCCTCCTTCAGGGAATGAGGGTTACCATAGGTAACCGAGACGTTTTTTTTTTTTTTTTACTGATTATATATTATTCACATAATAGCAACAAATGCTTCATCATTTACTGATTGTCACTAATTCTTCTTTTTCATCTTTTAAATGTTCCATCCTACTGCTTAAATACATTAAGAAAGTCTTCCAACTATAATAACTAGGGATGTAAATCGAGTGGTGTTTGTCACGATACGATACCGATATCGATTCCCATACCCAGTGATACAATATACCTCACAAATGTATATGATACGATTACAATTTGATTCAATACATGTTTAAAGCATACGTTGATAACAGCAATGAACGGCTTATATTTTCTTTTTCTCTTCTTTTTATATCAATATGGTGCAAAATTATCTAATTTAAATCAATGTCAAAAGTAACCTAAACCATGTAATTTAATGGATTACAATAACCACAATTTTTGTCATGGAATTTATACTACAATTTATAAGTAATCTACCCAGCACTGCATGCATACAATATTGTTACTGTACAAACATATTAAATATCATTATCAATTAGTTTGATCTGTGCACTTCACATTAATTTATCTATAACACTGAAGACTGGAGAAATGATGCTGAAAATTCAGCTTTGCATCACAGGAATATATTTAAACATTACATTTTACAGCATGTCCACAGAAGAAAATAATTATTTAAATTGTATTCTTGTTCTTATTTTCCAATAGTATTTAGCTATATATATATATATATATATATATATATATATATATATATATATATATATATATATATAGTACACACTGTAAAATAAGTCAGTTAAAACATAGTACAATATATTGTAATAATTTTAAGGAATTTTCCGTAATTGATGTTTAGAGTTGTTTTTCCGTATTTTTTGGGAACAAAAATCTCAGTCGATTTTTGGTGTGGAAACAGTACTAAATTTAAATTAATTAAATTTAAATTAAATTAAAATTGAATAAGATAGTCTTGGTCAAAATTCATTTTAAAGTCAGATTTCGGGTTTGGGGAATCATTCTTATGCTTCTGTGTCATTTTTATTGTATATATTTTTTGTTTAAATGCATTGTAACACAAACGTTAGCGTTAAATAGTCGCTATCTAGCCTGTTTGGCAAATGAATGTCGGAGCCGTCCTATTCAACATTTTCAGCATACCATCACATCTTACATGAAGTAGAGTTACGTGTTAAATTGTGCTCACTTTTAGTTTTATAATTAAAAGTCTATCAGCTTTGAATTGTTTTTGATGTATTTGTTACTGAGCGTGTCATAAAGCATCTTTACTTTCGGCATATTAAGTGCGGTACAACTGTGTTTAGAGCGCTGTATGCATTTAACAGGAGCTGCCAGAGCATATGTTTTTTTTTTTTTTTTATTGCTGAACTGAAAAGAGATTAAGGTACAACTAGGTGAAGATCTCACATTGCAGATTTCTTCAAGGAAGTATAATGCACCTTTTCTACCAAACCAGGTAGGTTTAGACTTTTTATTGTGCTATGTTAAATACAAACACACGAGAAGTCAGTAACTTTACTGGCAAGCTGTCTTTGTGAACGCACACGTCATGCACACGCAGAGAATGCCACTTCAGACAGCGCACCAGGAGCGCATCGGGATCTCTTGCACGTACACAGACAAACCACACAAAAGAATGTACCAAAATGTGAATTTTAATCACTGTTTCACATCAGTGGTTTTGATTCTCTTGGAAGTGGCAGGATAGCCTACGCTATCTTTGAGAGGAGCTATGATAGTCTCGTGTCAAATCCACCTTGATCTAAATAAGCTCATTAGTTTAAACTCTCACCCACCTTCTTTCATCCCACTGTTTAAAACCGAATATTTACTTTGCTGCATGCTGTTGATGTGACTTTATTCTGAATCACAGTCACCATGACTAATATTTCAAAGGGCAGTAACAGGTCGCTGCAAATACATTGTCTTTTTTACGCAACAAAAAGCAAATATTCAGTTCCATCATTATCATCTCGGCTTTGTTTCTCATTTCCCTTTCATCCTCTTCCACTTCCTGTGTTGCTCTCATGGGTTTAAACCCTGCAGGCTCACTGCCTGTGTTCTTTGGAGCTCGCAGGCGATGCAGATTTTGGCATATACCGAGCTGCAGGCTTGAATAGGGAGTTGCATGAGACTGGGGTGAACATGGCAATGCCAACTGGTCAGAGATGCTCCCGGACCCCTGCAAACAATCCCAGAACTCTTTCTAAAGCAGTGCTGCTTCTGAACAGAATTTTCTTCAAAGCTCGGAGCATAATGAACAAAACTGTCACATCTGGACTCTGGCATTGTCTCGGAGGAAACTGTTGATCTAGGATCAGTCCTCAGATGTTCTACTCTGTGGGTTGTCAAATTCATTTTGTTCGCTTCGGAAATGTGGTGGTTTGAATGACTCGATAAGCAACAAACAAAAACACAATACATAATGACACTATCAACACCAAGGTCATGGGTTTGATTCCCAGGGAATGCATGAACTGATGAGATGTATTCATTAAATGCAAAGTAAGTCACTTTGGATATAGGTGTCTGCCAATTGCTTAAATGTTTATAAATGAATAACATTTTTCTGCAATAAATATCTAGTTCATTTATGAACCTCCAGATGGCACAACCTGCTCATTTACATGGCACAAGCTGTTTGCCTTCTGCTGGTTCTGCAGCCAATGCTTTTGCTTGTTCAACACTGAAAGAGTCTGGTTTAGTGTTCATTGTAAGCTGGTCCCGCAGTTGCTCTGAAACCCTCCACCTCCCTCAGCACCACCTGACATTTCCTTTAAGCTTAAAACAAAACACAGTGCAATGTGTAATTCATTTTGATTTAAGAAATGATTGGTGTTTGGTCAGTAAGTAATCAAGAGTGTAGTGTTCAATGTATATCTCCCTTCATTTGAATATATTTGTTTATACAGTAGATCATCATTACACTTTTAGACTACATCACAAAGACAGGCTGTACTTTGATCTTTACATGAATCATTAATGATGCAAAACTCTTATCCCATATCAAGTCCATTTTGTTTCAACTTGAACTGGAATAAATATATTTGAACATGATCAGCCTGTGACTTCAGGCATACTTCATTAACACGTGCTTCTGAAAGTAACACAAGTAAATACATTTTACTCTTCTCACTCATGTCAGCAAATAAACATACTTATTAAAATTACTTTTTAGTATTTTTAAACTTTCTAACACTGTTGGTAAAGACCTGAAAGCAATGCAACTTTATAATTAATCTAAGTGGTTACATTATTTGATATGATGAATCTCACCAAAGGAAGTGCACAGTGTGTGTGTGTGTGTGTGTGTGTGTGTGTGTGTGTGTGTGTGTGTGTGTGTGTGTGCTCTTGTTTTTGTTCCATATCAGGACACAACTGTGTATAATGACATGGGTATGACACAGGTATTACAAGGAGAGGGTGACTTATGATAACATAACTCATGTCCCCATTTTTCAAAACGCTTATAAATCATACAGAATGAGTTTTTTTGAGAAAGTTAAAATGCACAAAGTTTCCTGTTAGGGTTAGGATTGGTGAAGGGCCATAGAATATACAGTTTCTACATTATAAAAACCATTACGCCTATGGGATGTCCCCACTTTTCACAAAAACAAACATATGTGTGTGTGTGTGTGTGTGTGTGTGTGTGTATGTGTTTGTGTGCGTGCGTGCGTGTGTGTGTGTGTGTGTGTGTGTGTGTGCTGAGAGGTGTCAGTCTGAAGCTTTAAAATGCTGGATGGCCTCTTCCACAGAGCAAATCAATAGAGTATTAGCCGCCCAGAGCCAACTGTGTGTCTCTCAGGGGACTCCAGCTCTGCTTTTGACTGTTACAGACTCACTTTCTAACACTTTCCCTGGACACCTGCGATACTCTTTACTGAGGTGAGAGAGTGTGGAAGAGAAGAGGCGAGGAAAAATGACAGACATTAGAGCTGAAACAAGATGAGAACACTGAAATCATAACACATGTCACAATGATATGCTCAAATCTCAGTTGAGGGAAGCTCATTTTGCAGACTACAGTCAAGTCGCCCTTTTGGAAAAGCACATCCCTGTGTGATTTGTTCGGTCTTTATGGTTGCTGCTTGTCAGGTCATGCTCTATGAAATGACCCTGCGGTGTCTGCCTTGAGTAAAAGCCTACTATGCAACATCACATGTCATTTATGTCAGTACAATATACGTCTCTGTTAAGACGAGCGGTCGTGACTGACCGTTTTTGAGTCTGGAGTGAGTGAAGGCTAGGGGAAAAGTCACAGACTTCTCAGTATTCAGAATGGTTTTGGTGTTAATAATCATAACAGGCAGGTAATGCAAAATAATGAGATATTCATGTTACAATACATGGAGTCAAGCTTTAGCTGAAGGCCTCTCTGTCTTTATTTCAAACACATATGCTACAGTTCAAAGCGTTGAGGTTTTTTATTTTATTTTATTTTTGTAAGAATGTATTAAATTGAGCAAACATGACATTTAAAGAGATTAAGAGTTCATTATAATCAAATGATAATGAAATAAAGTATCTTGTTTCCCCAAAAAACATATATATGAATGTTTTTGGGGAAACAAGATACTTTGCTCAGCTCTGACCATGATTTTTTTTCAAGAGCTCTAGAAAACTGAAGTGAACAGACCTGTAATTTCCCTTTTCTCAAATCAGTTCCAGTACCTAATGGAAAACTGGGATTTCTAAGCTTGTTTGGAAGAGAGAAAAGGTGAAAGTGTAGGACAGAGCAAGCAGCAGGAGTTGAAGTGATTATTTTCTGTCCCAGCAGCCGCAGTTTAACTCTCACACCTCTGAATAAACACGCTGAAGCCATCCGTTCAGTATCAGCACATCCTCAACCTCCAGAATCCCCAAACCCACTGAGACATCCACACAACACAGCCCTAATCACAGATCAGTTCTGAACAAATGAATTAATGAGCCAAATTAAGAAGAGCCTTCAAACAAAGCCATTGTTATCATACTGTGTAAATGCCTGCAACACGCTGGTCACTAGGGAAGGTGACAACACACACACACACACACACACACACACACACTAAACACTAACTAAACTAAACAGTCTCTAAACTTAACAGTGACTTTAGGGTTGCATTATGAACATCTGAAGCCAATTCCAAAATACTCCAAACACGATGGTGAAGGATTGAACTGCCATCCGTGAATCCATGTATATGTTGACGGCTGAGACTGTGTGAACTGTTGTGTCATTAAGCTCACTGCTGTTTATACCCGTTTTGAGGAATAAATGCATTTGGGACGATCTGTTCTTTCTTTGTCTCTCACCCACATGGTCAGGCAAAGTGAGTTAGCTCGTTTCTTCTGGACATCACACCCAAAGAATATTTCACACCAAACGTGAAACAAAACAAAGACAGATAAGCATTTCACACCAAGAGTGAAATTAATATCTGTCATGAATAAGAGTATAACTCAAAGAAAACTCAATAGTTTATTATATATATATATATATAAATCCTGACATGCTGCTGTATCACACAGTCTCTGACCGGACACAGATCCAAATCCTGTCTCAGTATCTGTTCATTTGGCTGATTTGATGTCCTCTGCTAAACGCAGCCGAGGAGGAAGTGTTGGGATGAATGGCTGCTGGAAAGGAGATGCTATCAGAGGAAGGATTGGGGCCAAAGTCAATGAAACGCTTGATGACCTCCTCCAGACTGGACCAAAGCACCGGCCATTTGAGTCCCAAACGTTATCTATCTGTCACTAAACGAAAGAAAGAATTGAACAGAGAGACGTCTACTACAACACACACACACACACACACACACACATTCACTAAACTACAAATAAGAAATTCAACAGGCTAATAGATTTTTTTTACACTTTAGGATGTATCTGAGCCCACACTATGAAAGCTGACTTATCTCTGTTTTTAAGGGACCATCTAAATTATTATTTAGTTCAAATATACATATTCTGTATTAGTAACATTAACCTGTCAACCTGCACAAGGACGCGGGAGTCCTGAAGCATTCTACGTTTGTTTTTCAAAGTTGTAATTATATAATTACATTGACAAACTATACGTCATTTAAAATGTTCCAAGTCTCAAGCTTCATTTTTTTCCGTAAAAAGTGTTTAGTGACAATGCTATTAATTTCTACCAGGAGTTATGAAAATCAAAAACAGACTCTGTACCTTTAATAAAAAATAAATTAGTCTCTATTAACACTTATTTTGGTAATCCACTAATGTGTTGATTTGTTTGATCTCTTAATTATTTAATTAAAACAACAATGAACAGACATTTTTAAAATAAAAATATTAAATTATTATTAAATATAAAAATAAATGTATTAAATGTTTTTTTATTTATTTATTTATTTAATAAATAGTGCAAGCAAATTATAAATGTTCCAAAAATGTCTGAATGTTCATTTCCAGGCAGTAGGGGGCAGAGTAGCTCCTGGCTTGAGTGATTTGAACAGCTGTGCGGCCGGCGTGACGGTTGGCCATCTGAATGAAAGGGAAGGTTAGATTGAAATGTGTTGGTGAATAAAAGAGGGCGCCGAATTGAGTGCCGGATCCTTTAAACCCCGGAGGACTGGCAACAGCCCGGTGGGACCACCAACCGCCTGCGTACTTTCAAAACACACACAATCCATTCCTATTCGCCGCCAGAGTGAAACAGCAGCCAATCAGAAATCACCAATGTAAAATATTCAAAGGCAAATGAGGCTTCAAAATCAATATAGTGTAAATCAGCATCAATATAAATTAGCATCACTGAGCAAACGGAACAGGCAGAAATATGGCCTGCTCTTGAAAGGCGACGAAACATCCATCAGCTGTTTACAAATGTTGTTTATGGAAATCGGTCAGTAATACTGGCATTTAGCCATAATGAAAAATATATATATATTAAAACAAATGGCTATACTGCTCAATCCAAACCACTGATGATGATAAATCAATGGATCAATGGTGGATCCGTAACTCAGTGGTGTCAGATGTTATTGGAACACATTCACAGGTGATGTGATTAACTACACCTGTGCACTGAAAAACATGATGTGTGTGGTAATAAATTAATGTAATACACTAAATCAATCTGTACTAATTATGTCACAGCAACAAAAGGTTAGAATCAGGTAGAAACAGCTCCTCAGTGAAGCATTTGCCGGGGATCGTGTTTTAAACTGTGATTGCTCTGTTAGGACGCTTCATACATCCTCTAAAACTCATCGTGACACCAGTTGATTAAGAGTCACTGCAAAAGTGGCTCAGTGAAGAGAAATCCTGCAGCACTTTTCATATCTGCTGTGAAATCTGTATTTGATTCTGTAACAGTCAGATATTTTTTTAATCTGATGAATGTCTAAATATCTTTTATTTTTTGAAGGTCTACTTGCTTCATTAGTCTATCCCTGCATAACTGTGTGATGGTGAGCCTGGAGTGCTGCTTTGCAGATCTTGAGCTCTTGAAATCAGAGCGCTTCTTCAGAACAAAAGAGTCTGAGCTGTTGTGCTGTGTGTTTGGAGGACCGCTGGCCTAACGGTCGCCCCTCACTGACTATAATAGCCTCCGCAACACGCCCGTGTGTGTGTGTGTGTGTGTGTGTGTGTGTGGCGGTTGGTGGCTGTTCTGGGGGAGGGGGGGTGTATGGAGTACCAAAAGACAATGAGTGGCTTGAAAGACTTCAATACATTTTCAGAAATTAAAATTCACCATTCGTTCATCCTCGTGTCTTTCTAAATCTGTAAGACTTTTGTTCTTGAACACAACAGAGGAAGGAGATTTACACACTCGTCGCAGGGTTTTGCTTGATTTATGTGCATTTTCTTTTTGATGTTATTGTTCGTTTGTTTGTTTTCTTGCTTTGCTTTTTGTTTGGTTTTGTTCATAAAAGACCATTGCTGGCTTGAAAAACGCACTCAGGAAATTCAATTAATTAGAATTATTTGCATGTCATTCTTAACCTGTATGAATCTTGTAGGAAGAAAAAGATGTGTCATGTCTTTCAGTTACTATTTTATTGTATTAATATGATATGCATTTATTTATTTATCTTGATAAGTCTATCAAAAAATTACAATATATTGTGTAGATGCTGCTCTACGTGAAAACAGATACCCACAACCAATCCCCCAGTCTTGCTTACACCATGATCAATTGTTTCTTGACATTAGTACATTTTGCATTGTTTTTCTGTTAGGGCCTGCACATTTTTCAGAATTTAGCCACCTGGGTAACGTACACAACTGCTGTAGGATACGTGTCCCAGAAGAGCGCAAGAGGCGAGCAGGAGTATATCAGTTAAACTCTATGGGTGGTAGAGCTTTTTCTGTTTCAGCTCCACGACTGTGGAATGAGAGATTCTGCAACCTTGGACTGTTTCAAGAAATATTTAGAGTGTGATTTCATTTGTTTGTCTTGTTATTGTAACATTTTGGGTTGAAGAAAAGTGCATGATAAATAAAATGTATTATTTTATTTCATTTATTTTATTATGAAGTGTAGTGTTTTGTCTCATGTTTAATTGTTTTTTTGTTGTTGTTGTTGTTGTTTTTTGTTTTTGTATCATGTATTCATTTCTATTTATTTATGTATTTGTGTGTGTGTGTGTGTGTGTGTGGCTTCCTTGAAAAACACATTTCAATTAATTATCAAAATTGCAATGTTATTTTGTTTTGTTTATTTTTGTTTTGTTTTGTTTTGTTTTGTTTTGTTTTGTTTTGTTTTGATTTGTTTTGTTTTGTTTCATTTCGTTTTGTTTCGTTTTGTTTCGTTTCGTTTGTCATATACGTTTGGTGCAACACCGATTTACATTTTTGGGGGGTGAACTATCCATTTAACAATATTCTTTAGCTGTTGCTTAATTGGATAAATAGAAAAGAGAAACCATGCACATGAGGTTTAGACATCATTTTCATCAGACAGTAAATCACACGAGGATAGTTCTGGTTCTGACATGCCACTCAACTGAAAGGAGTCCATGGAAAGCAACAATCCTCCAGCTTTTATTTCACTATCGATTCTGCTTTCACTTCTAGCTTTTCCTGTCGCTGTGAGATTTATTTCCACACGCTCGTTCATATCTCCCTCTGTCTCATTCTAGTTCTGCTCAATGGGGCGTAACGCTCTGCCTCTCGGTGACACCCTGGCTTCTACAGGACTATAATGCCTATAATGACACGCTAAACAGATATAAAGAAAACAGCACCAGTGACCACAACAAGAATTTGATGACACTGAATCGCTGGGTGATTCTCACAAAGAAATGTTCAACTCACAATCAAAATATATTATATGTTACATAAAGAAAAGAATGCTACAATTTTGTCTATATGTAATTACGCAAACGTTTTCTAATAATAGTAATGTGGTTGGGAGATTATCAGTTGGTCCTTTTATTGTTATGACTGTGGACAAATGCACAGAGACACACACACACACCAAAATGATTACAGTCAGAAGTTCGACAAACAGCTATTATATTGAATAATATATTCAAAATATTAGACTAATTTGTATTTTTGACACAATGTTGCAAGTAAATTCATCATTCAATCATTATTGTCATTCTCAAATGAATCAATATTTATATAAAAAAAAGGTTGAATGAATGATTCAATGACTCACTCATAAAGACAGTCACTTGTCGCCACCTACTGGCAAAGGTCTATATTAATTTAATAACATTTGTTTTTTATTGTTTAAACTATTTAAATAATTCAAAGAACTGGAAAACAATATCTAAAATAAATGCTCTGTACTTCCAGAGCAACTCGTCTCTGTTCTCCCCAGGATTGGTCAGGATTGATCAATTATATATAATCTTAAAACAGTCAAAGCAAAGGGTCGACAGTTTGAGAAAATATATCCCTACTGTCCTTAACTTGAACTTCTCAGCACTGATTTCTCTTTTGATTGTCCACATGTTCCAGTGCTGTCTTGAGTCCGTCCATTCCAGTCATTCAGTCTATGCTAGTTCATTTCTGATGATTTGGTTCTTTTCTATTTTTGGCCTATTCAACTCCCAATGTCTCAGTGATCCCCAAGCTACTCTAGGGTTTGTAAATATGTTTAACTTTGATATGAATTTGATGAGCAGCGCGGTTATGAAACTGATGTTGGCTGGTTCTTAGTAGGTTATTAAATTTCAGGACAGCAGTCCAGAGCGGAACGCTTCCCAGCCTGAGATAATGGCTTTAACGTGATTAAATCTACTGCGGATTTCACATTCTTGATTTAAGATGCAATTTTCAGTAAAATAACCCCAAAAACTCAAGACAAATTAGCCATAGCACATCTGTCTTTTCTGTAGTGTGTTCACAGTCTGTCATTTACCCGTCGCCCCTCAAGCACACAATGGGAGAGAGTGTGTCTGTAAGATTAAAGCTAACAGCAGAATAGGGCTTCTCTCTGATGAATCACCCACCTCTCTCTGAGGATTACAGCCGTCTAACAGAAGACACTCACACACCTCGATGCTAAACCCACTGCCACTCACAGTCACACTCCACACACTACATCTCCAAACTGAATTTGACACTTTCTGAAGATCCACATTGCTAGGGTGGTTGCTTCATGATCCAAGTCAAAAGAGTTCACCCACTAGATTCTGTGATATCGTATCCCATAGCCCAAGGAAACAGGAAAATCCAATTCTTTTCAATGAACTGGTTCTTTCGGACAGTTTGTTTCAATTCACTATTTGGTAATCATGCAATGATGTAACGGCTTTTACAGCTATGTTATGAAAGCAACCAACAATGACATGAAACGTGTTAGTTTTAAGCATATAAAATTAATTAACTAGTCTTCATCAGCTCCACGAGAAACCATAAAAACGTTCATTTGGCCCTTTCATTCACGTGCATTTCATTCATCATAGGATCACTATGTGACGGGTGACAGTCAGGCGTCTGAAAGTGAGTTTCGGTTGAGGAACTTGTAGATCTGTGCTGCTCGAGACATGGGCTGTTTGAGACGCTTCAGTGAACCGGTTTATCTAGTTCCAACCCGATCTCACGGCAATTCGTACATTTTTCACAAGGTGGCTTATTCGTATGAATTCGTATGAGCACACTCGTACAAATTCATACGATTGTCGCCAAATTGAACGTATTTTACGAGTTGCACAATTCGTATGAATTTGTACGAATGACCTACACCTAACCCTACCCCTAAACCGAACCGTCACTGGGGTTTAGACAAATCGTATAAAATCGTACGAGTGAGGTCGTACAAATTTGTACGAATAAGCCAACCTCGTAAAATACGTACGAATTGGCCGTGAGATAGCGTTGTCTAGTTCACTAAATGTGGTTTTGTTAACAAAGTTCGGGAGAAGCACGATCAGATAATCATCCAATTTAGCACAGGTGCATCTCGTTTAGCTAATCATCTTAAATAGCACGCAAGCATATATATATATATATCCAGTCTTCCTACCTCCTGTCCCACGACAGTTTTTTGGCAACCCTCCTCCACCCCAACTCCTCACTTCTAATCTATTTATCCCAAATCAGGGATAGGGGGAGTTATTTGGGTTCGGGCTATGCTCCGGGCCCGGACCCCTCCCCCAGGACAGCACGCCAAAATATGCCTACTATTTGCCTTCAGATTAGATGTAAGGGTGAACTCGTGAAACATAAATAGTTCAAAAGAAGGATTTGTTCATGAACCAGGAAGACCGGTTGCCTGAGACTCTGGATTATGGGTGATACTACTGTAATAATGTTTAATTTCTTGCACATGCCGATCATTTTGCATCGTAAGATCTCAATATATCATCAGGAGCCAAGGGTATTAATTTTGTGTTGCTTGTATATGTTTTTTGACTCTCAAAATGACGGCAGCCATTGACTTGTGTAGAGCCCTGAAAATGTTTGAGTTTCAAAAGTAAAACAGTAGTAGAAAAAAAAAGAAGAGACAAGAGAATGTCATAATTTGTATGTCACATTTTTATTGGAGTGCATTCATATGCAAACAAATGTTTGATGGATTTTGTTTTTTTTATTATTATTATATATAATGTATTTTTATATATAATGTTTCTGAAAGGTTTAAAATGAGCATATGTGAAAAAAAAAGTCATACAAGGACTGTTTTCTTGAGAACGTCATATTTGCGTTGAGAACTGTGGACTTTGACCTCTCAAGTTCAAGAGGGGAGGGGTCGCAGAGGGGAACGAGAGGAAGCTCGTGGGAGGGGAAGGAGTATTTGCAGCGGAAAAAAAAAGCTGGCGGTGAGTCAACGCTCACGGACATTTTTGAGTGGCAGGCCAGTGACTAAAGTTGCGTGAGTTGCTTGTGTGACTGTGTCACGCATCAGGTTTGCAGCTGGCAGCACGCAAGAACATTTTGAGGGAGTTTGGAAAGAGGCTGCACACTTTAACTCCGTGTGAGTCAAATTTATGCACGAGCATAGCACGCGAGAGAATCAAAGTTTTTTTATTCCGTTTATTTGTTTTATTAGAGTGAGAATTCATCCGGAAGAATAATCCCGTGTTTCATTTCTCAAGTTCAGTATGCAGTTCTAATAAATTGGGTAATTTGGTTGAAATCCGGAAGAATATACTCGTGTTTTATTTTATTAGTTCAGTGGAGAAAAAAAAAAGTATCACCGTGGTGTGCGTAGTTAGGAGGCAAGTGCGTGCATATTTTCGTTAAGAAACAGAGACCGTCGAGTCAAGATTTGGAGCACTGCATGGACTTTAGCGGATCCATCTCAAGAGTTAATCGACATCCACTCAACGTCGTCACGGGACACGACGGGGTTGCTGTTTATCATCTCGTCAGGAAGTGAAGATTAGAGGTTTCTATTCTGAAATTGGAATTTTGTGTTTCCTGGATTCGTGAGTACATTGGTTTTGCATCAAAAGAGCTCCAACTAGCGCGCCATCGGTGTACTGAAAATCCCAGCTGGGTAAAATTCAAAGTGTTACCTTATTCATTGTATTTTTGTTTTGTTTTGGGGGAACAGTGATTATTTGAATTTATTGCTGTTGATTTTGTGACTTTGTGAATTTGATCATTCAAGAAGAGAAAAATCACACAAAGACAAAAATAGTTCAGAGGAAAATAAATAAATATATGTTTATTGATCTGGTATAATTTTGTGTGATTTCTGGTGGGGAAAAAAAAAACACTTGCTATTTAAATTTTCCTGTGAAATATTTGTATTTCCATAGTTAAGTGTAAACACTTTTTTTTTTTAGTTCCAAATAGAAAACATAGGTTAAGATCTGAGATCTGGGTTATATTGGTACTGTAACTGTAAGAGAAGTGTGCCTTTACTGGGGTAGCGGATAAAGTAAAGATCCCTTAGCCAGATAGCTATCTTGTGAGCCACGTTTAGAGACTACCCTGCAGGAGGGCTACATTTTTGTGGGGGCTCGTCCGGGATCTTTCAGATCATTTCAGTTTGTGTTTTCAGAAGCTGTGAACGTGTATGTTCAGTGAAAATTTGGAAGTAATTTATGTGTATACATTGTTTCTTTGAGAATTATATGAAGAGAGCTTTAATGCTAAACAGTCAGTTCCTGTTTTTCTGAGTACATACTGTTGATGATGCAAGTGAACAAAATGGAGGTTAGTGAGATTATTGCTTGGTGCAGAGAGAAGGGTGTTGAGCTGGACAGGGTTATCATTCTGAGCAACGTACCTGCAGAATGTGAAGACAAAATAGTCTATGATGTGCTGGATGCTGTCCTGGGAATGAGGAAATGCAAAGTGCTTGATCGCCATTCCGATAAGACTCAGCGACAACAGTTTCTTCTGATTGAGACCGCTAGCAAGGTTTCTGAGATGGCTATCCCTGCAGAGCTCGGAGGACCTGAAGTAGGTACCTGGTACACACAGGTTATGCATGTCGCAGCTGAGGCACCTAAACAGAACAGTGAAGATGAATTTCAGACTAAGCTGATGTCTTTTCTTCAAGCGGAAGGAAAGTCGCTATTTGACATTCCAAGTTTAGCTTCCCCTGCACCTGTGCTTAACACTAAGCTTGTTGATGCCATAAATTCCCTTGTTCAAACGTGTCATGTGGCATCGTCTGAAGAGAGAGCTGGATATAGGAAGTTGCGTCCCTTCTCAGGGTTCATTCCCACTCCCCATGGAGAGGATGAGTATGAGGTCTGGGTGGAGCAGACCACCCACATTCTGGAAGAGTGGCAGTGTTCTGATAATGTTAAGAAGCAGAGACTAGTAGAGTGTCTCAGAGGTCCTGCAGCAGACATTGTAAGGTTTGAGAAGACTGGTAACCCATCCGCTACCTTCAATGATTACCTTAGTGCACTAGAGTCAGCGTTTGGCACTACCGAGGATGCTGCAGACTTGATGTTAAAATTTCGGAGCACTTACCAGAGCGAGGGAGAGAAGCTCTCAGCCTACATAATGAGGTTGGACAGGATGCTGCACAGTATGTTGAGGAAGAGAGGCATTGAGTTCCCTGCAATGAATCGTCTCCAGATGCAGCAAATAGTTAGAGGTGCCCTCTCAAGTGACCTGGTGGCTATGCGTTTGAGGATGACCCATAAGTTGTGTGCCCCACCTCCCTTCAATGAGCTAATGAAGGAGGTAAGAGAAGAGGAAAGTATGTTACACCAAAGGAGCTCAGTCCAGACAAATGTAGCTGTGGCTGCACGGAATGAGTCGTCTGGCAACAGTCTGGCCAATTCAGAAGTTGAAATGCTGAAGAGGGAGATTAGGGGGTTGAAGAATGAGGTGTCTCGCTTATCAGCTGTGGCAAAAGAACCAGTCACTCATGATCGTCCAGTTACGCACAGTTTAGCTGCAACTGCAGAGAGTAAAACACCCACCAGACCAGTGAACAAGGCTAACATCTTCTGTTACAGATGCGGAGAAGATGGTCATCTGAAACGTGACTGTACAAAAGAAGAAAACCTCAGGAGAGTAAACCAGCGGCTCATTAAAATGAGACAGCCGTCGGGAAATGCCTCCGGGGCTCAGTAGAGGAACGGCCTGAAGCTCCGAGGAAGACGCGTTCCACAAAGTGCAAAAGAGCCAGAGTTGAATTAGTAGACCTTCCGAGCGGGTTAGTGGGACCTAGCTCTGTCCTTCCCATCCAGGTTGAAGGTATCTACACTAAGGCCTTACTGGATAGTGGATCGCAGGTCACACTGCTGTACAGATCATTCTATGAGAAACACTTGAAGCATCTGCCATTGACACCAATAGAAAATTTGGAAATATGGGGATTGAGCTCACAGAGATACCCTTATGATGGCTGCTTGGCTTTAAGGCTAGAGTTTCCAGGATCTGTAGCAGGAGTGGCAGAATCCATAGATGCACTTGTGTTGGTCTGTCCTGACCCTGTCATGAAAGGAGATGTCAACATTCTGGTGGGAACAAACACGTCTGTGGTAAAGAAGCTGGTAGCAGTTTGCCAGGAAAGGATGGGAAATGATTTTCTTCATACCATGACTGTTCATCCTGAGATCAGATCTGCCTATGAACGGGTCATTACTGTCAGCAAGTGTGATGTTGACGAAAGTAGAGGTACTGTCTGGTTTCCTCGCCGCAAGCCGTTGAAGCTGACTCCAGGAGAGAGTGTGAGGGTTTCTGGAATCCTGAAATACCCTGTTATTTTATCTACTAAAACTTTGTTAGTGGATCAGCCAGAAGAGTCCTGCCTTCCAGAGGAACTGCTAGTGCGAGCTGAGGTGCAGTCTGCTACTGCTGTCCAGTCAAAAAGAGTTGGAGTCACTATCAGGAATGTCTCTGCTCGGCCAGTGATGATCAAGAGAGGAATGCCTATCGCACATGTGTTTCCTGTTGATGTTGTGCCTACAGTCTCTAAGCCCAGAGAGAGTAGTGGGAAAACCAAACTGACTAAGGATTCATTTAACTTTGGTGATTCCCCTGTGTCTACCGAATGGAAACAGCGGCTGGCTAAAAAGATGTTAGAGAGAAAGGATGTTTTCTCTTGCGATGAATTCGATGTTGGATGTTCAAAGAGTACCCAACACCACATCAGACTGATAGAGGATAAACCTTTTCGTGAGAGGTCACGACGGCTTGCACCAGGCGACATTGAGGATGTTAGGCAACACTTGGAGAAGCTGAAGGAGGCTGATATTATTGCTGATTCCAGAAGTCCTTACGCTTCACCAATTGTCGTAGTCCGGAAAAAGAACGGACAGATAAGGATGTGTGTGGACTACAGGACGCTGAATCGTCGCACAATCCCTGACCAATACACCGTTCCCCGCATTGAAGATGCTCTGGCCTGCTTAAATGGAAGCCAGTGGTTCAGTGTATTGGACCTTAGAAGTGGATATTATCAGATTCCCATGAGTGAAGAGGACCAAGAAAAGACAGCTTTCATTTGCCCAGTGGGATTTTACCAATTCCAGCGGATGCCACAGGGGATTTGTGGAGCTCCCTCGACCTTCCAGCGAGTGATGGAAAAGACGGTGGGAGACATGAACCTGTTGGAAGTGTTGGTCTACTTGGATGACCTCATTATCTTCGGACGGACTTTGGAGGAGCATGAGGAGAGGCTGCTCAAGGTGCTGGACCGCTTACAGAGCGAAGGGTTGAAGTTGTCCCTGGACAAGTGCACCTTTTGTCAGACTTCTGTCAGTTATGTTGGTCACATTGTGTCTCAAGATGGTGTTTCGACTGATCCCTCCAAAATTGAAGCTGTCAAATCTTGGCCCAGACCCCAGAACGTGACAGAGTTACGTTCTTTCTTAGGTTTCTGTGGGTACTATAGAAGATTCGTGAAAGAATATTCTAAAGTGTCTTACCCACTTAATCAGTTGCTGAAAGGGTGTTTTCCGGCCAAGACCTTGAAGAAAATGAAAGCTGGAGACAATCCCGACCGGATTGTGTACAAATCTTTGGATCCATTTGGAAATAGATGGACGGATGCTTGTGAAGCTGCTTTCAATGAGTTGAAGGTGAGACTTACCAAGGCTCCTGTGTTGGCCTTTGCCAACTCTCAGCTCCCATACGTCCTACATGTTGATGCCTGCTGTGAAGGTTTGGGCGGGGTTCTATATCAGGACCAAGGACAGGGATTGAAACCTGTAGCTTTTGTCAGCAGGAGCTTGACGCCTTCTGAAAGGAACTACCCAGTCCACAAACTTGAGTTCTTGGCTTTAAAGTGGGCTGTTGTGGACAAGCTACATGATTACCTGTACGGAGTAAAGTTTGAAGTGCAGACAGACAACAACCCACTAACTTATGTTTTAACCACAGCCAAATTGGATGCTGCAGGACATAGGTGGCTGGCGGCTCTCTCTGCTTATGACTTCAGTCTCAAGTACAGGCCTGGGAGACAAAATGTTGATGCCGATGCTTTGTCTCGTCGTCCTCATAGGAGCATAAAGGACCAGGAGTGGACTAATATATCATCCTCTGGAGTGAGATCCCTGTGTAACCTGAGAGGGCAAGACAGGTCCAGCTGCTTCGCAACTGCTAACGGGATTATCATATCATTGGGAGGAACTCCTGAAGCAGTCCCCAGAGCTTACTGTAACTTAGCCACTCTGGATACTTCCACGATTCCAAAACTGAGTTCCGTGGATCTGTCACATGCTCAGCAGGAGGATCTTTGTCTGGGAGAGATATGGAGAGCACTGAAAGGAGGAGATCTGTCCAAGGTCAACAAAGAAGCTCACAAGGACCTTCCATTAATAATGAGAGAGGGGGACAGATTAGTGCTGGAGAATGGAGTGATGTTTCGGTGCACAAAAAGCCCAGACAAACCTCGTCGTGAGCAGTTGTGCCTGCCCAGGAAGTTTCATGACGTAGGTCTCAGGTCGCTGCATGATGATTCTGGACACCTGGGATTTGATAAGACTTATGGCTTGGTGAGAGAGAGATTTTACTGGCCACGAATGAAGATTGAGGTGGAGAAGTACTGCCAAACATGTGCCAGATGTGTCCAGAGGAAGACTCTGCCAAAGAGAGTAGCACCATTGTCACACTTATCTAGTAATGGACCAATGGATCTTGTGTGTATGGATTTTCTATCCATAGAGCCTGACTCCAAGAACATCTGTAATGTCCTTGTCATCACAGACCACTACACCAGGTATGCACAGGCGTTTCCGACTAAGGATCAGAAGGCGTCCACAGTTGCAAAGGTCCTGTGGGAGAAATACTTTGTTCACTATGGACTGCCTAGACGGATGCATTCGGACCAGGGACGGGATTTCGAGAGCAGGCTCATCCATGAGTTGTTTGACTTGTTAGGAGTGGAGAAATCCCGGACAACACCGTACCATCCCCAGGGTGATCCGCAACCGGAGCGGTTTAACCGGACACTCTTGGATATGTTGGGGACCCTGGATTCGAGGCAGAAACAGCAGTGGAGCCGTCACATTGGACATCTTGTACATGTGTACAATAGCAGTGTGAACGAAGCCACAGGATACTCCCCTTACTTCCTTATGTTCGGAAGGGAAGCCAGATTGCCCATAGACCTGAGTTTTGGTGTGTCTAGTGATGGAACTTCCACTAAGTCTTACCAGCGCTTTGTGCAGACCATGCAAAGAGAGTTGAAGTCTGCGTACGAGCTGGCGGAGGAAAAAGCTGGAAAGAAAAATGCAGGAAATAAGAGAAGGTACGATCAGAGACTGCATTACTCTCACCTTGTTTCGGGAGATAGAGTCCTGATCAGGAATCTTGGATTGCAAGGGAAGCACAAGTTGGCAGACAGATGGAGTGCTGAGCCTTACATTGTCCAGAGTCAAATGCCAAACTTACCTGTGTTTCGGCTTAAGCCAGAGAGTGGAACTGGACCGGTCAAGATCCTGCATAGGAATCACATTCTTCCTATTGGTCAAGGGTTGAGGCAGCAACAAGTTCCTGACAGTGTCCCGAAACCCAGAAAGAGAGTTCTGAGGAAAAGGAAGAATGCTGAAAAGAATCAGAGTCCAGAGCATGTTGTGGAAGATGCTCCTGTAAGGCAAGAAGCAGAAACCAGAGATGCTCAATATGCTGATGAAAGTTCAGAGAGTGAGGATGGAATGTATGGGGTGTGGTATTATGTACCTGAAAATCATCCTTTGACCCCTAAGAGAAGGGACACTTCTCAGAGTGATGCTGTGGTTTCTGATAACACTGTTCATGAGAATGTTGAACAGGTTGTTTCTGAGGATGTTTCTGAGCACTCTGATGAAGGAGTTGAGCCAAATGAATCTGTAGAGTCTGTTTCAAGACTGCTACCAGAAAGTGATTCGGGCAACTTGCAAAATGTGAGCCGAGTATCAGACCTCTGTGATAATGTTTCAAGTGAGGGTCAAGACCACTCAGATGAGAATGTAACGCAAGGTATCTCTGCTGATGTAACTGAAGATTACAGAAGGTCTCATAGAGAGAGAATTGTGCCAAAGAGGTTTACATATGATACTCTTGGGGAGCCAAAATTTGAGCCTGCCTTTTCTCAAACTAAAGTCGTAAATCCTGTTAGATACTGTTCTACTGTCTTTTTATGGTTGAAAGTACCTGCGAGAAGGTTGAGTACCTGTTCAGTTGATTTTCCTACTAGACGCTAATGTGAGTGATTTCCTTCAGTATAGACATGGATCTATTGTGACATTATCTTGCTCATTCAATTAAAAAGTGTATAAGTGTCTCAAACTGTCTGGGAAAAGAGTTGAGATATTGAAATGTGAAAAAAAAAAAAAGTTACTGAAGGGAATGTATGTGATTCCTTTGTTTCCCTCGTTATGAGGACATAACGATTCTTGGTGGGGGGAGAATGTAGAGCCCTGAAAATGTTTGAGTTTCAAAAGTAAAACAGTAGTAGAAAAAAAAAAGAAGAGACAAGAGAATGTCATAATTTGTATGTCACATTTTTATTGGAGTGCATTCATATGCAAACAAATGTTTGATGGATTTTGTTTTTTTTATTATTATTATATATAATGTATTTTTATATATAATGTTTCTGAAAGGTTTAAAATGAGCATATGTGAAAAAAAAAAGTCATACAAGGACTGTTTTCTTGAGAACGTCATATTTGCGTTGAGAACTGTGGACTTTGACCTCTCAAGTTCAAGAGGGGAGGGGTCGCAGAGGGGAACGAGAGGAAGCTCGTGGGAGGGGAAGGAGTATTTGCAGCGGAAAAAAAAAGCTGGCGGTGAGTCAACGCTCACGGACATTTTTGAGTGGCAGGCCAGTGACTAAAGTTGCGTGAGTTGCTTGTGTGACTGTGTCACGCATCAGGTTTGCAGCTGGCAGCACGCAAGAACATTTTGAGGGAGTTTGGAAAGAGGCTGCACACTTTAACTCCGTGTGAGTCAAATTTATGCACGAGCATAGCACGCGAGAGAATCAAAGTTTTTTTATTCCGTTTATTTGTTTTATTAGAGTGAGAATTCATCCGGAAGAATAATCCCGTGTTTCATTTCTCAAGTTCAGTATGCAGTTCTAATAAATTGGGTAATTTGGTTGAAATCCGGAAGAATATACTCGTGTTTTATTTTATTAGTTCAGTGGAGAAAAAAAAAAGTATCACCGTGGTGTGCGTAGTTAGGAGGCAAGTGCGTGCATATTTTCGTTAAGAAACAGAGACCGTCGAGTCAAGATTTGGAGCACTGCATGGACTTTAGCGGATCCATCTCAAGAGTTAATCGACATCCACTCAACGTCGTCACGGGACACGACGGGGTTGCTGTTTATCATCTCGTCAGGAAGTGAAGATTAGAGGTTTCTATTCTGAAATTGGAATTTTGTGTTTCCTGGATTCGTGAGTACATTGGTTTTGCATCAAAAGAGCTCCAACTAGCGCGCCATCGGTGTACTGAAAATCCCAGCTGGGTAAAATTCAAAGTGTTACCTTATTCATTGTATTTTTGTTTTGTTTTGGGGGAACAGTGATTATTTGAATTTATTGCTGTTGATTTTGTGACTTTGTGAATTTGATCATTCAAGAAGAGAAAAATCACACAAAGACAAAAATAGTTCAGAGGAAAATAAATAAATATATGTTTATTGATCTGGTATAATTTTGTGTGATTTCTGGTGGGGAAAAAAAAACACTTGCTATTTAAATTTTCCTGTGAAATATTTGTATTTCCATAGTGTAAACACTTTTTTTTTTTTAGTTCCAAATAGAAAACATAGGTTAAGATCTGAGATCTGGGTTATATTGGTACTGTAACTGTAAGAGAAGTGTGCCTTTACTGGGGTAGCGGATAAAGTAAAGATCCCTTAGCCAGATAGCTATCTTGTGAGCCACGTTTAGAGACTACCCGGCAGGAGGGCTACACTTGCATTTAATGAATCCCCAAGGAGCACGGTCTCTGAGTAAAGAAAGTCACCTACATCTTGCATGGCCTGAGAGTAACAGCGAATCTTTTGGTGTGGTTCTGACTGGTGGATGTTTCTCTGCAGAAGCATGGGTAATGTCGTTTTTCACCAGAAATATGGCTCATTAATTTAAAATAATTTAATTAATGTGACTGGTGGCTTCAACAAAAGCATACAGCATGGATTATCTACCTTGTAGCTCACAATGGATCGGTTTTTAACATTTATGTTATCCGTAAGAATAAATTCCACTGTGAAGAAAATGATTTTTTCTTCTGTAGCCCAGCTTTTGTGTGGCGTGGAATAATAGCAACATTACATCAAAACACATCACTAAGCTCTAAAACCAACAAAGAACAACATGGCTTTCATAGAAAACCAGTGCCATTTTTTCAGGAGACAGCCAACTGTGAAGAAATAATGTCAAAAAAAAAAAAAAAAAAATCAAACTGTGAGAAGTAATTTGGCAAGGGGTGCAAAAACGCAGCGGAGCACTATAAAGGATTCTGCTGTATACAGTAAGTGCAGCTGAAGCCATCTGTAACCTCTGGCCTCAAAACACACCGGTGTCAGCGCCTGATCGACAGTGATATACAACTCCCACTGTTCTCTGTGCACTTACAGCACTTAAAGGGTTCATGTCACGAGAAATAGATGTTCTTTCTTTGACCTTTTGAAATAAAAGAGTTCATGTGCTATGAAAACATAATGCAACTTTCACACTCAAACTCAAAACCCAGTTCAGAAACTGCATTTACTGAAACTTCATGCCAAAATTTTTTTAAAATTAAATAAATAACTCAAGAAGTAGTTAAGGACTGTAGCCAGAAATGCCGACCAAGAAAGAAATGAGCGCATACATTGCTTTCAATACAAAGATCTGATGAGGTTTGAAAGGTTTGAAAGATTGAAAATCCTACATAGTGATGCTTTTTTCATTGGACAGGGTCGGGTACTATTTATTCTCTCTAAAAGTGCCAACGCTAGCTAGAACGGCTAAACACCCCTTTAAAGATGAGACTTATCTCGAGTGAAAGAAGAAGCCAACTCTCTCAGCCGGTATCAGCAGTGATTGGAGGTTTGCTGGGGCATTTAATCACTGCATGATAATTACCGAAAATGACTTCAGATCAAGAATTTCTGCTTAATGACACTTACAAAAATATCTCAAGCAAGACCGATGACGACAATGAAGAGAAAAACAAAGCAATAGACTGCCAAACAGAGCAGAAAAGATAACGCTCATGGAAGACGGTGAGGGGGAATAGAAGAAGAAGCATACATTTCTATTAGAAAAGAAGAATTCGCAATGTCAGGCAGCTAACGGAGAAAAAAAAAAGCACAGAAAGCTGAATGATTGAGTACGAGAGGACTCTTCTGCCTTGGTGAGGTCTTTGCTCCTAAACACATGTCTGCAGTAGTTTGTCAGCGGACAGAACAGAGTTTTACTGCTGGCTGAGAAAAGAAAGCAACAAACGGGAAAAGGCGATCAATCAATAAGTTCCGTGCGACTCTCTGGCCTCCTCTGAGCTCAAGCTCTTTGCACGCCCCTCGTGACGGTGATGAATAAGCGCTGCACTGAAGTGCTTTACAGCTCCCCAATGTTTGTCTCATCAACATCACGCCAGCGCCTGAGCAACTGCCCGTCCCGTTTCACCTCCCTCTGCCTGGTACCAGACACAAAATTAACACTCACCGGGGGCCAAAGACTGGTAATAATAGCTTTGACAAAGAAATAAATAAAGGATGATGTAAGCTGGTAATTAACACAATATAGATCCCAATAAGGTGACACAAGACTCCTGAGAACCCTGTAGGGGGTCATTTTGTGATAATAACTAGCTGGCCAAACATTTTTCCCGCCATCACATAGCTGCTTAAACAATTAAATAAACACATGAACATTAAGTACTGATTTTAGGTTTTTTCTTTATTGAATTATGCTTGAATTATTTAATTATACTTGAAAATAGTCTCATGAAAGAACATAAAAACTGTAGAAATTGAGAGAAGTGGATAGAAATAGAGGTATAATGTAATAATAAAATTATATGTAATTTTAAGGACTATTTATTTATTTATTTTTTGTATCAAACTAAAAAGTGAATAAAATAGTTTTGAGTAAATCACATTTAAAACGTTAGTTAACCGAAAAATGAAAATTATGTCATTAATAACTCGGAAGAGAAGACAATGCTGAATAAAGTCTTATTTTTTGCTATTTTTGGACCAAAATCTATTTTCGATGCTTTAAAATATTCTAACTGACCCTCTGATGTCACATGGACTACTTTGATGATGTTTTTCTTACCTTTCTGGACATGGACAGTAGACCGTACACACAGCTTCAAAGGAGGGACTGAGAGCTCTCGGACTAAATCTAAAATATCTTAAACTGTGTTCTGAAGATAAACGGAGGTTTCACGGGTTTAGAACGACATGAGAGTTAGTTATTAATGACATAATTTTCATTTTTCAGTGAACTTACCCTTTAAGTGATTTAAAGGTACAATTTTTAAGATATTTGCAGTAAAATATCCAAAAACCACTAGGCTAGTGTTATATATTTTGTCCAGCTGATTACTAACAATATCACTAATGTTTTCAACTACTTGTAAATCATGAGAAAATTCCCATTCTAAAGAGTGACACGAGGCAGTGCAGTCGCCTGTCAATGACGTTAGTACCCTTTACTGACCACCTTTCCTGATGTAGAAACCACATGACAACAGTGTCGTGGACAAATGTGGAAGTAACTTCGTGACAAACTTCAATTAGAAAGAGATGGCAATCTAGCTTGTTTTACTTAACAGTTGAGTTGGTTTGATTCGTATCTTTACAGAAAATGTATGCTATTATAACGATCAACAACATTAGTATAATGGGGCATATACACCAAACGCGGGGCATCGCGTCTCTAGACCTGTGCGAGGACACGTCTGATCCGTAGTCTGATCGCGTCTTTGCATTAACTTTGTCTTTTTATCTTTCTGTCTGATTGATGGCCGTTAGCAGTTGGGTAGAAGACAACAAATCCCATCATTCCACGCTCCTTCTTAGCATCATCAAACCACACGATTGTTATTGTTTTGATAGTGCACCCTGTCGTGGCAGGTCCTACAACTTGTACCTTTAAAGTTCACCTGTAGTACCTTGAAACTGAGAATTATTGTGGCGACGTAATTTCAACTGAAATATGAAGAGAGGGTGGGACATATAGAGCAACCAAGTGCTACAGATTCTAGAGAGCATTTGATTGGTCAGAAGATTTGATGAGAAGATGAAGTACGATGTTGTATCAAAAAATTGTTGATCTTCTAAATGCGAATTTTGTCACTGTTTTGGAGCACGCTGCCTTACAGATAACTTTAAGACTAACATATTAATACTGACACGTAAAAAAAATAACATTTTGATTAAATGGGGACTTTAAATGTTTACCAATACTGTCTTCATCTCCTGCCCATAGAAACATTTTGGAGGCCAAACTTTTTATTTTTATTATTATTATTATTATTATTATTATTATAATATATATATATATATATATATATATATATATATATATATATATATATATATATATATATATATATATATATATTAGTGGTGGGCCGTTATCGGCGTTAACGTGCTGTGTTAACGTGAGACTCTTACCGGGCGTTAAAAAAAATATTGCCGTTAATCTATTCTCAAAGTTGGGTTGGGAGCTGGGTCTAGGCCTATACTAAACAAGCTATGATGACTTTCACCTTGATATTTTATATAACCGACTCGCTGAGGCCAGCCTAAAAAGATGCTCAGGACAGTTGACGGGCCACTGCTGCGCATCGTCACGAAAGCTTATCTTTTTCACGTGTTTTTAATCCTTACCGCTTGCCGACATTAAAGCATCCAAACGCAAGACGCGGAAAAGCTTAACAGTGTAGCTGGTTACTCGCGCGATGTGTTCGTTGCGGATGTGTTTATCATGGACAGCGACACTGAACCGAGCTCTCTTCTGCAAAGTTCTCCTCGAACTCCCTCCTGCACCTGAACAAACAAATACAAATCGCAGTTTGAACAAACAAAAGATGTGAAAAAGCCCAATTCAGTGCTCGCGGTGTTCTGGTGTTCAGGGCTCACGCAGAGAAAGGCGTCTCAAAACACTTGAACATCAAATTTGCTTATTTTTGCTCTGGTGCCAACAAATACATACAAAATATGTCAAAATATCCACCTTGGAAATTATGCTCGAAAAAACTGTCAGTTATTTCTTAAGTGAAAGTAAACAGTTGAGAAAAAATAGGATGTGTATTATATGGGATGCGTTCATCGTCTCTTAAAGTGACCGCGCCTAATTTAGCCACTGGCTGCTGTAATGTTAATCCAAGAAAATGAAAATGAAAATCACTCACTGCTCTTGACTGAATTACTTTGTAGTTTTAACAGTCAAACCAAAAATATTCAGACACCAGATATAATTTGTGATATGTATAGCAAAACTGTAACAATGTGAGAAATGTTGAAGGTGTCTGAATAAATGTAGGTTTGATTGTATATTTCATTTTTACATTGAAGACTATCCAGTGCTATTATTTGGTTTTTGTACCTTGACACCTACAAACTTGAAAAAAAAAACTTAAACATTGTGTAAATAGCACAAATAAATCAAAATAAATGAACATACAAATTAAACAATTTCAAACAGGGCCCCCTCTTTCAAGCACTTTGTGATGCATTTTGGAAACAGGAGATGAGCCCCTTTTTCTAATGCACCACCTAGCTTGATAAACCCCTTCTCAAAGACTTACTGTTTATCAATTTTATTAAGGGTAACACACATTCTGAATGCCTTAGTTAAATTGCCTTGATGGATTTGTGTCTTATTAAAAACAGCTTTTGGCTTCACAAGACATCGACTGGAGTTCTGTGGATTACTTGTAAACTATTGTGATGTTTTTATCAACTGTTTGGACTCTCATTCTGACGGCACCCATTCACTGCAGAGGATCCATTGGTGAGACAATGATGGAATGTTTAATTTCTCCAGATCTGATGAAGAAACAAACTCATATGTATCCCTGGATGGCCTGAGGATGAGCACATTTGAGTTTTGGGGGGAACTGTTCCTTTCATTTTGGACCACATCTGGTCCTCCCACTGGATTGCTCTTTATCCTGAACATTTAGTCCCCGTCATGTTTTCATTCTGGTTCTTTGGTCAGCGCAACTTTGCCAGTCATTTATCTTCTCTTCCTCATCATTGAGACTACAGGTGTGCATGAATATGTCTGATTAATGCCAGCTTCCTTTTCTTTGAATGCAAACACAAAAATGATGTTGTTCATCACTGTTCTTCTCGTATTACATCCCATCACTATCATTTGAAAACAAATGTAGACGTCACTGATAAAGCCTTCTGCTTCTGAGTTATCATAATAAGACCGTGTTCTGTGCTGCTGAAGCCTGTTATCTCAACAGCTCTTACACTAGAGATCATTTCAAGGTTCATGTCTGACACTATTATAGCCCTTCAATCATCTTTATCAGAACTAAACGCTCTTATCGGGTTAAAACACACTATGCAGCTACATAAACTAAAATATATCATGCATCCATTAACGAAGTCCATGTTCATGTTTTAGGAGTGATTGAAATATAGGTTTTCTTAAAGTGTGTTGCTAAATGGTAAACCAAAATACACTTTAATGGCATTTTATGCATTTAAATATTTTTATTTGTGATAATGTTTCAATTAAGTACATTTTTTATGATTAAACATTTAGAAAAGACTGAAACATCTTCTCTGTCAGTGTGAGTTTATGCACTCACTTTCTTTGTTTCACACAAGAAAGTAAACATACATGTTCACACACACACACACACACACATATAACCTGTGGGCAGCAGCATAAGCATCAGTGTCACAGGTCTACACGGAGTCATGGACCGATCCTGAGGAATTACCAAGACAGGCAGAGAATGTGCTCGGCTCTTCACTCTGTATTACTGTCAATGGCTCTTCATTTGTGAAGCGAATCCGGCTCAGAGATCAGAGCTCTGCTCTAAAACCGCTCTCCACTGTCCACAGAGACATCCAACACAAAGGAAAGCTCATAAGTGACTGATTTGGAGCACTGTAAATGATCAGAAAACCCTCGAACCTCACAAATAATGCTCCTCGTGTCAGATCTGAAAAAAATGTCATGATTACTTCGTAATAAAGACAAATGAAATATTTTATATATAAAGTTTATATATACATAGTATATGAAATCATAACGTGTTAATATGTTTTCATGCTTTAAAGAAGTGTGTTAGCTAACATCTAAAGCACATGCTTTCTTGATCATAAATTTAAATTTGTAATGTTATTTGATATTTAATTAATTGCACATATAATGTAAATGTACTAAATTAAAGCTTCATCATTGCAAATGTGTAATTACAAATATATTTTAATACATGGCATACAAGAATCAATAGAAAATACATTAAATTATGCTTTAGTTGGCCAGAACTGTCAGCATTTTATCAGTACTTTAACCATATTTCAAAGACCATAGAAGTTACTAAAATAGTCTATTTTGTAGACAAACTTGTGCAATTTGTGTCTGTAGTTTGAAGTTTTTTAAGTTTTAAATCAGTACATTGTTTAGAGCATTAACAATAATGTAAAAAAAAAAGTGACACACATAGGACACATCTCAAAAGTCAGCACCATTTAAAGGCCAAGCGAGTCAGGAAGAGTAGCGTTTCAATGTTTTTAATTCATCTATTTCACGTCCGATACACTGAAGTTCACCACGAAAGTGAAGCGCGTGATCCAGATACAATTGTCTGACAAGTGCACTTGCACGGCGGTGCGTTGAAGTGTCCGAGCCTTGTGCAAGCGGTTAAGGCTCTGAAGTACTGCATTACATTGCCTCCACTTTTCCAATTAATTATCCGGCTGTTTGGGAAATGAGCACGAGGGCACCGCAGGGTTTCTGACTGAGAGCCCACGCGCCCAGAAATAGAGTAATGAAGCCAGCGGAGTGATAGAGAAGATGGAGTTTTGTCCAAGTGAAGAGCAGAAATAGTCCCCGCGTGCTTTATTCAAAGACGTTTGTGGGTGTAGTGTTGGTTTTCCACTTTCAACCATCTTAGGAGAATTACGTAAACATGATCAGATTTAATTAACTGGCTTTCCCTCGCTCACAGCGTTGATGAAGTGTTTGTGGTTCGGTTGGAGAGAGACACGGAGACCGAATTTCACCATCCAGTCTTTATCACGGCAAAAGTGTTAGCTTGGGGTATTAGCTTGGTGTAACCATTAACCTGAGGGAGGATATTTCCCAAAGGTCAGCTGATTCCAGGACTTAATGATATGAGTTACTCTTATCAAACGGGATGAGTTATTTGCTCAATGTTTGCTTCCAACTTGCTTCACAGAAGTCTTTATATAATATTGTTTATGGTTACTATGGCCGACACAATTAATACAGATGGTTGTATCTTCTCAAAGGCCACAAACCTGGTGGTCTCCAAACTATAGATAAAACTGAAACTCCCTCTTCAGTGGAAAAAGTCCTTTCTGTGTATTCAGGTTAAAACGTCACATCACATCACACCTTGAAGGGTGTTCAGGAGCGCACCATCTGTCTCCATGAGAATATAAAAATGTATTTGAAAGCTTCTGTAATGTGTTTTGAATCCTATGACCTCTGAAGCTTTTGAGGGTCATGCAGACAGCGCACATATGAGCTAAGCCAGCTAATAAACATGAGAGAGCTGGACGAATAAAAGAGAAGCCCTCCAGTAAGAGACCGCTGGACTCAAAGAGATGAGTGTGTATTCTTTCAGGACTGAAATGTGTCCGTCCCCTTGTTATTTTGTCAGAGGGGCTTTCATTAAACCCACAAACATTGACTTTGGAAAAGAGTAATGGCTTTGAGACAGAGTGTGGCATGTGAGCGTTCTCGGGGGGGTCGATAGGAGATTTTCATTATCTCATCCTCCCTGCAAGGTTTACTGTTTGGAGAGCAAGCTACATCCCGCGGCTTGAGCTGTACACACAGAACAATAAGAGCGTTTGTTTACTTTGAGGAAAAGACCAGTCTGACATCCCCTTCTCTACAAGTGTCTCTTTCATCCTCACGATATTTATATTCCTGCGCTGATGCCGTTTCCCAGCATCCTTATCATCATCTCATGTCAGGGCTTCGGCCAGCCCTGTCTGCAGCAGACGTTCCCAATACATCCAACTTTATTTCAGGAAAGAGAGCCAGGCGATGAGGACAGAAACCTCCCTATACTAGCTCCCTTGTTAGACCTCATGGGAACACATGATAGGTAAAAATGTATAGCCTGAGTGCACTGTAAGTCACTTTGGATAAAAGACTCGGCTAAATGCATACATTTAATTTAATGTATTTATGACTCACCCACTATCCATTTAAGCTTGCACAGAAGTCACTTCTTGCTCATTGCAGTGAAGTCGGCCGTACATTGTTAAGTGTGAGCTCACCTTTAGTGCTGAAAGCAGTCAACTCAATGTTTGTGTACATGTTCTGTTGATCGGTGCAGCAGTAAGTCATCAAATGATATATTTAAATAGATTTAGATGTGCCGTGTAAACAAATGCACTTTCTGCATTTGAGTGCAATAATCAACCATTATGGATTATATGAGAGCATTTATTCTCTTTAAAGTAAATAGTCTGGATATTTTGCACTATTTAATTCAAATGCTTACCAATTACTGCAATAAGCAACATATTTTGTTTTACTAAATGCATACATCATATTTACAATTTAAAAAAAAGTTTTAACTTGATTAAATAAATCTAAAATAAATAATAATAATAATAACTTTAGACATCAATCTCATGATCTTGATCTCTTTTTACAATGATCTTGATTTTGTAATTCTGTTTTCACAAATAAGCAAAATGTTAAACACACAAACACAAAAGAAAGTAAACAGTGTAAGTGCACTCAGTAACCTGTGAATCATATTTTTATGATGACATGAATATGTCATAGTGACCACCACATTAACTCTATTTCCACTTCTCAGGCATGTTACCAGTGAAATAATAAGCACTTGTTACTTTGGAATGGAACAAATATTTTCTGCATGATGCACTATTTATTTCTTTAGTGTGATTTCTGTACAAGCAAGCATGTTGATTTGTTGATCACTACACAAACTTTAAAAAGGAACAGTTTTATACTCTCCAAAAATATCTGGAAAATGTGAAGGACAAAATGAAAATCACTTGGACATATTCAAAAGATAAACTGTCAAATATGACAGTTTTTCAGAAATTATGTTATTTTTCTAAAGCAATAAAGTGACCTTGAAAATCATTTTGAAATTCAAGCGTGACCTGCTCATTAAATTAAATTTCCTTCTCATTAAGGGTAAGCCAACTGGCCCGTCTAAAAAAAAAAAAACTGTTTTTTATTTTTTTTGTATCTATGAACAGTGCTAAGAAGTGCTGAAAATGATTTTCTCTGCCTCTCTTTAAACCCGTCTTATCGATCAGGCACAGACGCTCTCCTAATATCACCCCACTGACCCCCGCTAAAGTCTCCGTGTTCGACATCAATCAGGTTCACGTATGCTGGGATGTTCCAGTATTGCAAAAAGTGTATTCTTTTCAGCTTGTTTACTTGCGTCAGGGACATATAAATGTCCACCTACACACAAATCCGAACAAATCCCGCCGCAGTTGTTAGCAGATAAACAGCAATCACGGCCGGACAAAAGAGGTGATAATTGCAGCCGAGTCCATCAAAACTCATATCAATGGCATCTGAATGAGTCTTATCAGCAGAAAGATTTCAGTGTATCTGATAATTGCAGAAACAAAGCCTCTTTTGTGTTTTAATTGGGCTGCTGTGTGGGTCTGGGAAGAGCCTCAATCAGGAGGCCATCGAGGGACTCGTCCTACGTGCTGTCAGCCATGAAACAGCCAGATTCAATCGCCTTCTCTGCTGCTAAGACTAAGGGTGGGCTGAAATTGTACTTTTTTCCCCCCTCGTATGAAAGGCTCCAAAGAGTGAATTGATCTTCAGTGAAATAACTTTGGCAGCAAGAGATGGAATTGCAGGGAACAGGGTTTTTATGAAAAAGGCCTCTCGCCTGCGCGGGTGTCAACAGACATTAGTGCTAATGCTGGGGAATATGATGGAGAGAAACACTGATATCAGCTGGCCATAAACATTTCGTTTTTATCATATGTGTCTGAAGTGCACTCAGAAACATTTCAATGAGGTCTAATTGTCATTAATTACAGCTGCTGGGCCCAAATGTCCCATGTTATTTGGCTTGTTTTTAAAGATAAACTACACCTCAAAACTGTGCCTATGATGCCTCATATAAAAAAAACCTTTGAAAATTTAATATTTATGTGAAGAAATATGATCTTATGAGCTTCTTGTACAACATTACAAACGGTTGATCTAAAACGGCGACTGTGCATTAACAGCTGTCACAAATGTTGGTAGGAAAATAAGGGCTCTGAACTTATTTCCCCAGCACTTTTTTTTTTTTTTTTTCTGTTTTGGCCATGCATTTGCATCTGTGCATCCCTGTATATAGTATATTTTTAATGGAAATGTTATTTCTCCATGTATTATAGACCCACATAATATTGTAGTATTTCTGATCAGGCATTGAAAACACATCCTAAAAAAAAGCTCTTTCAGTCAATGGAATTGCTTTGGGCTTGAAGCAGGATATGATTTGACAGGGCCATCAGATTTGGCTTGGCACCAGTTCATTTATTTATTGTATTACTGCGTATGAAAATCAAAAACAACATCTAACCTTCCATCACTGTCTCTAAACAATTACTAACAGAACACTTTCCTCTGAGCAGTTTAATTTGTCATTTAGGGGAATCAACTTTCTTTTGAATTGGGAGAAGTGTGCTTTATTAAGCATAACAGACATAACAAACACAGCACGCACATGCACCCAGACACACGTGCAGTCGCTGATGAAAATGGCAATGCATTCTGAAGCTTTAATCACCGGCTGTGACATTGCACAGAAAGACTAAATGAGACATGTCAGCTGGACTCACAACTCAGCTCCATAGCCTTTATGTTCTTGACACTTCACTGGGGAAATGACAATTGCTCACTGTAATTTCAGAAATTGCACAGCAATAAAAATATGCTTAAGGTCGCTCAGGCTTGTCACAATTCGAAGACGTTCACAAATCATTGATTATGCATTACTGTTGTTTGTTCCCTGTGTGGCTCTTTCTGTGATGACAGACCATTTAATGATAGCCTCTTCCTGTAAAAATGCAAATGTCATTTTTGGTCAGGAGAAGAAAAAAAACAGTTATGTATAACACAGTATGTTTGTTTCTTCAGTTTGCATTATGTTATTTTGACTGATCTTGCATTGCCCTAGCTATGACTGTCTATGACTACTAGCATAAAGTCTGGCCCACTTAACAGGCAATTCATTCTGCTTATTCTATTAAAACATGTAAAAAACATGTGAAAAAAGATACTGAGAAAGTTTTGTGTGTATGTGCGTGCAATATACATCAAAGATGATCAAAAGCCAGGAAAAGAAGGTAACACTTTAGTATAGGGTCCAATGCACACTAATAACTAGTTGCTTATTAGCATGTCTATCATTAACATATTGACTACAGAAGCTGCCATGTCCTTTAAACATCCGGTAAACTCATTTTAACTCACCTTCTCACTAGTTGTTGTTGTTTAAAAAATAAAAAAAAAATAAAGACTGTGTTATCAGAGGCTGGTGTCATTTGTTTATAACCTACACTTAGCGTTTTACTTCTAGCTGTTGTATTTATGGAATCAAACTTGTGTTTAATTATGAAGAATTCTTTAATGAAGAAAATGTGTAAGAAACAAACTTTGTGTCGCTTTTGTCTGCAGTAATCCAAAAGCCAATGGAAAAATCCAATTGAGTTTTTATCAAGGGAAACCAGGGTGCTGTGAACTTCTTGGCTTACACCGCAGCACTCAGTGCACCATGGGTGGTCTAACCTGAGGATACTGCCTCCAACTCTTCAAATACCCACTCATATGTTCTTGTAATCTGTCTGGTGTCAGTGTGACTGACTCACTGTGGCTTAAAAGGTGACTTTTGGTTCATTATTCAAATGACCGTCCATTTTATCAAGACTCGCACTAATGGCAGTGAACAGCCCATCATTATCACATGCACCTGCTCACCTGGATATCAATTATCCTGACAAGACCAGTCATCTCTGTTCTGATGTCAGTCCAGCCCTCGCTGTCTGTCTCTCGCTCAGATCCCCTCCAGAAACACCCACCGCAGCTCAGAAGCAGAATCAATGTTTCTAGAGACCTTCATTCCAGCTTATATGTCTCCTTCATGGTTTAGCAGGCAAACAGAGTTCAGATTGTTTGCTTGCGGAGGGTAAACCATGCATCGGCACACTCTGTGCTTTATAAACAACCACAAAACTTTCCAGCACCTCAGGGCGAGGCGGTAATGACTTCAGAGGCTCTCCAATAGATGTCTGAGTATTTCTCACAGACGTCCAAATGAACCGAATCCACACATTCCTTCATTATCTGCTGATTATTGTACTGCTGTTGCCCAGGGCCATGAGGGAGAGCTAATACTGCTTCAAAAATGGAGTCAAAGTGTAGTTTTGTGCTACCTTTAAAGGAACAGTTCCTCAGGAAATGTGTCACCAAAATGAATGCTTCTGCATTTTTAAACATGCCACTTCATGATCAGTCATATAACGCGAACCAGTAATGTTTGGTGTCAGTACTGTCAAATCTAGTTTGGCTGTACATGAGCAAATGCGATTGTTGAGCTCAGGCAGAGGGGAAAACTATTGGTGGAAGGCCATTTTTCAAATAAAACTGTCATGTGTGTTTCCAAGTACTCTTTCAGCTCTGCGGTTGAGCGTTACAGTAACTTCATCCATCCTGAACTCCAAAACCTCCAAAGACATCCTCAAACTCTCACAATGCCCCAGGCCTTCAGTTTAATTAGGATTTATTTAAGCCGGTCTGATACACCATGTCATCTTAGAGAAGTTAGTGCTGCACTTTTCTTTTCTTTTTTTCTTCGACGTCTGACAAGCAAACGGCATCTCTTCCCTCTCCTCGGCTTTCAAGCTCAAGCTGAGATGTCAGAAATGTTGTCCTTCTTGAAAACATGACCTTCTTCTTGATGTTCTCCTTCTTGGAACTGGGAGAATGAATGGAGAGCAATGGAGTTGGGAGGTGGATGGGATAAACACTACACTGGATTTCTGAAACACAAATGGGATTCTCACTGGTCAGTGGTGGCCTTCGTCAGAGTTTTTGTTAGCAAAAGTCATTTTTGGAAACCCTTGTGCTTTTCTTTTTTTTGTCCTTGAAAGTTTAGTCCTATGGAGCCACTAAAGGGACATGATGATGGGAGAAAAAAAACATATGTCAATTCTTTCCCATTCCCTCGCAAAAAGTTAGTGTTACTCTGGAAAAATAATTGCATACTCCTCGTAGGAGTTTTATGTACTCCAACGGTTTTGATGGAAATAATACGAGGTGATATAACACATCGCTTCTTAGGCAAACACAACAGTTCAGTTTTCTCTTGCAAGCGCATTGAAAAATAGAGATTTCATATTATTTAAATGCAATGCTTCTCTGGGGTACACAAAAGTTTCCAAGTGAATGCAAAAGCATCAACATAAAAAATCACCATGGGCTCCATGCAGAAATCCACAGATCTGCAAGGTTATTAGAAATCAAATACCTTCAAGAAAAAGGTCTTTAGACTAACTCGCTGCAACTCAATATCAAATGAAAGTTTTACTTTTATAATTTCTACCGTTTAAGTCTTTTCTGCTTTTGTGTTAAGTAAGATTTAGACATAGTTAATATCGTGGGCTTAGTTAATTTTGAAAAATGTTCCAAATCAAGCTCATTTTGCAACTTGTTGGACCTGAAAGCAGTAATCCAAAGTTGTGGCAGCAGTTTAACTGAAAGTGCCAGAACAAATGTTTGTCAAATGTTCCGGCGGAGCTCATGAGATTCCACAGCATGACTCCAAACAGGTGAAGGTTTTCTCATTCTGATGAAGGAACCAACTGCCATTAAAGCTTATTACCTCTGCCTCTTGTTTCAATAATATATTCAATCCATTTCTCTAATCAACACACTACAAAGCAGCATGAAGAGCATCAGAAAAGAGTGAAGCAACAAGCAGTTAGGCTGAAAGCTTGTCTTATTACACCTTGACATCAAAGACAGCAATGCTTCCCTGCATCAACACAAATGAGCATCTCAATCTCGTCAGGAAACAAGGGGAAAATTGGCCCGTGCTAATGTGCCATTTAAATGCAAAGAGCAAATTCTTCAGCACTAGCAAAGTTTTTTTTTTTTTTTGCTTGCTTTTTTTGCACCTGATCTTCAAAGACGGCTTGTCAAAGTTTTGGAGCTGAGCTGACATCTTCCTGCAGCAGGGGGCAGAGGGAAGATCATGGCACTGATCGTCTGTTTGAAGCCAGGCTCATTTAACTCAAGACCAGATACACTTCTGTAACACATCCAAAGCATGTCTAGTTTTAATGATCTGCTACTTTTTGGAGAGCAAAAACCTGAAGCATAAACAAAGAGGTGCTCTCAATAAACAGCATGTATTACTTCAGCTTCAATCAGTCTGTTTATATGCACAATTTTTCAGGGGCGTTCAATTCCTGGAGATCACTTAGGAGTTTATGTGCTGTATGCTAGCAGGTGTTCCTCCTTGAATGCCGTCTCCAACTTTATGAGTCATCAGAACACTGCGTCGCTCTTCATTAGCATAAAGTTGACTTAAAGATCACCAACATGCTGTCGCACGCGTCACTGGAAATCAGCAACACTTGCTGAAACTTGCCGAACACCAATTATAGGTTTCACTCAATAACTTTAATGTTTTGAGACACTTACATGTAGAAGCTCAAACTTGTTTGTCAAGCAAGCACGTCCATTTACCATATGTGATGTACTCTGTGTGTCATGTTTGGAATGACATGAGGGTGCGTAAATGATGAAAATGTTAAAATTGGATCAACTATCCCTTTACCTGATCAACCAGGTGCCAGGGGAGATATTCAAGGTGCATTTGCTGCTCATTAATTGATCACTCAATCAAAAAATCTTCATCTCAAACGAAATATGAATACCATTAGTAATTAATATGCGAAACACAACAGAATTAATTACTGCACCTTTCAAGGCAACATGCAAAACCTTGAATTGAAGAGTGAGACTTTTCTCCAGGAATATCAGTATGCTACAGAGCATGTCTGTTCTGTTCCACCCGCATGACATCCGTCTACCTTTCCTCTCTCTCTCTCTCTGTTTCTCAGTTCTTCTTCTTCATTGACATGCTGAACATACCCCAGTATGGATCAATAATATTGAGCAAATAGCTCCCAATAAACTAAGCTGTTGTTTCAATTGGAGTGTCTTTAGCAGCTTTGATGGAATTTATCCCTCCAGAGAAGTGCAGTATTGGACGGCTACTCAAAGAAATGTCAACACAAAGTGCCACAGATTGTCTTCAAGCTTCTTATGTCAAGTTAACAACATTACCTGCAACTAGAATAGATCCAGGGTAGACGGTTTATATCACAGTGTGAGAAGTACTAGATCACAATAATGCTATATGAACTATATCAATATAATAGTTGTAATTTTAATAATATATAAAATAATTTTTTGGGTGGGAATGACCCTCTCTCTCTCTCTCTCTCTCTCTCTCGGTCTCATTGAACTTGTTGCAATGCATTCTGGTATTGCTTTATTCAATAAGGATACATGCATTGTTTTCTAAGGTTTTACAGATATGGATAAACATGGGAAACATCCATTATTACAATCGAGCGTTTATCACAGCACAGTACAACAAAACTCACCTGGTATAAGGTCAGAGGTCATGTGTGGCCAGTTGTAGGTCCGTACAAGCTGCCAATCAAAATCATCTTCCTGTGCCTGTCTGTATTCACATAGGCTGGGGTCGGAGTCTTCATCAAACGTGCAGCCAGCTGGAGAGAGAGAGCACACTGTTAGAACCAAACTGTATTTAGATGGTCGATTTAGATTGTGTTTTGCTTATGTAGGTCAGTACAAGTGATGTTTTGAATTATTTTGAAATTTAATAAATTCCAACATCCTTCTTGGAGAAATGCAACGCAAGTCTTGAATTGAAGTTGAACTTGACACTTGTAAAAGTGCAGCAATTTACAATGATTTCACACGTACATGCCAGCACCCAGAGTGACACATTTAATAATTTTCCCACTCAAAAACGTCAGCCAATCATAACAGAGGCACTAAAATAAAGCCCTATTAAAGGTACAGTAGAAAAATAGCATGCTTAATTGCAAGGGTCAAGGATAGGAAGAAAAATTCACATGTGAAACTAAACTGCGTCTGTTTTTGGTGCATTAACACTTGACCAACATCATTAAGGACTTCAGGGAAGAAAATAATGTTTTGATAATGACCTCTTTACACAACAAACAATTAAAGCATTACATCCACATCTTAAAACTTTTTATGAGAACAGTAGGATGATTGCTGCTTTAGGCAGATGATGCATTTCTGCAAATAACTTTCTGTGAGTTCGTGAGCTTTGTAGTGGAGAAGGAACCTCAGGGCTGTTTTGTTTGAGTAATTAAATATTCTGCACAAAACTATGACTTTGTAGCTGTAATCTTTCAGGAGAGATATGGGACTCTGCATCTTTTACTGAGAAGAAATACTTTGTTCAGACAGGCAGCAGAAATCCGATTTTTAGCATATCCGACTCAAATCTGTTTAGTTGTTTGCAGAGAGAAAAATAAATCTATGCTGGATTTTTCAACCTTTAGGCTGATTGAATAAAATGCATTTTTGCAAAACTCCAAAAACATACCTATAATTAATACCCTGCAGGTTGCAGTGGAAATAAACAGTATTGTTAGTTTTATTCCTTTTTCACTCAATTATGATGCAATTAATTATGGATTACTAAAGACTTCTTTTTAAAAACTTCTTTACTACAGAACTAAATTATGACCTCAAAACACTTTTACCACAGTGCATGATTTGTAAAATAATAAATTTAATACAGTTTGCCTCACATTTTCAGTTCAGTAAATATGGCTCTTAGTAGACTTGCTCAGTAACTCATCCGGTACAGCATTGCACTTGGCTAAAATCTCACGGCTGCTTCAGTTTTGTGTTTTTATTCCACGTTTGCTTTTGTTAACATTATCAGTTCGTTTTAGTGTACGTAGCATGTTATTTTCAAAGCCTTAACTTAATTTTAACCCAGGCATTTAATTTCTGAACTGCAGCAACTGTACAAGAACCAACAGATTTCAGATAAATCTGAACATGGTTTTTGTCAGGTTTTTGCACTGACACTGTTTGTCTTGTGTTTTTCTTTCTTGTGTCTATGTCTTGTTTTAGCACATGGCCTTGTTTTCCTTGTCAATGTGCTTCCTTAGCCCCTCCTCCTTGTTTCCGCTTTACCACACCCTCTTGCTAGCCTATTTGGTCTAATTGTGCTCACCTGTCCCTCATGTATTTTCCTCCCTATTTATAGTGCACCTTTCCCTTTCGTGTTTGCTGGTCCGTGGTCATTTTCACCCCCTCTGTCACTGTCTTGGTCTCTGTTTGTGGATGTGCCTGAATATGTGTCCATGTCTCCCTGCCTGAGTCGGTGTTGCCAAAGTATTCTGCCAGTTGTTTCCTGAAGCATTCCCAGTGGCATTTCACTACCTCGTGTATCAGTCGGTCTTGTCAATAAAACCTTGTTATTCTGCTGCAACATTGTCCTGTTCCCTGACAGGTTTTAGCAGCATTCACTGGACATTTCATTTTGAAAGTGTCGGGAAACATGCAAAAAGCAACACAGTCATTTTTCCAATGAGCCTGGCTTGAGATTTTTAATCACAACTGTCGGATTGGATTTTAATCCTGTTTTCTTTGTTATTCAAGGTTCAAACTTACTGCAATATTTAAACGGACTCATTAATGCTCTCGTGTGACATTCAGTCTTTTCAAAAGTGAATTAGATAGCAATTTTGTCCACTATATATGCAATATAGTCATTTTTGTATATTACTGGACATTAGCAACGCTGTCTAAAAAAATGATCTGTTTGGGGTTGATTTCTTGTAAATTACAGTGCGGACAGTGAGTTTGGAAAATTGGATTTGGAAAACCAATTGGAATTGTGTGCAGTGTGAAGAAAGGCTAATCACCCGCACTGAAACTAATGAGGCAAGCGAAAAGGCTCTGTCAACGGCGCATGTACTGATGTGGCATCATCTCAGGCAAAAATGGATTGAGCACCACATCAGCTAAAAGCTTTTCGGTGCCTTTTATTTTCCTTAATTGCGTCTAATAACTCTGCTTTCCTCTGCTCTGTGTGTGAGTAGAGGTGTGTGTTTCAGCTCAGTTAGCTCCATGCTTGGAGGACGGAGAGGTCAGGCACTAAACACACGTAATAGACTTATCGCCAGTGTGAGGTGACCCACTCGTGTGTGTGTGTGTGTGTGTGTGTGTGGGAAACATGCTATCAGCAGGATCTCAACAGAAGCTAATAATACTCCATCTAGAGTAGCATCTAAAAACAGAAGCACTCTCACAGCCCCATGCTCTCACGCTACATTACAGGAGGCGAAATGATAGCCAGACCCAGGAAAGTGGACCAACTGCTCACACAATCAGCGGAACATCTGAGTAGAGACATGCACTCTCAGCACTCAGATTCTGATTGGACAATGGTGGAATTTAGTCAAATTGCAAATTACATTTACACTTTCACATGTTGAGTAATAAACTGTATTTTATATATATATATATATATATATATAAGCACTAATAATTTCAAAGCACTTTATAAGCACTAATAAACAGCCAGTATGTTAGTAATATCCATACTAAGCAACTAGAGAACTGGTCCCTAAACTAAAGTGTTGTTACCCAGTCTGTAAAGAACATGCAATGTTTTTCTACTAAAAAGCGTTGTATGTTTGATGGCAAGTGAAAATGATCAAATTACCCAGAGTATATATCAGGGGCTGTTTCTTCATTAGGGCAACGCACCACCAAAGTGAGAAAGGGAGGGATTTTTTTTTTCCTATCACATACACTAGCTGTCACTGCTCTAGACTGTTGTTCTGCCTCTGAAAATATAGTCCAGTCAGCTTCATCACAGTGTGTGGAGTACCGTGTGTATACTTCCTACAAAGATTTTAACTGCAGGCACTGCAATGAAATCTCTATGAGTTCTCGGAGGACGAGCACTAATGTGCTTTTGTCACTATACGCGAGCCATCACATTCGACAAATTCAGAATGTTTTTATTTCCCTTTTTTAACTTTTGATTTGCTCTGTTTAATAATTCTGAATGGATCAGTATATATTTATTTGCTGTCAGGTTATGGTGACTGAGATAGTGGTCTCTTAGGATTTCTGTGTGGTATTGCAGCTTGACTGGGAGAAATCATACTGGGATGTTTGCTCAAATCATTGGATCCAGCACCCAATCTAAAAAATGTCCCACAGACCGCCGCTGGTGTCTATTGTTTTCAGAACACAAGACTAACAGAAATCCTTCACAGTTTGTGCTTCAGAAAAGGTTTAGCTCTCTGGCGTCTTGAAGGATCCATCATTATGACCAAGTCCCAGCTGGATTAAACACTGTTTCTCGGGAAGCTACGAGAGCGGCTCTCAAGAAGTCTTTCAGTTGCTTTAGTTGTCAAAATTAAACAGCAAAGACAGGCTTATATTACACGGGTTTATAATCCGCAGCTGCCATCGCCAGTCATTTAAGAGCAGGATTTTCAGATCAGTGCGCAGTTGTCTGTGAAGGAACTCTCTGTCATTGTAAACACAGCTTTACAGTCAGAGCTGCCGTCATCAGAGGCAAGCAAAGATAATGATTATTACAGAAGAGCTGGAAAGCTTTTATCACCGCTTCCATGAAGAGTGAGAAATTACGATGTCAAAGTTTATCATCGCTCGCTTTGTCTTTTCTGTTCTGCTGGTGTGAAATTCTCACAGTCGTTCCACTACAAACACACACACACACACACACACACACAGTCTTGGTATTTTCTCTGTATTTTACAGTTCCTCTGGGCCTCAGAAAGCTCATTGTCTCATATCAGCGTGTTATTTTCAGGTGTTAAAGAGGCTGGTGGTCTCGATGCCAGACCCTGCTCATGGACAATGGTGAAGGTGGCCCCAGGGCCCGTGCTCCTTTTGTTTGTTTACCTTTCCATCTGTTGCTTTAATAATGCAGAGGCATTACTCCAGTCTCAGGCATTATGAGCACACTGCTCATCTCAAACTGCCTGTGGTGTGTCTGCTTCATTTTCAGTCCTGCTGTTGGCTCAGCTTGAACTACTCTGTCCAGGCCAATAACACACACTCACACCTGACAAAGGATGCATTCTTGCATTAATGTTTTATTATTATTATTTATTTATGCATGTATTAATGTAATCGCTGGTCTGCAATCTCAGTTCCAGTCCTTGTGTACCACCGCTCTGTATATTTTGCATGTTGTTAACACACCTGATTCAGATCATCAGCTCATTAGAAGTGAGCTCTGTGCATGAACTGTGTTCTGATTGACATGGTCCCTACACAGTGTTCATTACTCTGTAGTCCCTGACCAGGGGAAATCTATTGAAGTTTACTTCACTTCCTAACATTCATTCACGCATTTGTTCTACGCCACGCTCCTGATGGTCTTCACACACAGACGAAACTGGAATTGATGACCACTGCACTAGAACTGACTTTTTGACTTGAAGGCTGATCCCTGTCTGTATTTTGAAATATCATTACACATTTATTTGAATAGATTTTAAGATATCATTTATTCCTCTGATTCAAAGATTCAGCATCATGAATTTTGAACATCATTCCTCCAGTCTTCAGTGTTGCATGATCTTCAGAAATCGTTCTAATATGCCGATTTGCGGCTCAAGAAACATTTCAGATTACTGTCAATGTTGAAAACATTTGAAAAATATTACGATGTTGTGCTGCTTAATATTTTTGTGGAAACTGTGATACACTGCCATTGAAAAGTTTAGAAATGCGTAAGCAAATAAATAAAGTGAATTCAGCTTTGCATCACATGAATAAATGATATTTACATACAGAGTTTATTAGCAAAAACAGATAACCCAACCGCAGTTTGATTGAGATAACTGGAATGCACAATGAAAAAACATGATTTCTAAGAACTGTTAAAAATGGCACCTGTGGCATCTGTTTTTGTAATATATACATACTGTATATAGAAAACAATTATTTATATTATAAAAAAATATATAAAAAAGTAAAACTATTATTATTATTACTGTTTATTTTTGATCAAATAATTAGAGCCTTGGTAAAAGAAAAATAAATAAATAACATTTCTTAAATATTTCAAACTATTGACTGGTATTTATAGTCTAATAATGTATTGATAATTATTTACCACACACACTGTCTGACAGAAGTGTGTTTGTGTGTGTAGAAGTTGCTCAGCTCTTTGTGTTGACACATTCTACTGATGTTGCTCATTAGTGCAGGCTTTGCCTATGATCCTACGCTTCTGCAAGCGCTCAGTTACGCATTTAATCAAATTATAATTATTCAAAAATGTATGTTCGTGTGTGTGTGTGTGTGTGTGTGTGTTCCCAGAGGAAATGTTATTGCTCAGAAGTTGCACATTCATTGCAAAGGAAACTTTCCGTTAGATTTCTTTGAAATAGCAACTAAAACTTTGTTTTAAACTCAGATCATTTGATGATAAATGTTTCAGATATTGAAATCTCTGACTTTTAATTGCAAATCTGTACACAGTGTGAAATGTTGTTGAGAAAGTGCTAAATTCATAATAAGCTTGTCCACAGTAGTCACTGGCTTAAAAAAACAAAACACACACACACACACACACACAAAAAAAACGCTCAACTACCTTAAATGACCACTAAAAGCTAGTTTGTTAGAATGGCCTAGTAATCACTTTAGACCTTCTAGAAATCAGCTACCATGTTCTTCCAAATCTAACATGCATAAACATGTTTGCAAAACCACAAAACATTCCTATGTATATAATTGCTACCTTGTCTCGTGGCATAAATGTACCTTGGTGCATTTTTTAGCAAGATGCGAATTACATACCAATAAGTCCATAACACAGTAGTTTCCAAAATAAATGAACACTAGAGGCAGTAAAACTCATTTTATTCCTTTTCACACAAATTTACAGAGTTTTGATTAACAAAGCATAATTTTTGCACAATTACTAGAAGAAAATCATGTTAAGACTTCAAAACAATATTAATATGCTGGGAGATTTGAAAACTGATGCTTTTGAATATTAGCATTGCACAAATCCAGCTTCATATCTATGGGTTTTTATATACGGCAGGTTTGTTCGGTAGCTCACAGAGTACAGAGACATACTTGAGAGGCAAGAAGCTCTGCTTTAAATCCCGTGTAACCATGGTTCAACAAAACAGTTCAATATGCATATACGGTTGCAGCAACAATGTGTTTTTATATCAGTTTTGCATTTTTTAACACTATCAGGTAGGTTTAGGGTTGGGTTTGGTGTAAGGCATATTTACAGCATGATAGAGCATTAACTTTTAGCAACAATCCCCGGAAATTTGAATTCTGAACCACCGCAATATATACCTGAAGCAACATAATACAAAGAAAGCAATACCAACCTATATCAACTTAATAAACACGTGCCAGGGTTTACGTATTAGAAGCGATGCTTTAGTGCCACTCAGTGGACATTTCTATTTGAAACTCCAGCGAAACGTGCAGTAAGGTACGTAAAAACGTAGTACACAGCGGTACGTATTTTTATAAGAGCAGGTTGTATAATTGACTACTGTTGCCAGAACACCAGTGACAGGAAAACACCAACAAACCTAGGTCATAGAGCATGAAATGTAAAATTATACACTTTGTATGGCTTTCCTAATGAAGTAAACTTGCTCGGTAGCTCATCCGGTACAGCATTGCACTTCAAAACTGAGTCATGATGAAGGATCTCAAAGCTTTTTCGGATGTAGTATGTTATTTGCGAACACAATACAGGACCCAATACCCTTAGCGTCACCGAGCAGACATTTCGGTTCCATAATGTCTTGAAATGTACAACAACTGACATCACCAGATTAATGTTGAACTGTTTTGGATCAAACTGAACTCGTTTAGCACCGCTAACTGGATATTTCACTTTGAAATTGACATTAAATGTAAAAGAAGCAACATAACATCATTCTGCAGAAATGTTTTTCCAGCGAGCATGAGTTGTCCATTACACAGCTGCAGTCTACTGTTATTTTGTAAGGCTCACTGCTGTCTAGAAGAGAATAGAGATCTCATTTGTGATTTTATTTTCCTGTGGGGTCAGTACTTACGCTCCATGTTAAACACTGGTAGAAAGGTTTGATTGCCTGCTGTTTCGTGCGTCTGTACGACTGTGTGGGCTGTTAATGGCACGAGCGTTCGAGGAAACACTTGAAGAAGAGTATCTGCTGCATGAAAACCTGAACTGTTTTTCCAGAGCAGTATTGTCGCTGAATTGTCAAGAATTTTAACATCTATGTGGTATGCTAATTAGAAAACTGACATCAGCGTGTTGAAAACGAGGCCTGACTTCCCCTCGACAAAGCCGTCTCGTGTCTCCAGACAGCCCTGAGAGGTGTGGTGAGAGAGAACAAAGCGGTGCAAATAAATAACGCAGTGTGAATGCTGCGGCCGTTACTTTGAAAGCAAGGAAAGTCATTTGCAGAAAAGCGCATCCTGAAAGCTGCTGTGGTGAAGCAGGTATACGTGCTTCTGCGCTGGCTTTGATGTCTGATGCTCACACTGAGTGCGGTCTGTACCCTCCACCACGCACACACATCCCCAAATTTTCCTTTTTTTTTCACTTTATGGCTTTTCTTTAAAGCTAATAGTTTGTGAGAAGGTTTAATATCTGTCCTGCGGTTCCCATTAGTAGCGCTGTCATAAATCTGATCATCACCTGCAGCAAACTGGAAGGAAGGAACAAAAACAAAAGCGACTAGATGAGAGACAAAAGAGCTTTCTACATAGACAGTATTTAAGGGTATCATGATCTGCTGATGTAATTACAACCGCTATGTGAAAGAGAAGGGGAGGGGGAGGCCAGGGGAACCAATCAGCATCGAGTGTTCACTTTCAGCGCTGAGTAGTGCTGAGAAAAGTAACATCATAGAGGAGGCTAGCCCCCCTTCTGCTATATCAACCAATCATCATAGAGACGTAAATTACATGCTATTAGTTTAAATGTCTCCCGGAGCGGCTGGGCTGATAATTTACTAAGCACTTATGAGGAGTAGTGATATTAAATATCTGATCGCCAACAGCTGTCATTAAAACAGTATATGTACAAATTAAAAATGAAGGGAGCTAGAACTATAGGCTACAGAAGTAGGCCTAATTAAATAGCACAGCAGGCAGCTCTCTTTTACCACACACTTTTAAGAAGAGATGGATGTTTGTTTCAAGTGATAAGACAGGTAAGTGAAATTATACAATTATTATTATATAATTATACACCTGACTCCGTTCAAAACAATTGAACGCTGGCTACTGAGTATTTTAAAGCAGTCACTTCCATTCTAATGAGAATAATGTTCCCTTAATAGACAGCAGGGCTGAGATATGGGACAGAGCCACACTGTCGCTTCTCTCAGAGTAACTCACCCTGCTTTAGTGGGACGCATTGCTATGTTTTGTGAGCCATAAAGATAGTAAATATTGGTTGTTTGGTATTGTTTCTGTAAGAGAAACGATCCTCTGGAGGCGGAGACTGTTATTGATGGTTAAGTATAGGACACAGGCTATCAACTCATGACAATAACTTACAGTCAAACGGGTACAAATGTCTCCCCTTATCCTGCTGAACAATTCATCTCAGGGCTGGATGGGAACTCATTTTCTTTATGGCTCCCGCGCGTGACGTGTCCGTCAGGTGCTAATGTACCAGTAGCTCTGGCTGACTCAAACTGATATGTATTTCTGCACCGGTGTAGCAACACACATGCTGATCGTAGCCTGTTTAGTCCATCTCTACCACAGCAAATGGCATTTCATCCCAAACATGCAAAGTTAAGTTATTAATCCTTATATATTATCCTGTTATTTTAGAATTATTAGTTACTGTTTTAGTTTTTTGAATGAGCTCTTTAATATGTAAGTTTTCCTTTCAATTTGAGCCGAAGTTTTACTCACTTTTTATTAAATATTTCTATTGAGCTTGTATTTATTTTTATTGCAGTTTTAATTTGAGTAATTTGAGTATTTCAACCTAAACTTATCTTTCAGTAAGATGCCAAGGAAACGTTTGATTGTAAACTCACTGATGATGAATAAAATCATAAAAATGTCAAATTTAAATCTATAGATTATTTTCAAAATAATACAATTGAACACTAAAAAAACAAATAAATATTTTATTAGTTTACCTGCATATAAATGTGACCATTAACTGATATCAGAGAGCTGTGAACAAGTGAATGTATGGTTCACACAACTTATATAATTACTTAATATATTATTATATAATAACAGTATTTTTGTCTCTTCTTCAAGAATCAATTAATCATAGTCACTGTGTATGATGAAGACATAATGTCTCACAGCTATATATATCCAGCGTTTAATAACTTGTGTAATCATTAGTCTCCTGCATGGTCTGATTGACCGAGAGATGCTTTTGTCCCCAAATGTAAAAGACTGGATCACAAGTGTATGAACATCTCATTTACACATGGCCATTCACCATTGCAAATATAGTCAAAGCTAAATACTGTGACACAGAATAGTGTGTATATATATATATATATATATATATATATATATATATATATATATAAGTTTCAGGTCAGGTTGGAGCACTGATGACTTGAGGAACATTTATAAAGACTTCATGTTGAATTTAAATTCAAAGCAGCTGTCAAAACACAAGGAAGTCTGCTCTCCTCAATCATCTCCAAACCTTCTAACAATGCAAGCATAATCCATCATTTGCTGTGGCTCCTGGCAGTCGGAGGTGTGAAGCATGTGTGCGCTCCTGCTGTCTGTGGTGAGTTCAGTCCGGCGGGGGTCCAGCTGTTTATCAGGGACCGTGTGCTTCCACTAATGGCACGTGGAGATTCAGTCTGCAGCGGGAGCTACAGCTATGATGACAGTGAGATGGGAATTACCAATTGTGTGCTCGTGTTTACAGCAACACTGACCCACATACTGATAATACACACAGACGGAGACACACAAAGAATACTAGCTCCACGTTTATCTCTGAGAACAGAGAAGGAGTGAGAAACAAAGATCTAGTCCACCTGTTAACCATTTAACAAACATTGACAAGTGCAATAGAGTGCAAATCAGTGTTATGAACGGCCTCAAAATCTCAGAACAAGACGTGTTATGTTAATGATGTACTGACACTTTGCTGTTTAATTAAACTGATGTACACCAATAATCATAATAATAAATAATATTGTTGATTAATATTCTTTACCACAGTTGCCTTTTGCTTGCTGAGGGCATAAGGACAAGCGTGCTTATGAAAAAGAAGTGTGCTTAGCTGTATTGAATGTGCACTTCCAGTGTTAAAAAAATGAAATGAAATGCCACTTAAGTGCACTTGCAAACAGTAGCCTACACTTTAATTACTGTTTCTTAACACACTTAAGTAGACTTAAAAAGTGCAGTTATAATTATGTCAAATTAGGTGTTACAAGTGAGTTTTAATAATCTTCTGTCATCATTATTAAAAGTGCTCTTATTTTAAAATGTTGACTAATATACTACAGCACAATTTAACTGCAGTGTGTTATTTAAAGTTTCTACATTTTCTACGTCATTTAAATTACATTCAGCAGTGCTTTTTAAGCCTTGTGCTAAAAGATCAAAGTAACTGTAAAAAATATATTGTATAAATATATTAACTTTAAGTGTATTTAAAGGGGGGGGGGGGGGTGAAATGCTTGTTTTCACTCAATATCCTGTTAATCTTGAGTACCTATAGAGTAGTACTGCATCCTTCATAACTCCAAAAAGTCTTTAGTTTTATTATATTCATAAGAGAAAGATAGTCTGTACCGATTTTTCCCGGAAAAACACGAGCGGCTGGAGGCGTGACGTGTGGGCGGAGCTAAAGAATCACGAGCGCCAGTTGGCTTTTGTGTTGAGAGCATGTGGAAGCTGTGACAGCTGTGAAGGCTGAAACTGAATGAGAGCAGCAGCAACGACTCGCTCTGAGCGGGGCTCGAACCCGGGTCTCCGGCATGGGAGACGGACGCACTAACAAGGAGGCAGAGATATTTGAAGCAGTTTTACTCACTGCCTGCGGTTCCAACACACGATCATGACCCCTTTTCGTTGGGACTGCATTATCCTTAAGAAATAAACGATACGCAAATCCATCGTCAAACTGGGCTTTGTTTGTAAAACAAGCATTTTAGAAATGCAGGGAACAAACACAAACACTTGCACAACTCCGTTGATGCTCTGTAAAAATAAACTCCATCCACTGGTCCCTTAATGCTGTTTTTTCTTTGGTAATCTGTGCAGGGTTGTCTTGCCCTGGCAACCAAAAACACACTCCTTTTGTGACATTTCGCGATGCTCTCGCTCTGATCAGTGAATGTCTGTGCTCTCAGTGCTCTGCTATACGGGAGTGCGCGCTCTTCCGGCAGAAGTGCCTCAGGACCCATATAAGGAAATTCCGCTCCATCTAACGTCACACAGAGCCATACTCGAAAAAAACTTTCCGAAACTTGTGACAAACCGGAACGTACAACTTCAAACGTACAACTTAATTCTTGAAACTTTGTCCATGTTGAGCATGGGAATCCAACTCTTTAACAGTGTAAAAAGCTCAGTATGCATGAAATAGCATTTCACCCCCCCTTTAATATAAATGTAAAATAAAATATGCAATTAAGCATCTGAAAGCATTATATTTAGTTATTTTAAAGTGTATTATTTCTGAAATAATGATTTAAAAGTATAGTAAAGAGTTTTTTTTTATGGGATTAAAATATCATTTGTTAATGAAGCTTTAAATCAAAACTTACTAAATATTGACCAATTGTCTGTTGTTTAAAGCACTATATAAAATACAATGACTTGACAAAATTAAGCAAAAAGATAGATATGGTCTGAAAGGAACAAAAATTGTCATTAAAAATGAATAAAACTGCCCCAAACTGCGAGTGTCAGTATGAGAGTGGAACAGGATCATCAAAACAGAGTGTTTCAGCATCACCTCACCTCATGTTCCCACCCCACATCAATTATTCACAGCCTCCAGATTCAAATTTACAACTGAGCTCCACCACGACTTTTGGAAATGAGCTCCATATCATTTCATCTGACCATCTGTCAGCACCAAACTTTCCCTGACTGTTCAACTCCTCTGACTGATGTAGTGACACTTTCCCAACTTCTACGGTCACACTTACGACACTTTTACTACAGTCTCGGAAAGGCCACAGGAAAAAAAAAAAAAAAAAATGTTTTATTTTTTTTTTTCAGGATGGTGTTGTGCTCAAATGTATGTATGGCTGGCTTCTATGCTTCAAGTTATCAGGATACTAAGTTCAGCTCTTTTTGAGGAAGTCACTGGATTTGCAGGCTCTTGGGGCTCTAAATCACCCCTGATCAATACACTGGTGTTTCATCCCTAAATTATTCAGTGTTTTTAAACAAATCAGATGAGTGAAACATTTGATAAGCCATTCATAATCTTAGTTGCTAAATGTAGCATATCTTTCTATAACATAACTAGCAGAAGTATGCTAGCACACGGTTCTGAAACCAGCCGGTCACCTGCTTCATACCTGAATGAATCAACCGTTTGAAATAAAATGGTTGAGTGAGTAAATCAACGACTCAGTCATTAAGACAGAGACTTGTCCCCCACCTACTGGTGGTTTTAGTTTCATATTTTAAGCATCATTTCATAGTTCTATGTTCAGTATATTTTGTATTTAACACATTAATCTCATAAAATGATTTATGCATTTGTAACTGCAGTGTAAATGCACTCACTGCATCTCAGAACTGCATTAAACAGCTTGTTCCAAATGCCACTTCAGATGCAGCTTGTGTGCCACTTCTGCAGTGCAAAGAACAATTTAGTTGATTTCATTTAAAGGGACGGTCACACTAGCCTTTGAATGTGCAAAATTATTTTGGACGCCGCTGCGAATATGGGTTACCCCTCAGTTATCACAACATGGATTAATTTGTGCTTGTACTGTGTCTTTTGCGACGGCGTCGAAAGCGTCTTATTATATTGTATTATATTGTCTCTCTCTCTCTATAAATATACACAGACTAAAAAATAAAAAAATTATAGAACGTGTCCTCATTCAAATGTTCCTGTTTCCATTGACACTGCGAACCATGCAGCTTTTTTTTTTTTTAATAATCTTTTAAATATGTATTATATAAAATAGTATGCTGTGCAACGGCTAAAAGGAGCACTTCCTTCATTTTTTTATTCGTCACGCAGTAACGATCATCTACTGGTCACACGACTTCACGTGATGCGAATTCGCAGGTCAGATCACCAAACTTGAACTTTCAAACGCAGCGAAATGCAAATTTTTGAATGGAAGTCAATGGAACGAAAAGTGCAGTGTGACCACCCCTTAACTGTCATCAGCCCTAACTGCATTTATAGAATAGATATATATATATATAAGAAATGTCCACTGTAACTGTATACTACACTTAAAAACTTAGGAAGATGGGGATTCTTACACAAAAAGAAACAAATTATAAACACATTTCACAATTTCTTGGGTGTATTCAGAAAATAACAAAATCCAAGCGAAGGTTGCTGTTTTGTTTAAATCCCCCACCTCACGAGTAACAGTGATCATGCTAGCCTTAGCAAACACCTCTCGAACACTTCACAGTGCTGTAAAAGTAGCAATTACTGTTTCTTCCCTTTTAGTTTCTTCGCTGAATGGACTGGTTACAGGTGGCTTTTAAATGCTATTCTGTTTTAACAGTTCTTTCATCGCCCTTTAGCTTTTGTTCTGTACGACACACACACACACACACTTCCTTCCTGAGCGTGCACCTCAGCAGACAAGCTGAACTCCTGAGGGAAAGTGTTTTTAGAAAGCGTCATCCTCTCAGCTTCACATCCATTACCCTCCGATCTGCCCGGAGGAGGAAAACATTAGGGAAGAAAGAAAGAAAAGAGGGAAGAAGGAAATGTGGCTGTCATTAGAAGTCCCACCTTCCCATTTTTCACTTAGTCTGTTCATTTTTTTTCTCTCCCGCACAGGGGGATATAAATTAGAGCTACGACTTGAGCTATAAAAGCCTTTTTGGGTTCTTCCACCCCGTTACACTTTTATCCGCACATATAGGCATCATGAATAGAGCATTAGAGAACATGCAACGCTGATCAGACTCATTATCTCTCAGCACCTGCGCGCTTCTCTTTCTGCAACGACGGGAAGAGAGGATGACGACGGAGCTGGGAATGTGACATTTTCATATTGCCTTTAGGAGGAAAATCTATTTCTCTTTCTTGTGAAAGGAGGTGGAAGAGGTTGAGTTGACTCTTTTGACTGCGGTTAGAAAGGTGTCAGCTGCTTGGTCTATTCACTGACTCCCTCAAAGCAGCTCTCAGTGTGTCTCTGTCTGGCTGCTTCACATTCATGAGTCTGCCACCCTCAAAACTAGGCTTGTGGTAAAGCTTTACGATTTACATTTCTTTAGGGCCCCGTGTTGAGTGACCTAAGAAGAGCACCGGAGAGTGAGACCAAATTACTTCACTTGAATTTCACCAATGAAATCAGGTAGCATAAGCTCTAAAGAAGAAATGAGAGGAGGGTTGGACCTTACAGGGATCAGATGTCTCTCACATTCACAGTGCAGCTGCAAAGGGTCGTCACTTTACTTCTGCGGAATCTCCTTCTGTTCTTTTATGCACAGAGACAACCAAACTACAGAGTGACAAAATCCAAATCCAGTGTACATACTACATACATGCAGCTGTGGCCTGATGGTTAGAGAGTTGGACTAACTACCCAAAGGTCACCGGTTTGAGTCTCTGTGCTGGCAGGAGTTGTAGGTGGAGGGAGTGAATGAACAGCGCTCTCTTCCTCCCTCAAAACTCATGACTGGAGTACCCTTGAGCAAGACACTGAACCTCCAGTTGCTCCCCGGGTGTTGGATCTATAGCTGCCCACTGCTCCGGGTGTGTGTTCACGGTGTGTTCACTTCTCACTGCTGTGTGTGTGTGTGTGCACTTGGATGGGTTAAATGCAGTGCACCAATTCCAAATATGGGTTACCACACTTGGCAAATGTCAGGACTTTCAATATATATATATACACACACACATGAAGAATTCAGATTCAAAAGCCTCTAAGTGCTGTCTGAAATTTTGATCTAAAATGACCATTATTATAGGGCTGCTATATTATTTATGTTCATTTATTTAACTTCATTGCCTTTACTATAATTACTAAACCTAAACAAAAATGCTCTTTTAAGAAGGAAATTTCAGATGGCACATAGAGGCTTTTTTCATCTGAACTGTGTATGTGTGTGTGATATATGATGTGATATATACTGATTTGTGTGTGTGTGTGTGTGTGTGTGTGTGTGTGTGTGTGTGTGTGTGTGTGTGTGTGTGAAACTTTTACTACAATACTACACATTGTTGATTAGGTTACTAACCAGTGTCTGGCTAAATTAATCTGTCTCTTAATAAAGAACAATTAGTCTGGAACAACCTATCGAGTCATGGCTACTGATAAACTTGAATGACCCTTAAATTAAGGGAAAAAATATATAAATATATTGCACACAGAACTTCAGTATTTGTAAAAATGTAAACATAAAATGCAATTGTATAGTTGCTTACCCCTCATTTGAATTTATCCAAAAACAATTTAAGATTGATTGATGAGTCAGTAATATAAGACACACCTAAAATATATATATTTGGGGGAATTATAACTAGCAGTATTTTTTTTTTTAAAGTTAATACTTTAAACAATGTTAATGTTTTTGCATTTACTTTAACATTATGTTCATGTTAAAAAATGTTGCATATATTGTTTTTTTTTTTTTTTGGTGAGAATGTTTCTTAGTACAATAAACATCTTACGGTCTTTGTTGGGTCACCACCATCTATGTCATGAGGAAAAACCGTTTGAGAACCTGCGTCTGACAGTCATGTGCAGAACTAATTCAAAGAAACCATCTTACATGCAGTCTGCTTAGACGCGCTCACGCTCTCTCAAAAGCAACTCCCCCCATGGGTTTAGAACTACAGTGGCTCTTCTTTAGAGGTTAATTAAGATTAATTGAATATCTAACTCTTCTCTCCAGAAAACCAATGATTGCACTCAAGATTGATCTTTTTTTCCTCTATCATACCGCTCCAGACCTTGCAGGGTAGCCCGGGTTACCTTTCTCAAGTTTGGAACGAAGGACACACTTGCTGCAGTCCTTCCTCTGTGGCTCCATTCACTACTGACAATAACATCTGCTTTGGAGATCCCATCACAAGTGGTCAGTAAGGACAGATTGGCATTTACATGTGTCTCAAATTAGCTTCAACGGACCACTTGGGATTGGATTTCGTTGAGTCTCTGATTTCATGACTCCTACATTTCACTTTACATCAGCGAGACACAGTATGTTCATGTAACACATGCTAAGAATAGATATATGTAGTTCTCTATGAATGCAATTTCAGATGTGCTTTCTAAGCCCCAGAATGTGATTTCAGTGATCAGATCAAGTTTAGAAGATGGATTTGCATAACAGGTGTAAAAGAAGCATATGTGATTCACACAGTCGAGAAACATCATTCATTCTTTAAAGAAGCCCATAATAATGTTTCATATAATGGCTCATCAAACATATCTCTTCGGAAATTGTTGAACAAACATAAATGAATGTGTTTTTAAAGTGCAATCTATTTTGATAAACTATAATCCCTGCTTTACTTGGAAAACACAACTTTTATTCTTCAACTAGTGTTACACACAAACACCAAAAGCAATGTAACAAATTGTAATGTTAACTTCTAAATACACTAACCATGTATCAGTTGTGATGGTACTTAACATTGTTTTTCTGTCCTCTAAGAGCATGACATTAAGTGTTTTAACAGCTCTCATGTGGAACCATTATTAGTGACGTTTTAAAATAAAGCAAACATCTCTGAGATCTCCACAACAGGCATTTAGTAGAGTGTTTGCATACTTTAATGGATCCATTTTGCTAAATGTGTTTATTTTCTGAAACCCCTTTCATCCCTGAGATTATAAATGGATGTAGTTTGCAAATTGACAATAATATAAATGCTTGATGATTTAGGGATTTGTACTGGGACCGTCTACATTCACAAATAACATTGAATTGACTTTCAAAATAATGTTTCTGGTTGAAATAAAAGATAAAAAGCAGCTGTCCTACAATGTATGTTTATGATGTTGATCAAATGCATTATTTGTGCACTGAAACTTAAATCAGTCAACGAACATTAAACATTAATACTCAGACATTTTAGCTGAAAATGTTATTTTGAATGAGATATTTTATTCTGCTCACACTTCTATACAATAAAAAATGATTTAAATAAATATAAAGATTAATTAAATTTATAACCATTTTAGCAGCACTACAAGTAGTGACGTTCATGCATAATACATAAGAAAATATTTGATACAATTTGAAATATTTATTTTAAATAATATTATTTGAATGTTGTTTTAAAAGCCAAAATAATATCTCTACAATATGTCAAAAGTTCAAAAGATGAGTTTTAATTTACTTTTTTTTTTATCGTTTGCAAACAGGACCAGATATAATCTGCAGATCTTCTGTATTTAACTGTAAATGTGCATTGATGTAAACTATTGAGAAGCATCAACCAGGGTTATAATAATTAGCTGAAAGCATATTTACCAAAAATGTTTCAAATTATGCAAAATGGCACTAATTACCCAACATTTCTACTAAACAATATGTGTTAGTGATTCTGAATTAGCTTTGTGAATTCCATTCACAAACTGTCTTGGTCATAGAGTGAGAATAATCTATATTTTATATGTGTCATTAAAATATGATCCTGCATGATATCTCATTTCTCCGCTCAGTCTTTTGCCAGCATGACAGATAATATAAAGATTTCAGAGTGAAAACAAGGAAATACTGGGAATGAATCCACAGCTTCCTCAGGGAAAGGAAGAGCAAGTAAACAGACCAGAATCAGTAATACAGGACAGTAAATATTAGCACAGCAGCAAAGGGATGAAAAGAGTGAAGAGATGGATCATAGTATCTATCTATTATTCATCAGCAGTCTCAGTTCATTTCCTACATCTTATATTGGTTGATGTGTGTGTGTGTGTGTGTGTGTGTGTGTGTGTGTGTGTGTGTGTGTGTGTGTGTGTGTGTGTGTGTGTGTGTGTGCGTGTGTGCATATTACCTAAACTTATTTTTATTATTATTATTATTAATATTTTTGGAAAAGTCTGTTTACTCAAACGCTGGCCACTACTGACAAAATAACAAAAGAGACATGTCTAGTAACAGTAAGAGGGGTGTTGATAGTATGGAACCTGAATTTCGTTTTTCACAAATCATTTTTTTTTTTTCGGTCCTATTCTTTACAGATTCCCATCTCATATCAGATGAAATAGGCATTAATTTATTTCAACATGGTTAGGGGTCACGTAAGGGTGGGCTTTAAAGACAAGTGTGGCCCCAATAAAGCAGCATCCAATTATGATTTTAATAATCATAATATACACTGAATATGTTTTTAATGCTGTATAGTGTTTTACTAAAATATACCAAGATGTAAATGTATCTGCCACTATTTGCACTAAGTATAAATACCATCTAACACCATTTACCGCTATTTCCAGTCAGTGTAAAAACCCATCTGCTGTTTTGATTTATTCACCTAAAATGATGTTTAATTCTGTTGTTTACCATCATCATATGGTGTGCCATAATAATGTCTTCTTGTTTTGTTCGTTAGGCTTTTTAAGTCATAAAACAAGCTTTTTACACCACACTGCACATAAATAACCTCAAATAAACAGTACTAACACACTGATAATTATTTGTGTGTGTGTGTGTGTGTGTATGTGTGTGTGTCTCTCTTAAAACTCAAGCGCACACAACAAATGTCACATTCATTTGAAGAAGTCACACCATCTTTCAGGTGCTGTTTCCTCTAATTAGTGTGGGTTCCTGTTTCTTTGTCATTTTTGATTGTGATAATAGCAATAGGCTTAAAATAAATGAGCAACTGAATGACAAATATGTGAAACGTTAACAAGATGAAAATTCAACTTTGTTTTAGAAGTAAAAGAACATAAGCTGTTTTTAAACTATCGTTGGCTAAATTTCAAACAAGGGTAACTGGAGAAATCCACCTTTGGTGACATTTCTGCAAATTCTGTATTACATCACATCTTGCATGTTTTGTGACACTTTCAAAGTGAAAAGTTTAGTTAGTGGTGCTAAATAATATTTTATCAGAAACAGAGACTAAATGATGATACAGATGATATGTGAGATACAAACACATTTGCTAAAACAACCATGCTGTTGCTTTCACCATGCTTTGAGCTTTTATAGGACTAAGAAGTGCTCTGCATTACAAGTGCAATGCTGTACCGGGTGTACTACAGAGTGATTTTACCATGTCAGAAAAGCCATGCATACAAAGCCGATATGATGTAAATATCAAAATCTATTAATGTGTATATCCTACACTGTGGTAAAAGTTTTCTGAGGTCAAAACATTCCGTACTATTGTGCAAGAAGCTGCACGGAAATAGCACCATGTCCTTCCCAGACGCGGTGTGACAAGATACCAGTGACAAGCAATTTGACTTTCCACACCAGATGCAACCTGACAAAACAGTAGAAGAGCCTGTCTTCCAACAAAAAATTACCATATAGGTTGTTTGTGCAAGCACCTTATTACGACCTAAATTTACGTTTTAAAGTTAAGCGTTAAGTTAAAAATAATGACAGTATCGCATTGCGTCTGTCGTCATGAAATTACGTATAACGTCATTATCAATCAAAATGCATGTTTATTTAAATGCAATGTGTGGGCGTTTTACACCGATCTCACAGTATTTCCTAAATATTTTACTACTGTAGGTGGCTTATTCGCTCGAATGACCACACTTACTCCAAACCCCTAAACCTAACCCTCACAGAAATCATGCTAAATTATGATTTATTGAGCATATACATTTTATGTGCATGTCCGTTCCCTGGGATCAAACCCATGACAGCATGATTACATATCAAGGTATAACGCAGTAATCTACTGAGATACACGAAACACAAATCAGAGTGCAAATAAAAGAATGTACGCTCTGATGGGTCGTATTTCAGGGATTTGGACAAACGACCTATACGAGCATATTGGTTGGAGGACAGGTTGCAATAGAATTTATATGCAACAAAATCAATCAAATACCACAGCCAATCAGGACCATGGGTGGGGCACGTCCTGATTTTGCCAAGTCCGATGTGTTCCTAGGTCAACATATTTTGTTGACCCTGGAACAACATTTTACTCCAAAAATATATTCTTAACCATATCCCTACACCTAAACCTAACCTTAACCATGAGTAATCCCTAAAATCAGAGGAAATGATAGATGAATGACACTGATGTACAAGCACCAAACACTGATTTTATGCGTAAACTTCACAAAATCTATAAACTGGTTCTTCAAATCTGATTGGTTAATCACAATGTTGTTCCAGGGTCAACAACGATGTTGTCCCAGGAACATGTCTCACTTGGTAAAATCAGGTTAGGCCATGGGTGGGCGTGCTCTCTCTGGAAGCGCACTGCACTCCAATCAAAACTGTTACATTTACGATATAATTAAAAAAATGTTTACCCTTTTGAACATCAAGTGTACATACTGAGTGACTGATACCACCTTTGTTATGAGCTACTCTTGTTGCTTCACATTGTTTTAATGTTTTAACGTGTGCTTGCTTTCGTTTATTTTTAAGATCTGAGGTAAATGATCTACTGTTGTCCATATTTTCTGCATCAAAGAACACAACAGTCAATAATGTGACTTCCTCTAACAATACATATAGCAGCATGACGAAACATACACAAACACACTCTTATGATGCACCCACCGAAAAATGGTGTGTGTGCGTGTGTCTGTGTGTGTGTGTGTGTGTGTGTGTGTGTGTGTCAGAGATGCTCACAAGTCTCTGAGCTAGAGTCCAAGTCAAGTCTCAAGTCTCTGAGCTAGAGTCCAAGTCAAGTCTCAAGTCTCTGAGCTAGAGTCCAAGTCAAGTCTCAAGTCTCTGAGCTAGAGTCCAAGTCAAGTCTCAAGTCTCTTTATTATATTAAGTCTCTGGTTATAATAAATGTTGCATCACGTACAGCGACCCATCCAAGCTGCTTAGAACACTGAATAGCTATATATAAGGAATTCAAAGCATGTAATATGTTATTATGACAACTCTATCTATTAGCATACAATATCAACTTTGATTTTGGTAAATAATCAGTGTAAACAGGCTATTGCAACATGACAAAAACACCAAGAATGCTTTACTTTTAAGTTAATATCTGTATTTTGCATTTATGGATTCAGTAATGGCCTTCTGTCTGTCCTGGCTGTATAGCTGCACACCTCTTGTCTGGCTTAAGAATGAACAAAGCTACGCTGACTTATGTTATTCATACAATACCTACTCACAAATATACATCAAAAACAAAGCCGGCTGCTATGAATTTCTGTGCAAAACAGCTTTTACAACAAACACTTCAACACAAGAACATTGTTATCACACAAGAACATTTTGATAGAGAACCAAAAATATTTAAAGTAGATAAAATTAGAATAAATCAAATGGAAATGTCTACATACTATTACTACTGTAAACTTTGCAAATAGGACATCAGCCCCTTCAAGTCAATGAACAATAACAAAGTGGGCTGCAATGAATATCTGTGCAAAACGTCATGGCTCCGCTCCTACCCAATGACAGAGGCACGCAGGTTTTTTTCCACTGGAGTACTCACGTGAAGGATGCGTGCACAACTAATAACTAATATCATCACGCTATAAAGGGTTGGCCTGCGCTGTGTGCGCCCCTCCCCCTAGAACTGTTCTGTCTCGCGGAGGAGCTCATTTGTGTGCATCTGTGTGAAACACGCGCTCTGAAACACGCATAGGAAAAAAGAGCGACAGAAAGAACGGCTCCCCTCCAGCCGTGACTCGGCTCCCATCGTTCATGTTTATGAGCCGTTCAAAAGAATCGGTTCGTTCGCGAACGTCACAACTCTAACAGCGAGCTCATCTGACGTTTACTAAAAATAAACATTGTTCACGAGTCCCGGAGCTCGAGTCCGAGTCGAGTCTGAAGTCTTTCGAGGACGAGTCTCAAGTAGAGTCTGAAGTCACTGTTTGTGCGACTTAAGTCGCACTCGAGTCCGAGTCTCAAACTCGAGTCCCCATCTCTGGTGTGTGTGCAAGAGGACAAAGAAGAAGAGAGGACAAACTTCAAATGAGCCGAGTGAAGTAAATGTGAAAATAAATGGAGTGATAAAAAAAGAAATGGAGCAAAGTAGAATTGTGCAAAGCCATTAAGGAGAGAGAAGAGAAGAAATGAAAGAGATGCAAACTTCTGATGTGTGTGTGGGTGTGTGAGCTGGATTTATTGATAGGAAGGCAGTAATGAATCTCATCTCTCAGTGTCTCTGTTCATGTGTGTGTGTGTGTGTGTGTGTGTGTGTGCAGGTACGGATCAGAAACATTTGGGGAGTGTGTGCAGGAAAGAAGGTCCAGAACAGCATGAGGGCGAGTGAATGATGAATGATTCCATTTTCAAGTCATGAAATTAATTTGGGGTTGATTATTTTCGAGTTCTGACTGATGGAGGCAGCAGTGCGGGTCAGGGTGATCTCTTGTTAAGTCACTTTCCCAGTCAGTGTGAGTGTTTAAGGCCTCTCTTGGCACTGAGGGTATATGACTTGAAAATGAAATCATGTCATCATTCACTCACCCTCATGCTGTTCTGGACCTTCTTTCATGCATACACTCCCCAAACGTTTATATATATATATATATATATATATATATATATATATATACACACACATACACAAAACACTGAAATTATGTTTATTATTAGCCTGCAATTTATAATTAGCCTGCTAGTTGTCTGCCAATGGTTGTGCTCTTTAAAACAGGATGGATTCTGATTGGTTGATTAATGTTTTCGTCATTCATCAGCTGAAAAAATAAATAGAGTAAATCATATTGAAAGTCATTCCAACGATTACAAGTGATTCCACAGACATTATAGTTGTGATGTGGACTCTGCATTTCTTCTAAATTCAGAATGATTCTAATACTACATCATCATTATTATTATAGTTATCATCAAGTTCAGTGAACATAGTTGAATAAATATTTCTTTCGCCAACAAAAATAAACGCACTATGGCCGAAGCCTCAGGCTTAGAGTGCTGCCTAAGAAACACACAGCCTGAAAGCCTGTAATAAACACTGAAAGTCAGAATAGAAGTGTTTAATAGTGAATTGAGAGGATTAAAACATGAGGGCGAGTGATTGAAGACAGGATTTCATTTTTGGAGTCATGTGCCAGGAGAGTGCTGAATGCTGAGAGAGGCCTTAAACACTCACACTGACGAGTTACCAGATCACGTCCCATGTGAAAATGACCTAAAAAAAAGGTCAAAATGACCCACACTGCTGCATCCATCAATCAGACTGCCGCATTGCCTCCTGAACCCCGACATGCCCTCTGGAGCGTGACCCTGAGCCAAGTCAGCCACCGGGTAACCACCGCTCTCAGATGGGTGTGCTGGGAGAACAGGTGGACTCTGCACAAACATATGCACCTGTTCCGAAAGATGGAAAACCGGTGTCCACTGCACAAGGTCAGTCCCAAGCCTGATGGGGTCAAAGCAAGGCACAAACTAAAAGTAAAAGTTGCAAGGACTTGCATAATAACGCCAGCAATACAGTGTCAGTGAGCACGGGGCAGAAGAGGATTGTTGCGGGTGTTTGCAACAGAAAAACTTGACAATTATTGCTGTAGGGTGTGATGTAATTAGAAGCTAACACAGTGGATGTGCTTATTAAGATGCACCGATTACACACACATTCAATACACTCCGTCATGAGAAGATGTGTTCAGCACAAACAATTGTTCTGCTGTGAATATGATGATTAAAACTCATGCGGGTCACATCTTATAACTTTAAATTGGTGGGAAAGCAGTGAAACAGCTTTGCTGAGTAAATGATGACAGATCTGTCATTACTTGGTGTTTCTTTAAAGTGAGTATGAAATTAACATTCAATTATCTATTTTCTTGATCCATAAGTGAGGAAACTGACTTCTCTTTGGTGATGTATGCAATACTCCATGCTCCAATCATTAAGTCATAAAAAATTATATATACATTTTATTTCATAGCTAGTTGTCCATGTACCATTTATCAGTTTAATTTTAACTGTATTAATATATCAAAATAAAACTAATAATATAATATCTTAGTGATACTTAAAATAACACTCAATCCTATTTATTTATTTATTTATTTATTTGGAAAAATATGGAAGAAATTATTGTCACTAACTTTACTGCAATATATTAAAAACAATGCTTGTGTCTATTTGCTTATGATGAATTGCTTTTTGTTTTCCTCATTTGTAAGTTGCTTTGTAAAATGTAAATGTAATTCTTTTATTTTGTGGACTTTTAGTTTGTAATTATGTTTCTGTTTTCCTCTTGTTGTTCCCTGATTGTTTGCACCTGTGTCTTGTTATCCAATTATCCTCACCTATTTAAGCTCTTGCGTTATCCATGTTGATGATCAGGTCTTTCTGTAACATCAGAAACTAAGAACCGATGGTGTGTGGGATGCAAATCCATTAACTCTAACAGTATAATAACGAAAGCACAAGAAATTCAGAAACAGAATGGCTCACTGCCAACAGATGAGACCTGACAATCAGTACTAGAAACACAAGTGCTTAAACAGACAGGAGCTAATTAGATAACAAGACACAGATGCAGACAATCAGAGAACAGTGAGGGGAAACAGGAAATAAGAATAAAACAGATTTTCAGCATCATTACTTCAGTCTTCAGTGTCACAAGATTTAATCCTTCAGCAACCATTTCATGTTGATTTGCCAATTCATTCATTCATGCATTCACTCATTTATTCAATTATGAATCCACTCATTCATTCATTCATTCATTCATTCATTCATTCACTAATTCATTTACTCATTCATTAACTCATTTATTCAATTATGAATTCACTAATTTATTCACTTATTCACTCACCCATCCATTCACTGATTCATTCATTTTTTTCTCACTCACTCATTCATTCATTTTTCACTCTCACACATTAATTAATTCATCCACTCAATCATTCACTCACTCCATTCATTCAGTCATTCATTTATTCACTCATTCACTCACTCACTCATTCAAATAAATTATTCTGGTCAATATGGGTTTATCTATAGCCGATGCCGATGTTTAGAGGTCAGGGTCAGCCGATGGCCGATGTGTGCTGCCGATTTTTAGGGCAGATATCTTTAAGTTTTCCCCTACATTTGCATACTAAAATGTCACACTAATAATAAGTAGATGCACAACATTTCTAAATTTATCTTTATTTATTGAGCACTAACTTGAACCATCTCTCATCTCATCTTGAACTATTTTGTGCACTGCACAGTATTAAAATAAAAAATGTATCCAAAGTTAACCAAATATATATAGAGAGTTAATCAAATATATATATATATATATATATAGAGAGAGAGAGAGAGAGAGAGAGAGAGAGAGAGAGCATTTATCAAGCAGAATTCTTCAAGTTTGTTGGAACATAAATGTAAACTTAAATATACATTTAAATAAAATAAATAAAATTTTATAAATAAAAATCAATTAAACTGAAAAATATATATTTTTTAAAAATTTATATATAAAAAAATAATAATAGTAGTGCTGCAAACACACTAGCAACCAGCAACATTTGTGTTTGTTATAAATGACACAGAACATCTAAAGAGCATTCTAATTTCAAAATTACATCGCAGTCTGTTCATTATTAAAATAAAGTAGAGTCAACCAAACATATAAAAGGTTACACTGGTCAGTTTAAATAAACCGTATACCAGTCCACTCTGCTGTTTTTGCTCATGTGAAGAGGATGATCTTTTCCATCTAGTTTACATAAAAAAAATATTTTAAAAAATATTAAAGTTTAACATTCAGATACATTGCGAATATAGAAATATTTGGATATGTGTAGAACGAGACGTGAGCAATAACCTCCAAATACATCTAGTCAAACTCGCACTCGCTCGTCCTCGTATGCAAGCACTCATGCACTGTCACGATCTGATGCACTGTAAATGCAGGATTTTTTAAAACAAATAGGTCTAGCGGAACGCAAAAATTCAAAATCGACATTTCGACAATTCAAAAAGTACTGGTCATAATACTTGCATAAAATATTTGATGTGAAAAAAGCAGTTGCAGGACAGCCACAAGCGCCAAAGTTACATTTGGGATCATTTTATTTTTAATACTATAGTCACTACAATCCCTCAAAGATTCAAGTTTCAGGTCTCTAATCCTTAATGTTTGGTCTGCCCGATCACTTATGTCTGAACAGTGATCTTTGAAAACTATAATAATTACAGTAGGGTTTCAGCAATATGCGCTTGAACCCCTAAAAGAAAATTAGCTGAGGAACAAAAGAGCAAACACTCCACAAACCACACTGAACGTGGCATTTATGTGTGGCACTGGTGAAGTGACTATCCACTGCCGTTCTGAATCATTCAGCTGTGCTCTTTATACCAGACATCAGACTGATACTGTGCATATATTTCCAGTCAACTGTGGTCATTTACTTCTACAACAACAGTAATTATCATCATATTCAATGGCATTCAAGCTGATGCTGCCACGGACATCCACAGAGAACCAGAGAAGCTTCATAAAGTCTTTTTTCGGCTCTTAAGAGCTGCTTGAAAGGTTAAAAATCTAAGAATAAATTGGTGAAATGAGTATATCTGTTATATAAGCAGAATCTCAGAGGAGAGTACAAACAGACAGCGCTGGAGGAGACGCAGCATGTGGAAGCCATGAGAAGAAAATGATTTGATTCAAATCCCCAAACTCAACACACATGCTTTGAATATGTGCATGTACCAGAACATGTAATATAATTCCCATCACACACTCCAGAGCCAGTGGTGTTAGCACTGGGTAACACTGGAAATGATAAGGCCTGAAATGAACCAACGCCACGGGCTGCACTATATGCACTTCATACATGTGCACTAAAATAGCTTCTAAAGTCAACAATCTGACTGTGTTTATTATGTTTTTCGGTCACGCATTCTCCCTAAGGTCTCAGTTTGATGAAATCTTGAATGTTGTGAGCCATGTGCTACATTTCAAAGCCACTACAGTAGATTCAGATACAACATCGTTCAAACGCTGCATAAATGATGTTGTGAGCGGCGAGTGCTTCCGTTTGCACTTGCAAACCTCCAGCCGTGGGAAAAACAAATGCCGTTGCTCCATGTCATGCCTGTGTAAAGCTCGCTAGCTGAATCTGTATGATCCGGCCGGTCTTCTGGGACACGTTAGCTGCCATAAGAGCAGAATGCTGGAGAATCACTAAGCAATGATTCCACTAAATTAATGAACATTTTAAGTAGTTTGACAGCTCAGCTATTGAAAAAAAAGACAGTATTTTTTTTTCCCCTGTCAATATATTTGGAAATGCAGCTTGTCAGCCAAGTAAGATGATTAAATAAAATATTGCCTAAATAAAAAATAAAATAATAATAATAATACAATTCTGCAAATTGTATACACACTGAAAAAAAAATATAAAATTGTAATATGCTCTAGAAATCTATACATACAACATAATTAATTATTATTATTATTATTTTTATTTTTTTACATTAGCAAAAATGCTGTTTATCACTGCTTGACTCAGATATATACATTAACATGTTCCATAATTATATTAGCTGTTTTAATAGATACAGTACAGTATGTATAAGAAAAATAAAGGACTGTGGAGAATGGTTATTATTACATGAAACTATACTGGAAGTAGCATTAGTGTAGTTTGCTAATAGCTTGTATTATACACACAAACACACGCATACACACACACACACACACGTTTTTTAGATTAGCTTGTCTGTCCACAAGTAACCATAAATGAAATCAGAAAGAGAAACAGTGTGTGTTTTTGGTTGGTTGTTTGTGTGTGTGTGTGTGTGTGTGTGTGTGTTCCTCTCACTCAACCCCAGTTGAACAGTGTGCACCACTGGACTAAATTTAATTTAGCGGCTCCAGAAGAGCTTGTCCATTTCCTGCAGAACTAAGGGAGAGGTAAGTGAGACAGATAGAAGCAAACGGTGGATGTGCTCTCAGGAACGAGAGATGAACAGTTGATTACAGCTAAGAGAGAAACAGCAGGACAGAGGTGAAAGAAAACAGCCCTCCGTGCAACAACAAAAACACACAATTTCACATTTCCGTGGGTGATCTCTGAACTAGTTGGAAGCTGCTTTAGTGACCTTCTCTGTTCAAAAACAGAACAGCAGAACAGGTTGCTATCATCTCAAAGTCAGTTTAATAGTTGTCTTATAAATGCAACAACCACCAAAGACATCCATCTGCTTGTGTACACAGACCACAGTGAAGAACTATTTGATGGGCTTATGGTAATTGTCTTGAAATGTATTGTTGAAGGCAGTCGATCTGTTACAATAGCGCTGTTTGGGAGGCTTTATAGAGATAGATATATTTAGAGACACATCTTCTCAGAGGGAAGCTCTACACTCACAGTAAAACCTACTGATGCTGCTGCACATCAGACACAGAGTAAACATTTTTCCTGCCAGCATGTTGATTACTTTTCTGGACGACTAGTGAAAATGAGTAGTCGTGCAAGCCCTCGCTGAGATTGAGGATCACAAAGAAGATTGGAAAATAATTCATGCCCCAGTCTGCCATTGGTCAGATGGACAGCACATTCAACTACCCAAACAAACAATGCTTTAAAAGAGCGTTTACTTAAAATAAATAAATAAATACATGGCTTACTTCTTAATACTACACTGGAAAAAATATATATATTTTAACCCTTTGGAGTCGATTAACATGTATACACGTTATGAGGCATTTTCTCCTGATAACCCCGAAAGAACTTAAATTACACTTTCAGTTTTGATCGTACTGTTTTACTGTTTGCTTCGCGATGAGAGGAGTAAGACATAATTCACCCCCAAAAAGATGTGATGTGGATTACCTCAGGATTTGAGATTTGGTTTTCTTCAGAGAAAAAGAATGAAGCGCTTTATTCAGCAAAGATCATAAACATGAGTAAGTCTCTTTTTATTTATTTATATACTTGTACTAGTTTTCACATAACGTGTAAACATTTTACTGGTTAGACATTTTCCAAACTATAATTCCTGACTAAATGTATAATCAAGTGAAAGATTATGAAGTTTCAATAACAATATACAATACTATACAATTTAAAAGCTTGATGTAAATAATATAAATGTAACAAATAAATGTAACTGTAACAAATGTAACAAACAACGCTGTTATTTAAATTTACCCCCCCCCCCCAAAAAAAAGTGACGTGATATTCAGCCAAGTATGGTGACCCATACTCAGAATTCGTGCTCTGCATTTACCCATCCGAAGTGCACACACACACAGAGCAGTGAACACACACACACCTGGAGCAGTGGGCAGCCATTTATGCTGCGGCGCCCGGGGAGCAGTTGGGGGTTCAGTGCCTTGCTCAAGGGCACCTAAGTCGTGGTATTGAAGGTGGAGAGAGAACTGTACATGCACTGAACATCACTTTTGACCAACAGGTGGCGCTGTAATCAAATCATTTTGGTGTGTTCTGTGTGAGATGACAATAACACACAATAAGTTTGGTGTCAATATGCCTAAGCATTCCAGAGATACATCCTCAAGTGTCATTTTGTCATTGTGCCTCAAATTATTTGCTGTGGTATGCAAAAACAGTTTTGTCTATCGACACAAAATCCATGTTTCAGCACAGTCTGACGATCATCTGATTCAATTTTGGTGAAAATCGGACTAACGGTTGATGAGTTCGAAAAAGTAGGTTTTCGAAGTAGGACCGGAAGTTCAGCTTACTCTGGCATATTTGTTATCTATGTTATCGGCATAAGCCAGGGAATATTTGAGCCTAGTTTGGCGCTGTTACCAAATTTATGTGGTATGGTCAGTGTGAGGTGGCGATGCCACATAAAAAGTTTGGTGTAAATATGTCAAAGCGTTGCAGAGATACAGCCTCAAATGCATTTTGGCATCCTTACAGCAAATTCGTTGATGCACTAAATGAGAACAGTTTCGTATATCGACACGAAATCCATAACTTTTTGCCAGCATGGTCTGAAGATGATCCATGTCAAATTTAGTAAAAATAGGACTAACGGTCTAGGAGGAGTTTGAAAAAGTAGATTTTCAACGTTAATCAAAATGGCGGACAGGCCGTTCAGATTTCCTATTAAAAAATTGGTATGTCTATTGTCGTCAGAACCCAAGGAATATTTTGAGATCACTTTCATTACAATAGCCTAATGCAATCAAAAGTTATTAGCATTTTTGGAAATTTCATAATTGAAGGTTAATGAATGGTTAATTACTCTTGGCCAATAGGTGGCACTGTTACCAAATTGATGTGGCATGGTCAGTGTGAGGTGACAATGACACATACAAAGTTTGGTGCAAATATGTCAAAGCTTTGTTGAGATACAGCCTCAAATGCATTTTGGCATCCTTACAGCAAATTTGTTGATGCGCTAAAATGAGAACCGTTTTGTATATCAACACGAAATCCATAACTTTTGGCCAGTGGGGTCTGAAGAAGATCCACGTCAAATTTGGTGAAAATCGGACTAACGGTCTAGGAGGAGTTCGAAAAAGTAGATTTTCAACATTATTCAAAATTTTGGAATAATTAGATTCTATGCTCTCGGCAGGACACAAATAATATAGGGATATCATTTTAATTTCAATAGTCTAATTTATTCAAAAGTTATTAGCATTTATATTTAATTATAACTCTTGACCACAAGGTGGCGCTGCCACCAAACTTTTTGAGTACCTTCAAGGAATGGAGCTGAATATTTTTGTAATTATTTTCGTAATGATACGGTAATGCGTTAAAAAAATACAGCATTTTAAAACATAATTCAAAATGGCCGACGCCTAAATTGGCTGACACAGGAAAATTGGATATCATTCAACTCGACATGACACACCGAATCTAAAGAGAGTTTTTTTATTTTTGGCCAAACCATTCTAAAGTTATAAGCAAAAATATGCATTTTTCATATCTCCTGACTACTAGGTGGCACTGCGTCAAAACACTGCAGATGAAATATGTTAATGGTGATTCTTTGTCCTGTTCTTGCACACATCTGTCACCTGGTCAATGCAGCACTGCAAACTTAACACACATGCATGTACAAACACAAGTGGATGATCTCAGCTGAGCTCTCAGCCCTTCTGCAAATGACACTAATTAGCATATTTAAGCAGCTTGTCCCACATACACACACCCACTCGCACTCTTAACGTACACACGCCTCCCTCCGCGAGCAAAATGAGTGCCTTCAGCACTGCCAGTGAATGGGGACGTCTAGACTAACCCCTGGAGCACAGCTCCGCAACCACAAATTAAACCACAGCCAAATTACAGAGAGGGAGAGAGCGACACAGCGAGTGATGAAATGAGTGTGTTTTGAATGTAAGTCGGAGTTGTGTGGGTCTGAGGAGTTTGTGCTGCTGTGGTGTAAGCATCCATTGGGAAAATGTACCTCAGAAAGTTTTAAATGACCGATCGCAATCAAGTATACCAGAGTGCTGTGTATAATGCCATATAGTTTGGCTCAGATGAACAACAAAAAAATTGTAACCATAGAAATAAAAAAAGAGAAGGGATTCGTTTCCTTCTACTGTTTCTAGTTTACTAGAACTACTATATCACCCCCCCCCCCCATAGACCTTACATTATTTTTCACAATTTTTAATAAGATTTTTCATGAAAAGGTGTTGTATTCTGATACATGATTATTTAACATTTCATATGTGGCCATCACCAGTGAATCTTTCAGTGCATATGGCGGTCAAAATTCAAAGTTCATCGCTGTCATCTACTGTCGGTCTGTACCCTTCGCTGTGTTGGGCAGCCCAGACCTCCACACTCCTCCTCTCAGACCAGAGTTTATTTTATTTTTCATTAGATGGTTCCATCGGCCGAATGCAGAGTGAATAATAATACGCCGAAACATGAGCACACTGCTGTGCGACGAGATGGAGGTTGAACGAGGACACGGCGGGGAACTGACCGAGATTTGGGGCCGAGATGCAACAGCGACCCATTTCATTGTAGAGATCAGAGGCAATCAGCCGTCAGGCAGCACCTGTGAGCTCTGCGGGACCGGGCCACCCTCCTCTGCCCTCGTGGAGAGAATTATTGGAGAGGAATGCAGCCTGTCGCAATGAAAAGATTGAATGAGAGCAAACATGACTGAAGCGACACATGGAGAACGAGGGAAAGAGAAGCAGCCCGAAGCGTTGGTGCATTGGCTGTTTTCGCCTGAGTGCTGACATTGATTAATTGAAGATGTGAGACCAGCTGTGCACTTTCTCTCTCTCACTAGCACCTTTTTACGGCCAGTTTCTGGAGGTCTGAGGGTCTGCTGAGACAGTGGGCTGGTGAGTGGGTGGCATGCAGCCCACCAGGAGGCTTCTGTAAATGATTTCTTTTATTAGAAATGATTGAAAAGTGAATGGACACAGCCATGTGTAATAGCTAGAACAGCAATTTGATGAACCAAATGGCATTTGACGTCATTGGGAGCTTTGAGGGATAAAGTTTGGATCCTCCTCACACACAGCTACTGTATGACTTCTGACTTCATGCTTCTAAACATCTTCCTCAGAAAAACGCCATACAGGTTTGGAGTGAATGATGTTGAAACTGTTGTATGAGAGGTTAGGCTGATGTACTGGCACTTTGTGGCAAGGTGCATTGTGGGATAGCATCAGTCACACAAATGAAGCCCGACAATCAGACTAGATGAAAGCTGACATGTTTGTAGCCAGACGTCTGAAAATAATTCTTGACCGGTTTATTCTTGCTAAAACCACTTAGACACAAAGATGTAGATCTGACCCATGTTTAAACCTCTAAAGAAACAAATGTCACCTACCTCCTGGATGCTTATGGGTGAGTAAATTAACAGCAAATTCTAATTTTTGGGTGAAATATCATTTAACTAGGCAGAGGTATTACTCCACAATCTGTGTGATGTCAGTTCATTGTTGTTGAATTAAAGGGGTTTGAACCCACGGATGTGCAACAAAGTAACTACGGATTTGGGTAACAATCATGGCTAGCTAATTACTTTCTCTAACCAAGCATATGGTAAAGCAGTGAGAATCGGCGGGTGATCGGTCACAGGCTGATACTAAACCTGTGACAGCGTGACATTGAGGGTCTCCAATCACGTCTGCCGAAGTCTGTCACATTAATGATCTATACAAATAAGACATCGACTAACACCTGTGAATGACAAACTCCCCTTTGAGTTAACCCACACGCTACAGAACAACACGCGTGCACAAACTTTACTCATCCTGAGCATGTGAAGCACTTGTTAATAACACACAGAGGCCTGTTTTACCGGCGCTGGCATAAACAGTCTAACGGCTGGTTTATTGTGATGTAGACAGTGAGGGGTGTTGGTGCTAATAGGCAGGATACAGAATGAGAGCGCCTTGAGGACGGTGCGGTAATGATGTACCAGGACAGGGACCACAGCAGCAGGCATAATTATATCCCCATGAGCCATGCTGGATGAGAGACGGAAGGCCCTATTTTAACGATCTAAACGCAAAGTGTAAAGCGCATGGTGCAAGTGCACTCAGGGCATGTCCAAATCCACTTTTGCTATTTTAACAATGGAAAAATGGTTGGGCACCCAGGTGCATGGTCTAAATATTAAAATAGTCACAAACTTCACAGCACATTAATGTCACCAACACACCAGTCAATGCAATGCAAAGAGACTGGTCTCAAAAATGACTCTCATGTAATTTATGTGCACGTAATCACCTGTGTCAGCATGTAGAAATCAGAGTAACAACTATGCTAACAGTCATATTAACAGTTACGTTTATATATGTGCTGTAACAAGACCTCAACTAGGGTGTTAAACTGTCTGGCTTTATGTCTAATGGCTAATAACTCAAGCCTAATACATCATCCTAACCCTAGATGGTTCTTCTGTGAGCTGAATACATTGAAAACATTTTGCAAAATGGACATGAATAATAATTCACAGCAGTTATTTTAGCTGCCCATATTAAGTCCATCAGTATCAAGAGTGAATCTAGTTTAATCTATAACATAATCAAATGCAGCGCGCACAGTCATAAGAATTAATCTGAATTGACCAATGATAGATGCATGTGTCACGTGTGTTTTTCTCCCCATGTGCTCCCTGTGACCTAGTTTCTCCCTCGTGTTGATTGTGTTCATTGATTTCAGTAGTGTCAAATTGAGCTCCTCGTTATGTTCAGTTTAGAAGCTCCAGTTTGGGCTTCTGTTCCCGAGTCTGGCCAAGAGAGGTCTTCTGTCCCCAAGGAATGTTTTTAATTTTTTTTATTAAAAAAAAGTGGGTGCTATACGACTCCGACCAGAGTGGCTGAGGCAAGTGCCGAGCCCATGGCCACCTGAATTGCCTGCTCCGCCATGATCTCCTGAACTCGCTGATCTGCATGGTGTCCGTCTTTGTCTTGCATTAGCCTGTCCTGGGGGGCCTCCCACCCTATCACCCCCTTTCCTGAGTTCCTTTGTCCAGCGTTAAAGTAATTTTGAGTCTCCTGCGTTCTCTATGTTCCCTGCTTTTTAGTTTATTGAAGACTGTAAAGCAGAAGCTCTTCGAGTCCATGCTCTTTCTTTCAATGCAACAGCATGAACGTGATATCATGCTAGGGCCAGTTCACAAAGTAGTGGCACTTTCTTTACCATTACCTTTATTGTTTTTTTTTTGTTTTCTTTTTTTTTTGGTCATGAAGTATTGTAATACCATGATTTTTGGCATGGTGCCTTAGTAATACCATGTTTCTTTGGATATGTAAACAACACTACTAGGGATGACCCAGAATACTCGACGATTCAATGCTTCGATTAGAGGAGCCTGATTCCACTCCCAATCTCACATTCACATTTTTGCAGGGTGTTATGATTATGCCATTTTGAATATATGGGGGAGCTTAAATGTCTGATTTCACAAAGAACTACATGAATTTTTTGATCTGATAGGTTACAAGTGATTTCAAAACGTTTCAGCCGGTTTTCATGTATATATTTTTTCTTTATATAAGATGCATTTGGTTGAGTCAAGTGCTTCATTGTAGTACTACAGTGATTATATCTTCAGCGCGCAGCCAGAGCAGGACAAACAACAATGCCGAATAATAAGAATAACTATGACTGGGACCTTTATACACATACCATTATAATAAGAACACCATTTTAATAAAACGCTTTGCATGTTTTATGTGTGAAGACCGTGTCCATAAAATGAGTTCATTTGGAGCTGGAAAGATATGTTCAGGTGCATTCAGACTTTTTGCAGATAGCCTACAAGTCTTAATATTAATATTATGTCGTATAAATAACGTAGCATATTGTATATGAAATGATGAGTTTGATCACTTTGATTAAAATATTGCCATCAAATGTGTCACTCTACTACCGGTCATCTTCAGCACAAGCAGCTCAAAACACAAATGCAGAACCTTAATAACTACTGTCATATAGGCTAACGTTATAATGAGAGCACTATTGTTAAAAAAATAAAATAAACCTTAATAATTGTTAATTGTTAGGGTTTCGCTGACGTTTAGTGTTAACTATCTTTTAATCAAAACATAAAACATTATTTACCCCATTTGCGAGTCATTCATTACACATTTTCCCTGTGTTGACATCAGTAATTATGGCTGTCAAATGTCTAACTTGACTCAATGTATTTTGCCAAGCCCCCAAAAATATGATTTAATTATCAGTCGAATATTTTGGGAAGATTCGAAAATTCTGATTCCACTATAAAAATCCTTAGACACCCCTAAAAACTACCATAATATCATTATATATTATCAAATACTTTACCTTACAGTGTTTCAGTGTTATTATTATCTGTTAAAGTAAAACGATTAAAGTTAAACAATTAAAACATTATTAGTAAGGCTGAAATAAAACAAATGTCTGCGATTTATCGTGCAGCCCTATCAATGTCTCTATCATTTTATCTATTATTGGAATTTATTCTACTATTATTAATGGAATACTAAAAGCAGTGTAGTTCCAACATACTTGCAATCATCATTTCATTATCACATTAGGATTTTCTAATGAAAACCTAATGATTTTCTGCATTTTTAGGAAATTAACTAGCCTCTTTTCGCAGTCTTTTCACAGCACCTAATTCCCAGGCCACAGATTCAGTTTGATTAACGAACAAAATGAGTGACTGAAACCCAGACCTTAGTTAAATTATCTGCACTCAACCTTCCTGCTTTTTAGAAACCAAGACAATCTCTCTCCCCAATAAGCCAATAATAGTATTAGGACTCTGGTAAACACGGTATTGATGAGTCCCTGGGTAGAGTTGATTACAGAGGCTGAAGTGGACTGCTAATGACTATTAGCTCAGAGCTAATCCTCTCAAAAACGCAGCCAGACCTCTCTGAACACGCTTCAATGCAGCAGCGACTAAGCAGAATTTATAATGATTACATTAGTTTAATAGGTATCATTGCAAATGGTTTTGAAAAATGTTAGAACAACTTCAAAAAGATTTGGATTAAATGACTCCGATAAGCATCAAGAAAAAGCTCATGATAAAAAAAAACTCCTAAATTATTATTAACCACCTTTGACTTGTTATAAAAAGGTTAAAATAACTTATATTTATTACAAGGTTCTGTGGAATGCAACTGCTGTGTTCTCAAATTATGAAATTTGATTTAATGAAGATTTGATTTAATTTATTAATTAAGTTTTCTCAAATAAATGTTTTGTGTCTAATTATTTACTTACAGTATGTTTCAAGTAGCCATGTAATAAGCAGGGTAAGGTACATCCAGCCAGTTGTTATTGCAGAATATCCCCCAACAGGTTGAACAAGAGCCCGACACGAGGCTAAATCAGTACTTAACTTACTTGATGACCGTGACAAAAGTTCACAACGAAGGAGATTCTTTGGCAGACTTTAAATGAAATCTCAAAACAGGAAACAGGAGTTTGATTTTTGAGTACAATAATAATCAGAATCAATGCTGGACAAAGGAGAACTGGAAACTTTGGGCTTAAAAACTGATCAGAACAAAGGAAGGACCACACATTGAGGACTCAAATTAATCAGTAACCATAGAAACAAACAGGGTCAGAGAGAGCAGATGAGAAAAAAAAAAAAACTCTAAACCAGAACTAACTTTTTAAAGTTTTAAAATTAAAATAAATTTGTTGAGAAATATCACACGAGTGCAAATGTGATACTCATACAACAGTTCATAAAATATATATATATTGTGTTATTTTATACACAATGTTGTCTGTTTTGCTCAATTTTGCCAACCAGAAGATAAAGACAAAGCAGAGGTGTTCTTCCCTGAGCAATCCAAAGTGTTATTTCATTTCTTAATTTTCAGCAGTGTAACCTGATGAGGAGAGGAGTAACGTGAACTTTTTTTGGCTCATTGAAGATGACTCTCGCTGCTGCATTCTGGATCAGTTACAGAGGCTTGATAGTACATGCAGGAAAGCCCGCCAGGAGAGCATTACAATAGTCCAGTCTGGAGAGAACAAGAGCTTGGAAAAGAAGTTGGGTGGCTTGCTCTGACAGGAAGGGTCTAATCTTCCTAACGTTGTATAAGGCAAATCTGGAGGTCCTGGACATTGTAGCAATATGGTCTGTGAAGCTTAACAGATGATCCATCACAACTCCTAGGTTTCTGGCTGTCCTGGAAGGAGTTATGGTTGACGAACAGAGCTGTATAGAGAAGTTGTGATGAAACGATGGGTTAGCTGGAACCACCAGCAGTTCTGTCTTAGTAAGGTAGAGCTGAAGGCGATGGTCATTCATCCAGCTAGAAATGTCACTCAGACAAGCTGCAATGCGAGCAGCTACCGTCGAGTCATCTGGTTGGAATGAGAAAAGTAGAGTTGAATGTCATCAGCGTAGCAGTGATAGGAAAAGTCATGCTCTTGAATGACAGATCCTAATACTGACATGTAGCTGGAGAAGAAAAGTGGTCCAAGCACTGAGCCTTGAGGAACCCCAGTAGCAAAAAAGTTGTGACTTAAGGATTAACCTGAGAGGTAGGACTTAAACCACAGGAGTGCGGTTCCAGAAATGCCCATCTTTCTGAGGGTGGACAGGAGAAACTGGTGGTCAATGGTGTCAAAAACAGCAGACAGATCCAGCAAGATGAGTACTGAGGAATTAGAAGCTGCTCTTGCCAGCTTCAGTAACCAAGAGCAGGGGAGTCTCAATCGAGTGGCAGCTTTTGAACCCAGATTGATTGCTGTCCAGGAGGTTGTTCTGTACAAGAAACATAGAAAGCTGGTTGAAAACAACTCATTCAAGTGTCTTTTAGTTTTCTAAAAGTGCTGGATTTAGAGATGGTTTCTTAAGCAGTAGGCTTACCCAAGCCTCCTTAAGTGCTGAGAGGAATGTACCAGAGTGAAGAGAGGAGTTGATGATGTGACTGAGTGAATGAAGGTATGACTGAAGAAGAAATGGTCTGAAGGAGGTGAGTGGGGATCGGATCAAGTGGACAAGTATTAGGATGTTTGGAAAGGATAAGTTTGGAAACGTCCATCTCTGAGAAGGAGGAGAGTGTGTATTAGTCGTTATGAAGTTATCATCAGTCTGCAGCGTGGAGAATTGGTCTTTGTTTTTCACATAATAATAACGATAATAATACAAATGTTTGCCCAACAGTCTTTTACTTCATTATAAAAGGACAGTTGTACCACCCTAACATTTATTTAAATGTTGACCCTTATTTACTCCCGAAAAAGTATTGCATTAAATATTGATTAAGAATCGAATTGATTATCTCAAATAATTTTATATATGAATAGCATTTTTTATTTATTTTTAAATTAATTGATACAACAAAAAATGAGTGCCACGTTATCAACTCTTATAGCATATTTAGCCCATGTGTGTGAATCAAACATAAGCTTTTTTCACAGAAACACTGTGGCATAACTGCTTACTGAATTGAGTACAACTAAACTATATGATGTAATTGGCACAAAGCTGCATTGCAATCTTCTCTCAGGCCAGCCTTACAGCATAAACTCATAAAATCAGTGGCAGCCATGCAAAGGGTACAAAATATGCCTACAGGCCCACAGCTGAATCCCTTAAGACATGCCTCAAACATGAGCAAACAGCAACTCATTAGAAAGGGATTATGGGTAAAAGGAGGAAAAGGTCAAAGAGAAAGGGATTTTCAGAAGGTCTGTGGATATGCAAGTGCTTTGGAGTTTCATCTAAAAATGCAACAGACTTGAAAAACAATTAAGTTCTTCTTAGCGTCTCCATCTGCTCGATCCTGATGTTAATTTCAAAAAGTGGAGAGATCGACAGATTTTAAACCCGTCTCACAAACGCATGCAATTTGCAGAGTTCAGCGTCTCCAGCTGACAGCGGTGTGATGCCGTGTGTTTCTGACTCAGCACCAAGCTTTGTTTCTCCCCGATGTCGCTGTGCTATTCATCAGTGCGTCTGATGTTCTGCAGCGCTGCACATTCTCCTGTCAGAACTGAAGGAGAAGCAGCGCATGTGTGGGTAAGAGAAAGACTCAGATGTGAATATTTGTTCAGTGTGTCGCGGCTGTCAGGGCTCCTGGATTCGGGATCAGAAAGCCTGACAGAACACGGTTGATGTCTCCAGAGTCGGACTGGACTGAGACTCAGCCGTCTTGAGCAACAGACACGCTGCTCACGTATGCACACAGGTACACAGGGCTGAGACACTGTATCAATAATCAGACAGACTCCTGAACACACATGCTCTCGCTTTCCCTCAACCAACGCACACAGACACTGATTCAGCAGAGCTTGTGGAATTGGGTAGGAAATGGGAGGAAAACACATATACACAGAGGAAATGGGATGTGGTCGGAGGGAAAGAGAAAGTGTGTGTATCAATTCCTCACAAGTGCTGTAGCATGGTAAAATAATAATTTCAGAAAGTAATAACATTTCACTGCATGATTACTATTTCAAATAAAATGTCCAATACAGGCTTACTAAAGGAAAGTCAATTGACTGATTTGATTTTTTAATCTTTTTTTTTTTTTTTTTTTTTTTTTAAGTAATGATACTGAGTAGTGTGTAAAACTCTTTTTTATTTTTTTTAGTCCATATTGGACTTTTGTCTGACGTACCTATGTATGATATGTAAGGGTGTGAGAAATAATATTCGAATAAAAAATAATAACGTCCAAATAAGCATGGGACAATTTTGACAATGAGCATTTTTTTTTAAGTTAAACTTGATGAAAATAAAAATTACAAATAAAATGATTTTACTATCTCAAGTTTCTCCAAGACAGGATTGAGTAAAAATTTCTGGCTTCACAGATATGTCACGTAACAGTTTCTCATCAAATTTTTCAAAGACCAAATGATCTGAACTATATATATGAATATGATCTGAGGATATTCATATATAGTTCAGATTTAGTCTTTTTTTCACTACTATATATGGAATTTGACCAAAAATGTGAAACAAAGCTGCTACTTAAAAGGTTTAGTTCACCTAAAAAAAATTATTAATTAAAAATACTAATAAATAAATAAAATCTTTCATTATCATATGTCTCCCTAATGTCTTTCCAAAATCATAAGTTTTTATCTCATCTTTTGAAAATCAAGAATGCATATTTGATTAATTTTGATTGTTTTCATCGTCTTTCTGAAATTTTTGAACCTTGAAATTTTTTGGGGTTGGAGTGGGATTTCAATGAATAAACCATATTAACATTAGATTATTCGAATATCTTCCTTCGTTTTCTCAAGATGAACAGAAGTCATATGGGTTTGGAACGACAAGAGTAAACAATGACAATATTTAGATTTTTGGGGTGAAACTATCCCTTTAACAGAAACATACAAGAGAACCTCATTATATATCCTGAGTTATGAACAAGATCAAAATGAACCTCTAGGAAGACAAAAAGGGGTCCTAACTTACACATACACAATTACAGTAGATTTTATTTTCAGAAGTAGTGAAGTGAAACGTAGCAGAATTGAAAGATTTTTGGAGGAATGTGAAATATGTCAGACTGTGTGAAATTTCCAGCTTTGAAATCAGTTTAACACCGTGAAATCATGTTGCTCGTCTTCGCTGTGGGAATCCCCTCCCTGAAGGTGTAAATTTGAATGAAACTACAAGGGGAAAATGTTCTAGTGTTGTTGTACAGAGACAACAAACCGTATTACAGAGACCCAGAGCCAAAGCAGGGCATGCTGTCAGGAATGATCACAGATTTGATGTTTCAGATTATACAACTGCTGGTTTCTATACAGTAAAAGCACCATGACCTGACAAAAAAGAACCACTGTCTTTCTCACAAAACACTGTCAGTGTCGCTTTCAATTAGAATTACAACTTCAATTTCTACTACAAAGCAGCTCTGCAGAGTGTTCATGTTGTTACTCACGTCTGAGAGACTGGAGAAGATTTTGATGTGTCGCTCAAAGATGTTTACAAGCCGAGGCAAATGTCGAATTCCTGATCTCTAGGGTGTTTTGGACTGTATAGGGACCAATTCTCACTATTAACTAGTTGCTTATTAGCATGCCTTTTAACAACATATTGGCTATTTGTAAGTACTTATAGAGAACATATTCTGCATGACCATATTCTGCATCTCTAATTCTAATCAATACCTATTTTTTTAAAATAAAAAAAATAAAAAAAAAAAACTAAATAATTGGATTTTAAAATAAAGTGTGCCCCTTTGTTTAAATGACATCACTGCAACCAACAATTATTTTAATAAACGATTAGTTGGCAGATTATTTTTTTGATTAATCAGAATTTAAAAAGGCCAATTATTATTATTTATTTTTTTATTATTATCAATTTATTTTTTATGGACAAAACACACTACCCCACATCCTGCCCTTCAAACAAATGTGCCAACTGAATGCTATTAAAACATACTGTATGGTGAATATATATCTATGCTATACATTACGTATAAAAGATTTATAAAGCACAGTTTAAATGGACAGTTAAAACAGACAAAGGGCAGTTTAATTCCATTTTTTTTTTTTTTTTATGAAAGTAGAGAAAATGTAACTAATAATGATGAAGTTAGTAAAGAAAAACACAAACTCGGGGTTAACAGATAATGTTCTGTGGGAGCACACAAACACAAATGTAAAAAACATCTAACATTTATACTCAGTCACGTTCTGTTATCCCTTTACAATTACTATGATAACTGTGTTTTTAAACCTAAATTTAATGTCCAATAACAGATATATCAGCAAAATTAATATTATTGCACTGAATATCACTTTTCTCCCTCTTCACTGCATTCCGTCTGTTTGACCCACATGATCATGCATCTTGACCTCCGTTGTTGATTATTTTCATCATTGATTTTATTGATTAGTTAATGAACACTAGTTCTTTCTTGACTTATACTGTATGTCTAGGCTTTATTAGCAGAGAGATGTGAGAAGAGAGCTGCTCTGTGTGGAGAGATCTCATCACCCACACAATCTCTCCACAACTGCCTTCTCAATTTCAAGCTAACCTCACATCTCTCACACTGATATGATGTTTTATCTTGTCGAAGACTCTTTAGAATTCACTCAGGTCTGTTGTTATCATGAGGTTCAGTATGACTGTGGGTTGAAAATTCTCTGTATGCCCTGCTATATTTCCCTAGAGCTGTCTGTGGAGAGTCTTGTCAAGATTTTTCTCCTTATCTCTCTTTGACTCCATATTACACCTTTGAACCTATTTGGCTTTTTGTAGCGTTTTCTATCATGTGCAGTGAAAGCATCTATTTGGCTCTCAGTTTTCCTATGATGTTTCACGAAATTATGCTTTGTCACTGAAATAGGTGGTCACCATTTTGTTGGGAATGCAAATGGTAACTGAAATAACGAGTGACCTGACAGTAACCACTAGTTAGAGAGTCTATGGCTTTTGACCTTTATTTGGCTTTTCCATTTTTGTTGGATAAATGATGGTACATTAATATCTCAATTAAAATGTTAGAGCAAACAATAAGATTAAATAAGGAGAAAACCTAAACTCAGATGTTTCTCCAGAGGAAAGCACCACAGAAATCTCACTTGTCTCCTCTACAAATTCAGAAAAGATGTGTGCTCATATTTCCAAGATTTAAAGTCTACAATCAAAACTCAATAAGAACTCTTATTAAATCCTTCCAAATAAGCAAATGCTCTCAGATACACTATGCGTATTCATTTTATGCAGAGTTCCATCCAATATCATGGAACAATGTGCTTTGATTGCCAATGTCTACTGTAGTTCAGCCAGCATATTATTAATTGATTAAGATTATAATAATGAAATGTTTGCATAAGCATTTGTCTGTAGAGGCCGTTTGAGAGCAGTCTGATTGAGCATACATCATCATCACTATTTTTACATTACAAATATAATCATTTTAGTTTCATGATTTACTTTACTAAAAATTGGACAAGAAAAAAAATATTTTTTTTTACTGAGCTGTATGTCAACAACTGTCTAATCTGTGTTTTGTTTTTGCTGTTTTTCTTCTTATGAGAAATGTTATAAATGATGACTCAGTTAAGTCTTCTATAAAAGAGCAGTCTTACTGTAACATGAGCATAGTCTGTAGTCTTGTGGCTTTGGAACCTTACAGCAGTTCTGTGAAGCCAGATTTTCATAATGTTTGCTTGCTCAGGAATAAAAATGGTAAACTGTGCAGCTTTCCAGTAAATAAAGATTAGGAGTATCCTACGAAACATGAAAGTGAAAAACACACTCCATCAAGCAGACAAATTATTTCTGCTTTTTGATGTCTCACTTTATATATATATATATATATATATATATATATATATATATATATATATATATATATATATATATATATATATATAGTCATGCCCACAAATATTGGCACCCTTGGCAAATATGATCAAATAAGGCTGTGAAAATTCATCTGCTTTTTTAATCCTTTTTTATGTTTTATTTGAAAAATTCACAAAAATGTATCCTTTCATTGGATAATAAGAATTTAAAATGGGGGGAAATGTCATTATGAAATAAATGTTTTTCTCTAATACACATTGGCCACAATTAAGGACACCCTTTTATTGAATTATTTTTTAAACCTCCATTTGCCAGTTTAACAGCTCAAAACTGTCTCCTATAATGCCTGATGAGGTTAGAGAACACCTGACAAGAGATCAGAGACCGTTCCTTTATCCAGAATCACGCCGGACCCTTCAGATTCCCAGCTTCTCCTCTTCAGTTCACTCCTCTCATTTTCTGTAGGGTTCAGGTCGGAGGACTGGAATGGCTGTAGCAGAAGCTTGGTTTTGAGCTCAGTGACCCATTTCTGTGTTGTTTTTGAGGATTGTGTTTGGATTATTGTACGGTTGAATGATCCAAACATGGCCCATTATAAGATTTCTAACAGAGTCAGTCACTTTTTGATTTTTTATCTGTTGGTATTTAATAGAATCCATGATGCCATGTGTCTAAACAAGATATCCAGGACCTCCAGCAGAAATATAGGCCCGCAACATCAAAAATACAGCAGTATATTTCATTGTACACATGGGGTACTTTTTATCCCTGTTTTCACCAAACCCATCTTGAGTGTTTACTGCTAAAAAGCTCATTTTTAGTTTCATCTGATCATAGAAGTCAGTCCCATTTGAAGTTCCAGTCGTGTCTGATAACTGAATATGCTTTAGTTTGTTTTTGGATGAGCTCCCAAACAACATGTGTTGATGTAGGTTCTGTTTGACAATTTTTTTAAAGGTTTTCTGAACCAGAGACTCAACTATTTTCTGCAATTCTCCAGCTGTGATCCTTGGAGAGTCTTTAGCCACTCAAACTGACCTCCTCACCATGCATTAGGACGATATACACACAAGACCTCTTCCAGGCAGTTTTCTAACATTTTCTGTTGATTGGAAATTCTTAATTATTGTCCTGATGGTGGAAATGGGAATTGTCACTGCTCTAGCTCTTTTCTTAAAGCCACTTCACCGATTTGTGAAGCTCAATCATCTTTTGCTGCACATCAGAAATATATTCTTTGGTTTTTCTGATTGTGATGGATGATTAAGGGCATTTGGGCTTTGTTTTCCCTCCACTTTATTTTTCTGTGAAACAGGAAGCAATGGCTGGATAATTTCATGTTTATAATCATTCTGGAGTGCTCAAAATTGTTAATTTGAATGGGAATATACTTCAGAGATATTTTACTCATAAGAATTTCTAGGGGTGCCAATAATTGTGTCCAACGAGCATTTGAGAAAAAACATTAATTTCATAATGATATTTCCCCTCTGTTTTAAATTCTTATTATCCAATGAAAGGATACATTCTTGTGAATTTCTTAAATAAAAAATTAAAAGGATTAACAATGCAGATTAATTTTCACAGCCTTTTTTGATCATATTTGCCAAGGGGGCCAATATTTGTGGGCATGACTACATATATATATACACTCACCGAAAGGATTATTAGGAACACCTGTTCTGGTTGTTGCTGCCAGATGGGCCGGTCTGAGATTTTCACGCGCAACCATTTCTAGGTTTACAAAGAATGGTGTGAAAAGGGAAAAACATACAGTATGTGGCAGTCCTGTGGACGAAAATGCCTTGTTGATGCTAAAGTTCAGAGGAGAATTGGCCGACTGATTCAAGCTGATAGAAGAGCAACTTTGACTGAAATAACCACTCATTACAACCGAGGTAAGCAGCAAAGCATTTGTGAACCACAACACGCACAACCTTGAGACGGATGGGCTACAACCGTAGAAGACCCCACCGGGTACCACTCATCTCCACTACAAATAGGAAAAAGAGGCTACAATTTGCATGAGCTCACCAAAATTGGACAGTTAAAGACTGGAAAAATGTTGCCTGTCATGATGAGTCTGGATTTCTTTTGAGACATTCAGAGGGTAGAGTCAGAATTTGGCGTAAACAGAATGAGAACATGGATCCATCATGCCTTGTTACCACTGTGCGGGCTGGTGGTGGTGGTGTAATGGTGTGGGGGATGTTTTCTTGGCACACTTTAGGCCCCTTAGTGCCAACTGGACATAGTTTAAATGCCACGGCCTACCTGAGCACTGTTTCTGACCATGTCCATCCCTTTATGACCACCATGTACCCATCCTCTGATGGCTACTTCCAGCAGGATAATGCACCATGTCACAAAGATCAAATTGGTTTCTTGAACATGACAATGAGTTCACTTTACTAAAATGGCCCTCACAGTCACCAGATCTCAACCCAATAGAGCATCTCTGGGATGTGGTGGAATGAGAGCTTCGTGCCCTGGATGTGCATCCCACAAATCTCCATCAACTGCAAGAAGCTATCCTATCAATATGGGCCAACATCTCTAAAGAATGCTTTCAGCACCTTGTTGAATCAATGCCACGTAGAATTAAGGCAGTTCTGAAGGCGAAAGGGGGTCAAACATAGTATTAGTATGGTGTTCCTAATAATCCTTTAGGTGAGTGTATGTATATATATATGTGTGTTTTGTTTTGTTTTTTTGCAGACTTTATTATGTTGTTAAGTTTGAGCACGTTAAAGAATTTTGGAGATCTATGATAAAACATATCCCTATATTTTATGGCATTCTGCTCAACTTTTCTTTTTGAACACCACTGAGATAAGAAGTCATTAGGGTTTAGAACAACATAAGTAAATTATGAGAGCATTTTAATTTGGGGTAAACTTTTGCTTTAGAAGCTCCTCAAAGTGTTGTGCTTCTGATGTAACAGACGCTTTGCCACTGAACATCTGTCTGTTCTCATCTCCTCTGTCTTATCCTCTTTTCTCTATTTTCCTCATTTTTACACTTCCCTCCCCCTCCTTAGAGTGAAAAAAGATCAAGCTGACAGATAAAAATTTTCCATTCTTCTCATTTATCTCTGTGACACTGACCCAGAATTCTCCACGAGAGGTCACCATGGTCAGGATAATGCATAAAACCCGTCTTCTGTCGGCTTAGAAGAGATGGTCCTCATTTGATCACTTTTGTCTTACTTTATACTGTTAGATCTCCCAGAAACTGCTGGAGCTGGTGTAAGAGATGACAACCCCAGTTGGGGCTCCTGATATGTGTAAGTCAAAAGTCACTGAAGGTCACAGATACACACAAGGGCTTCATGAGCTCTGGAATAAAGTGGTGAATGTCTCACACACACACACACACACACACACACACACACACCAACTATTATAAACCCTTTGAGAAGCTTTCAAGAAAGAAAACCAAGTTCAGTACAAGAAAAGCTCTAGCATCTGTGACATTCTTTCAATTATCTCAGAAACTAAAGGGAACTACTAGAAAGAGTGTTTGGGGAACCTTTTTGAAAATAATCGCTACTTTGATGCTAACATCAGTTTTAAATTTATTTTTTGATTAGGTTTCATTGGCCTGTAAAGTGGTAGCCTTGTTATCACTAGTTTTATTTTGAATTGTAGAGTCCGCTACTAGCTTATAGCCTGTTAGCATCGCTAGTGTGGCTGCTGCTAATCTTGCTTACATTGCTTACACTCTTTTACTCACTATTATTTGCTTTAAATGGCGGATTTTTGTCTTCCTTTTAGTGCACTCATTGCTGGAGGCCGTAGAGAAGCAGATCCGCGACCTGGTCGAGAAGCAGGCCCAGCTGAGGTAAATATAAAGCACCCTGCTAACACTCCCACCACCTCTTCTCTGTGTGTTTCTCTGCACAGGCCCCATGCACTCAACATGTGGTCTTGCCAGGTCTCCTTCACTCTGGCGCTGGGATACCATGGAGCTTGGGTGCACCAGAAGCAGAAGATGTGAGCCAGGCCCCGGGTGATGACCTCACCCCCTTTGCTGTCTCCGGTCTTTGAGATCTCCATCTGGAACCGATTCGCTCCCTTCTGCAAGACGGAAGGTAATGCCGTGATCGTCGGAGACCATATTAATTACTCCAGGATATTGGTTTGTTTTAACTCAGAGGGAGTGTCAGCCACTTTAAAAAAGTTAACAACTTAAGTCATCGTTTAAAATGATTCAGTTCGATTTGGTGAACTGGTTCAAGAAGATCTGGTTACATCGAATGATTCGTTCGCGATCTGGATATCACAAACTGCTTTGTTTTGAACTCTCTCACAACAGACACGGAAGAGAAGACAATGCTGAATAAAGTTGTAGTTTTTGCTATTTTTGGACCAAAATGTATTTTTGATGCTTTAAAACATTCTAACAGACCCTCTGATGTCACATGGAGTACTTTGATGATGTTTTAATTACTTTTCTGGACATGGACAGTATACCGTGCATACACTTTCATCATATATGATGACATTCTCAAAGTGATTACAAAACTATGCAGGTATTCAAGGGCAGGCATTTAGATGATTTAGATACTACATTTGCAATCACTGTCACTTTGTCTATTTAAATGGGGAATCCTCTAAATTAAATCCAGTAAAGTATGGGATGCCTCAAGGATCTGTCCTAGGCCCCTTGTTATTTCCAATATACATCTTGCCCTTTGGTAAAATAATTAGAAAATATGGAATTTGTTTCCATTGTTGTGCTGATGATACTCAACTATATATTTCAATAAGAACGATGAAACTATGTACAGTAAAACACTGGGTGATCTCATAGATTACAATTTGCATCTAGATGGATGTACTGTTACTTTCTCTACAGTCAGTAACTCTACATTGTTATATTAAACAGCAACTTGTCTTTTGAAAATCATATTTCCCATGTTACAAAAACAGCATTCTTAGAAACATTGCCAAGTTATGGAACATGAAGCAAAAAGCTAGTTCATGCATTAATTTACCGTAGACAGGACTATTGTAATGCACTGCTAGCTGGGTATATTGTATTATGTTTATTTATTAAATAAAAACATAAATATGATTATATTCCCCCGATTTTACAATCTCTGCACTGGCTACCTATTCATTCAATTAAATTCAATTAAAGTTTATTTGGATACGATACAAATCATCGCAAAGCAACTTGATGTAAATCCCATGGCAAAACAGTGAAACAAATAGAAACATCATTAGCGTAGCTGCTGTTCCAACCAAGTAAAATTAATTAGTTTAACCCAAGCTAAAGAATAAGAATGCGCATTTGATCAGATACAACTGCAGTCACAAATTATGAGATGCATCATTTGAATGCTTGGCGAAAGAGATTTTAATCTAGATTTAAACAGAGAGAGTGTGTCTGAACCCCGAACATTATCAGGTAAAGTTATTCCAGAGTTTGGGAGCCAAAGGTGAAAAAGCTCTACCTCCTTTAGTGGACCAACGTTTTGTGACTGTAGGAAGCGTGATGGATATTAGTATGGTATAAGGCTAGTTAGGTACGCAGGAGCAAAACCATTAAGGGCCTTATAAGTAACTATTATGTTTTGTACCAGTTACAAAATGTTACTACTTCTAAGGCCCTAAATGGTTTAGCTCCTGCATGCCTAACTAGTCTTCTACCATGCTACAATACATCCCACTAACTAAGGTCGCAAAACTATGCACTCTTGGTAGTTCCCAGTATAGCAAAGTCAACAATATGAGGTTTTATATCTGGCTCCCAAATGCTGGAATAGCCTTCCTGATAATGTTCGGGGTTCAGACACACTCACAGTATAAATCTAGATAGATAGACACATCTCTTCAACCAAATATTCACATAATGTGTCTCATAACCCGGTACTTCAGTTAAATCTGATCAAATGCATATTAGCATTCTTTTGCTTGGGTTGAACACATCATTTTTTGCTTTGTTGGAACAGCAACTATGCTACTTTTTCGAAATGTCCTACTCTGTTTTTGCCACACAGGCTTCAGTCTGTATCCAGCCCTTACGAGCTGAACAAACACCTGAGAGATGATGCCAATCCCTCAGAAGAACTCAGATGATGCCAGTCCCTCAGACAACATGCAAAACTACCAACATGTGCAATAAGTTTGATCACAACATTTAATAATTGTTGTTAATACTGCTCACTGTCTGTTTGATTACATGACATTAACTAACTGCTTGATTTTTACCATACATTTAGATATCTGATAAACTATTACTTAATATTACTTAAATATACCTTTTCTGTGAAGTTTTTTTTTTTTTTTTTTTGCATCGTGAAAAAGTGCTATGTAAATAAACTTGAATTATCTAGCATTTACTGGTTTTTATGGTGCAGTAATTGCTCTGGCAAATTCTAAACAGTCCTGCCATGGTAGGTGGGATACTGACAGTTCTGGTGACACAAGCACACACAAACACATACACACACACACACACACACAAACACACACACACAGTGCCACCCATGGGAATGAAGCATCCATTGAGGCTGTCCAACAGTGCTAAAACACAAGGGCTGCAGTGAGCTCTGAAGACAAGGGCTCTACTGTCACATACATTCCATCTATCACAGGTCATATATTAGCATCAAGGACCATTCTGATAACTAATGAAAAATGTCCTTCAAATGACCCCCCACTTCACATTTTCACACACTTTTATCCATCTCACTCCTGTGGTTTCTGATAATGAGTGTCATTGTTTATTAATTTTTTTTCTCAGTTGCATTTTGATTTCCTGCATTCAGATGTAACGCAGCTCTGCTCTGCTGCCTGTGATGTCACCAAGCCAGAATAAAAGGGTCTCATCTCAAACCTGGAAACGGTGTAAATAAGAGAGAAAGGGGGAGAGAGAGAGAGAGAGATGATCCTAATATTTTGGTGGAAATTTAGAGACTTACATCTAAGAATTGACTAAATAAATATAAGACATCTGCATGAATGTGACGTTTGTGCACCAGCAAAACACATAGAGAGGGAGAGATCCAATTGCAGATAAACTTTATTGACAAAAAGGGTAATCCAAAAATTTACAGTCCAAGGAGACAAACAAAACAAAAGAGGGAACCGGATGGAACGTAATGGAACTCTGAGGACGAGAAGGTAAGGGTAAATCTCGGGAGACGAGAACATAGGTAACACGAAGGGTAAGGACTCCATACAAACAACAGGGAAAGACAGGTATTTATAAGGAGACTAATGACAATAGATTGGCTGCACCTGGTGCAATTAATTGGAGTGCAATTACTGTGAAGACAGGACCAGACTAGAGGAATTATAGTGCCTATGGTGAAGTGCCTAAGGAGAAGTGAGCTCACTAGTGGACACCCAGGAAAACAGAGACTGACAGATAAAGGAAAACCAACAGATAAATGACTAGGAGGGAGGTGGAGTAGCGGAGGACTAGGGGGAGGGACGGAAGGCCAGAAAACATGGTACACAGAGACAGGAGAACCAGGTAGAATGGGAAAACAGAGACAAAACAACCAGGTAAAATGGGGAAACAGAGACAGACCAACCAGGTAGAATGGGGAAACAGAGACAAAACAACCAGATAAAATGGGGAAATAGAGACAAGACAACCAGGTAAAATGGGGAAACAGAGACAAGACAACCAGGTAAAATGGGAAGACAGAGACAAGAGAAGTCTAACAAAACAGTCCAGGAGAGTGGTGGACCGGCGGAGGATCAGGGGGAGGGACGGAGGGCCAGGTCCAAAGAAGGAAACAGACAGAAAAACAAAAGAAAACAAAAACACAAAAACATAAGTCCATGAAGGACATCACGTGATGCACACCAGGGAGGAGCAGAAGACCACCACAACCATGTGGTCAAGGCAGAAGCCCCCCAGGGCGGAGCAGAAGACCACCACAACCGTTTGGTCAGGGCGGAAGTCCCCCAGGGCGGAGCAGAAGACCACCACGTCCTTGTGGTCGATGCCAGAGTCCCCCAGGGCGGAGCAGAAGACCACCACATCCGCGTGGCCAGACCAATGGGAGGACGAAACTCTGGTAATCCTATGGTGTTTCTACTGGATTCCAGAAGATCGGTGCTGACTTGACTCTGCTCATGAAGATTATTGGTGATTTGCATTTGTTCATGAGGATCCCCGGTGACTTGACTCTGTCCTTGAAGATCACCAGTGACTTGATTCTGTCCTTGAAGATCACCAGTGACTTTACTTGACTCTGAAAGGTCAACGGTAACTAGCCTTGTCTCTGGAAAGTCCATGGTAGCTAATCCCAACTCTGGAAGGTCAAGGGTGACTAACCCTGACTCTGGAAGGTCAACGGTGACTAACCCTGACTCTGGAGGGTCCACGAGCACCTGACTAGACTCTGCAGGTTCAACCGGAACCTGACTCAACTCTGGAAAGTCAATGTGCACCTGACTCGACTCTGGAAGGTCCACAGGAACTAGCCCTGGATCTGGAGGGTCAACGGTGACTAACCCTGACTCTGGAAGGTCGATGCAACTAACCCTGACTCTGGAGGGTCGACGGTGACTAACCCTGACTCTGGAGGGTCCATGAACACCTGACTCGACTCTGGAGGGTCAACCGGAACCTGACTCAACTCTGGAAAGTCAATGGGCACCTGATTCGACTCTGGAAGGTCAACCGGAATCTTACTTGATTCCGGGGATTCAACTGGAACGTGACTCGACTCTGGAAGGTCAACAGGAACTAGCCCTTACTCTGGAAGGATTAACAGTGACTAACCCTGACTCTGGAAGGTTGACGTGACTAACCCTGATTCTGGAAGATCGACGGTGACTAACCCTGACTCTGGAGGGTCCATGAGCACCTGACTCGACTCTGGAGGGTCAACCGGAACCTGACTCAACTCTGGAAAGTCACGGGCACCTGACTCGACTCTGGAAGGTCAATAGGAATCTGACTCAACTCCAGATGGTCAACGGGAACCTGAAGCAACTCAGGAAAACCGACTGTAACTGCCATCCTCTGCAGTGGCTCCGGGTGGACTGCCATGCTGCGCAGCGGCGCTGGGTTGGTGGCCATCGTATACTGTGGTGCTGGCTCAGGCGACGTGAAGTGAACAGTATTGGGAATCTCTAGGATTTGTGACAGCCTGGAGAAATAAACCAAAAATGTCTCTGCTGCCATCTTGGGTGTTGGCGCTGAGCTAGCGGCCATCTTGCACTGTGGCGCTGGACTGGTGGCCACCTTGTGCTGTGGCGCTATGCTAGCGTCCATCTTGCCTCTTGGCGCTGGGTTGGCATCCATCTTGTGCTGTTGCGCTGGACTGACGGCCATCTTGCCTCGTGGCGCTGAGCTGGCGGCCATCTTTTGCCGTGGTGTGGGGCTGGCTTCCATCTTGCCTCGTGGTGCTGGGTCGGCGGCCATGCTGCGCAGCGGCGCTGGGTTGGCGGCCATTTTGTGCAGCGACACAGGACTGGTGGCCATCTTGCATAGCGGCGCTGGCTCAGCTGATTTGCGCCTCCTCTCCCCTTTCTGTCTAACATGCGTTGAGAGCATGTGGAAGCTGTGACATTACCGTGAGGGAAAAACCATCATCCAAAACAAACCATGGCTTACAGTCAGATTCAGCCGTTTATTTACAATCCAGAATCAGATCCCGAGGCTGAAACTGAACGAGAGCAGCAGCAGCAACGACTCGCTCCGAGCGGGGCTCGAACCCGATCTCCGGCATGGGAGGCGGACGCACTAACAAGGAGGCAGAGATATTTTAAGCAGTTTTACTCACCGCCTGCGGTTCCAACACACGATCGTGACCCTTTTTTTTTCTGGTAATCTGTGCAGGGTTGTCTTGCCCTGGCAACCAAAAACACACTCCTTTTGTGACATTTCGCGACGCTCTCACTCTGATCAGTGAATGCCTGTTTTGCTCTCAGTGCTCTGCTATAAGGGAGCGCGCACTCTTCCGGCAGACGTGCCCCATAGGACCTATATATGGAAATTCCGCTCCATCTAACGTCACACAGAGCCATACTCGAAAAAAACTTTCCGAAACTTGTGACAAACCGGAAGGAGTATTTTGGGAACAAAAATACTCCTTCAAACGTTCAACTTAATTTTTGAAACTTTGTCCATGTTTAGCATGGGAATCCAACTCTTTAACAGTGTAAAAAACTCAGTATGCATGAAATAGCATATCACCCCCCCTTTAACTTTATGTTGTTAAACTGAAAGCACAAAGCAAACTTTAAGTTGAGATATCTACAAAATACAAAATAACACTGAAATAAGAGCGCACTGTTTATCTGTCAATCAGATGTGCATTAAAGTTTTGTTCGTTACTAAAGCAACAATAGAGTTTTCTTTCAGAATCTTCGTCAGTCTAATTTGATTAAAATTAAAAGAAAATGATGCGTGAAAATGATGTGTTAGCCATGACACTGTCAAGGCCCAGAAAAGGATGAAAGACATAGTCAAAATAATCCATCTTCCATCGGTGGTTCAATATGAATTTTATGAAGCGACGAAAATACTTTTTGTATGCAAAGAGAATATAAATAACGTCTTACTGATACACTGTATGTGGATATGTTTTCTATGTTTATTAACACTTATTCGTGTGGTGTGGTTGACACAGTACAGCATACGCAGTTTGAGTTCCAAAATGGAGCTATGGTGACGCAGAGACAAATTGTTAAATGAAGTAGTTATTTTTTATTTTCCATGAATACAAAGAGTATCCTAGTCTCTTCGTTAAATTCAGATTGAATCACTGATGGCAAATTACACTGTCAAGGTCCAATAAAGGATGGACTATTCATCAAAATAGTCCATCCTTTATTGGACCTTGACAGTGTAATTTACTTGGCAGTCAATGGGACAGTCACAAGTCTCCCAGTTTTCATCCAAAATATTTTAAATTGTGTTCCAAAGACGGACATAGCAAGCGATAAATGACAAATTTTAATTATTAGGGTGGAGTAACCCTTTAAATCTAAATTGTGTAATTATTCTGTTAAACATAACATAATAATAATAATTATTATTATTATAATTATAATTGTAAAAACTTTAGATGAAATCACAACATTAAAACGACCCGCCTAATATGTAGTCTCTCTTGAGCAGAAAAAATGTGCCGAGGCATGAACGAACAAAGGCATGATTTGAGATCTGGTGAAGCCAAGGCAACACCTTGAACTTTTTGATTCTGAATTTATTTTTTTATTTTTTTATCCTTTCAGGTGTCAGGGTGCATTACAGTATAATGCTGAAAGAGGCCACTGCCGTGAATGTGTGTACGTGGTCTGCGACCAGTGTTGGGCAAGTTACTTTTAAAAAGTAATTAGTTACAGTTACTAGTTACTTCTTCCAAAAAGTAACTAAATTAGTAACTCAGTTACAAATTTTTAAAGTAACTAGTTACTTAAGAAAGTAACTATTGCGTTACTTTCAAGTAAAATTACATTTTAAATGCTCAAACGTGACCCCACCTCTACCCCTCTTTAAAGGAACTTAAAATACATGTGCATGTTCAATTATTTATGATAAATCTGAATATTATAATGAAATGGACACTTAATACAATACATTATTAACAGAAACATGAAACATTGTACACACATCTAAAAAAAAAAGTTGCTGTGGGACAAAGTGAGAGCCTCCAATCAAATGGCATGTATGTAGATATTATGTTTATATAGTGGATCAATGCAAATAACACGATAGATTTTTGGGAACTTTTGATATTTCCTTTTATTGTTTCTTTAATTTCTTGAAGGAAAAAGTAATGTATATACTTCCATTTAGAGAAGGCTACTTTTGGATTATTTGGGCTCGTCGCCATACCTGTCTCTCGTTGACTGACTGGCTTGTGTTGTTCGTTGTGTGTCCTGTCCTGTCCGATGATGGGTCGTTCGCGAATGAGCGTTAGTGATGATGGATCGACTCGTTCGCGAATGAGCTTTTGATGAGTCGTTCGCGATTCGCGAATAAGCCAGAGCCGGCTTTTTTAGTTGAACTTCGGGAGCTGGCTCGCATATCTGAAGAGCCAACTCTATTTTTTCAAATTTAGCCTATAGAAATTAAATAATTATGTAATAAAAATTGAAATATTATAGTCAAAGTCATTTAAAGAGCCGTTTGTGAGCCAAAGAGCCGGCTCTTTTCAGTGAGCTGAGTCAAAAGAGCCGAATTCCCATCACTACTATGCGTGCTTTCGAAAACCCGCCCAACTCTACCTCTGATTGGCTTACAATGAAATTTTACTCTATCTCAGCCAATCGTCAGCATTTATGCGCTTGTCTCGTGCTCTGCCCACTAACCAAGGAAGAACAGTAAAAAAAAGTATTTGCCTCTCGCTCAGAGATCTAGTTGGTCTGATGAAAAAAAAAAAAACAGCTTCATCATCAGTTATAGTAACGCGCCGCATTTTTTGGCAGTAACGGTAACGGCGTTATTAAGATGAGAAGAGTAATCAATTAGATTACTCGTTACTGGAAAAAGTAATGCCGTTAGTAACGCCGTTATTTATAACGCCGTTATTCCCATCACTGTCTGCGACATTATTTAAGTAGCTGGTACATCCAGGATCCAAAGTTTTCTAGAAGAACATTGCCCAGAGCATAATACTTCCTTTGTCAGCCCACATCCTTCCCATAGTGTGTCCTGCTGCCATCACTTTTCCAGGTAAACAACGCTGTACACACAGCCTTCCACCTGAACTAAAAGAAAATGTGACTTTTCAGAACGTGCAAACTTCCTAAATTGCTCCACAGTCCAGTTCTGACACTGACATTCCCATTGTAGGCAGTGAAACAGGGGTCATCATAGGATTCTGACCGGTCTCCCTTGGGTGCCCATGACCCTGATGTAGCTTCACCACTTGTCCTTTCTTGCACCACTTTTGGTAGATACTAAACACTGCATACCATGAACAACACACAAAACATCACCATTTGGCCCCCAGCAAATAGTAAGAGTAGGATTATTGTTCAGCTCCATCCACAGTTGTTTTCTTCATTTCACTGTAATATTTTTCCTTTTTTTCCCTATGTAAACCCACACTAGGTGGACGCGTTTGACCGTTGCCCACACATCTTGTGTCTTTCGTAGTGCTTCACTCGTGACACAGCGTTAAAAGTAGTTCTGTCATGACAGCTCTCAGAGGGATTGGCATGGTAATGTACATGACAATGTTAATGTGTTTGGTCTTGGCAGAATAAATCTGCTACGCTGATGCTGCTGCAGCAGAGTAAGTACCGAGACTTACTACTGCCAGTACTTCCACAACATGCTGCTATTAGCATGTATGAAATATTACTGCTGCAAATATAACATACATGAAATAACCCCATAGCATACATGAATGACCTCGTAGCAGATCTACACAGGTGGAGCTGGGGAAAGTGGAGGGTTTCTGAAGCAAGCTGCACTGCTACAGCAAGCTCTAGTCATACATAGTCATACTGTATATTTGAATGTTGAGCAGCCAGCTCATTGGCTACCAATACAGGAGAGAAGCAATCAGCTGTGCTATATGATAATGATGAAATTACCTCAGATTGAGTTAGACCTATCGGACTGCACCATTTTCATTCCAGAACTCTGTATTTCACCTTTAAAAAAAAAAATGCATCTCATGTGCATTTTAACTCCATTCCACTGTCCATCTCTCTTGTTTTCAATGCAAAAAACACGCTCATTTGTAAATTATTTTCACATACACACAATTACATGTCTCTCACACAACTGCTACTTTTTCACACCATGAGCCACAATCTGTGTAAATTATCAACTTCAAATAAAAATGAGTGTTAAGATGAAGGCATCTGTTCTGACAGACGTGAGACTGGCTCATCAGCCTCAGAGATTCAAATGTATTCTTTGATGCTGTTGGTTTATTCTAAGATATCAGAGTGTTCTTGCTAGTGCGTTGGTAGATGTTGAGTTTTCGCTCTGATCTGAGAGCAGTTGGGATATAGAGGTGTCAGAAGTATTGTTTCCCATTCTGTCATCAACTACTGAGATTATTCAACTGATACGCCCCTCAACCCAAAAAGTCAGAGTTCAAAGGAAATCCAAGTTTTATACTGGTACTTTGACTCCACTCATGTGCGATCATCTCATAAATACAAAAATTCTGACATGATTTTGAAAGTGGATTATAAAATGTCCAGATTATCCTGGCCAAGAACCACCCACACAGACAGGTAGACTGGCATATAAAAAGACACTCCGCAGTCAAGCTATTTATGTGACTTTTGATGGTCAGTAAACCTTTTGATATGAACATTTAGACCAAAAAATGTGTTATGACATTCAAATAATGGGGCAGCAGTCTCCATGAACAGATGTATAGACTATACCACACAAATCAGTATTAAATGTGTGCATATGTCCACCACTCCATTGAGAGAAAAATCAGAATACACTCAATGATATCTGGTTTATTTTAAACTAACTTTTAAAAGTGAACTTTGAAAATTTTTCAAACACTTGACGCTTCTAACTTGGCAAACTTTGGCAAATAGCTACAGTGACTCAGTGGCGTAGGTTTCATTTGAACATAACTCCATCTCTATGACTCAGAGATCTCATTTTTAACCATTGGAGGTATCAAATGCTGCAGGTATAAACTGATGTGTTTTTGCCAAAAAATGTAATCCCAGAAATAAATTGGAACAGATTCGTTTAAAACTCTAACAGAACAGCAGTTAAGTCCATTTATGTCTGTTGTGCATATGTATACATTTTATAAACCTTGCATCTGTTTACTATATTAACCTTTTAATGGACATTAAAGAGATCATGTGATAAGGAATCAATGAAAATAGACTTAAAACTAAACTCTATGTAGACCAGATGAAGTTTAACCCATGTGCAAATCATCTGAGAGATCTCAAGTAATGATTCAACTCAGATTGTTCCAGAAATCCCACATTTGCCCACCAATCTGAGGCCTACGTTTTCTTTCTTTTTGTTAGCCAACATGTGGCTAATCCTTGAGTTTGACTGCATGAACCCAGGCACAATGCAGCTTGTGATATTATCTCCTCTCACTTCCTGTGTCTCTCTTGTGCTGTCATTCTCTAACCCTTCTCCAATGGATTATTAATTAAACATGCAAGACTCTAGAGCTTTACTTGACATCCTTTGGTTTACAGGCGAAAAGACGAGCAGATTGGTGTCAGAATGGGTTAAGAAGCTTGATTCTTTGCACCTGTCTCTCTCTCCGCCTATTGAATCAGAGTGAGACAGCTAGTGAGAGAAAGCAAAAATATATTTCTGTTAAGCTAACCCTAATCTGTGTCCCCAATTAAACGGTGATAGACCACGAATTCCATTGTCCCAGGATCTGGCCCTGACAATAAAGATTTGCCTCGTGTGATTAGGACACCATGTGGAACTGTCTCCGTTCCCAAATCTCTCTTCCAAATGATTGGCGGCCTTAATTAAGAAGTGACTTTGTCTTTTTTTTTTTTTTCTTGCAACGCATGAATGAGGGAGTAATGGACAACGGAGAGAGTGCGAGAGATCGAGAGAATGCAGATTTCGGTTCCAAAACATAACCCACTTTCCGCCTCTGCATGTAATAATGGGTTGTCTGGGGAATGAAACAATAAAAGAGTGCGTGATGTGGGAGGGTAGGAAGAAGGGTTATTTCAGATGGGAATGCTGAAGACTTATCCGGAACAAAAAGGCTGAACATCGGAGTCCATTCTAGGTTCGGCCCACTGCCGTCACATCATCTCCGCAGCAACCAGACCTGCCAGACCCATGGGGAAGATGTTATTACTGAACAAAACCTTTATTTTTGCACTTGTTAACGACCTCTGTGGTATAAAAATAGAGCCAGAAAGCATCCGAAGTGGGAGGATTTCTCAAATATTCCATTTTCATTCTTTCTTTGCCATAACGTTCCCAATGCCTCGTCTTCCTGTTTCTGTACTCTTATGAACACTGAAACCAGGACTGCATCATCACAACACGTCACTCAAAACTACACAAGGTCACATAAAATTGACAGAGTGCTTCCAGTCAGAACACCAAATGCTCCAAAACATCCCTCAAACATGTGCACCTCATCAGCAGTTAAGAAGCAAGTTCAGCCTGATGTGAAATCAATCCAGCCTTCTCTTTAAATAAGACAACCCATTTGGATTCACCTTGGCTTCCAACATCACTTTGGCAATAGCAACAGTAAGTATCTCAGAAAAGGTCAATTATTCCTCTATAGTAGTCAGAAGAAACTGCAAAGAAATACAGTAACTGAATAGCTATGTGGCTTGGTGAGGAGAGGTGTGCTATTGTTTTATTAATAACTTTCAGAAAAGAAAGACGGAGCTGTACATATTGGTTTACTTCGGAAACTTACTGGCCTAGGTGCACAAGTCATTTAGAAATTTGCAACAGTTTGTTTTTTTTTCCCACATACAGATTGGTTCTATGCAGTCAGTCCGTTTTGCAGTTCTTTAAACCATTGTTTTTGCTTGCGAATCACTGTTCACAGGCTTGCAGTGCTTTTGACCATACTTTAGCAAAAACAACGTGCCAAAAGTGTAAGCGCAGAAAAATGGAAGTCAGAAGAAAGCAGATCATATTTATTTTGCTTTAGCATGAAGCTGCAGTTTCACAATACTTGAACTACACTTATGAGTAACAGTAAAATGGTGAAAAAACTTTTCAGAATTGATATAAATCTTTTATAAAGTCAGAATTGCAATATATAAAGTCACAAATCTGACTTAATTTCTCAGAATTGCTATATAATTTCTTCTAACTTTAAAATTCACAATTGAAAGTTTATATCTCGCAATTCTGACCAAAAAGTCTGTGAGACAAAAAGTCTCATTTTTCTTTTTAAACACATTCAAAGTTCGCCTTGACATACTTTCCTTTTTTCAGGTTTTATTGCAACTACTTTATTGTAATCCAATATATACATCATTATAAATACTATAATCATACATTGGGAAACCAATCTTTGATGCTTACATAGCTCTGAAGTGATTATCTGACACTGCTATTGTCCTAGTTTCACTCATAGTGTCTCCAGTCATAACCACATCCGTGACACACTGACTATCCTCAACGAAAGCCACAGACATGAAGAGGAGGTGTGTGAGGTCACAGGGTCATGAAAGGAGGGTTGAGTCTTTGATCTTCTCAATGCCTCTATGTGTATAGACCTTATGTAGCTCCGCCCCTTTTCAGCATTGCACTTGTTGACTTCTGGCTTCCATTTGTAATTTCAAAGCATGAAGGAATAGGTAGAAGAATCAAGCTCTGCATGTTTCTGCATTCAAAAAAGTTCATTTGCATTTACAACATTCTCCACATTTTCTGTCCCTTGTGTTTTAATTAATTAAATACTTTGGTTAATCTGATGATGCTTTCAGTTGCCAATTAGAATGTAGTACTCTCAGCACTACAGTATTTAACTTCCTGTTGCAATCCATGAGATCCTGGTTCATATCAGCACAGAAAGTGTGTAGTTTCCATATGGATCTGGTCTCTACTTGCCCTTGAAAAGTGGGTGATGGTGCCCACTTCACTGTCCGCTAGAGGGGTTGCCAGTGGGAAAAAGAAACAGCTGTTACCCCAGGTGTTACAGTATGCTGGCACACTTGACAAAGTCACCTTCCCCTCTGACTTCATGTCAAGGTACAGACGGGTGAATAAATAATACCAATTCTTCACATGATAGGTATCCATACTCAGATAAAAGTGGTTGATTGTGTAAAAATGATTAAAAAGTGCATTCCAAAATAGTGTGTTTCTTCAAATTCATATGAAAGTACAAAACTGTCTGCTGCATGTTCACACACCTGTTTTATCTACAATGGAAGTGAGTGATGATAATGATGATCTCTCTTTTGGGTGAATGGCTCCTTTATTTGGTTAGACAATTCTTTGGACAGCAGTGCGGTAAAGCGGTGCTTGCCAAACTAGGAGGAACCATCAGTATCTCTGAAGGACATGAGAGGTGAGTTTTGTGTTTTTCCCAGTGTGTGTGTGTGTGTGTGTGTGTGTTTTATGGATGTGTGTAAGGGTGCACTGAGGGCGCCAGTTTTGGTAGTCTCACAGTCTTGTACTCTCATACTTTTCATATTGCCACGATAGCAAATTTGCCAGCAAGATTAAAGTGAGATGATATACAGTAGTTGTGTGTGTGGTGTGTGTTGTGGGGCCGAGGGGTTGCTAGGTGTTTGCCAAGGTGTCTTGTTCTGCGTTGTTTTTAAGGTATTTTGAGTACTACAGCATGATGCTACACTATGAGGTTTTTAGGGAAATGATAAGCAGTTGCTAAGCATTTAGCAAGTTGTTATATGGTTGTTATGGTGTTCTGGGTGGTTTGCAGAGAATGTTATGAGGTTGCTAAAGTGTTTGATGCTGGTGGCTCTTAGGGTGCTGGTTGTAAAATATGTAGTTCTGGGTGGTTGGTAGGGCACTGCTATGCACTTGCAAAGGTATTTTCAGTTGTGAAGTACATTGCTACAGTATGTGGTTGCTATGGGGTTTTTGGTTGGGTCACACTTTATTTGGTAACACTTTAGTATAGGGTCCAATTTACACTAATAAGTAGTTGCTTATTAGCATGTACATTATTAACATATTAGCTGTTTATTAGTGCTTATAAAGGACATATAATGCATGACATCCATAATCCTACCCAATACCCTAAACTTAACAACTACCTTATAAACTATTAATAAGCAGCAAACAAGGAGTTAATTGAGGCAAAAGTCATAGTTAATGCTTAGTTAATAGTGAGAATTGGACCTTAAAATAAAGTGTGACCCTTTATTTTAAGGTCCAATTCTCACTATTAACTAACCATTAACTATGATTTTTGCCTCAGTTAACTCCTAATTTGCTGCTTATTAATAGTTTATAAGGTAGTTGTTACGTTTAGGGTATTTGGTAGGATTATGGATGCCATGCATTATACATACTTTATAAGCACTAATAAACAGCCAATATGTTAATAATAGGCATGCTAATAAGCAACTAGTTATTAGTGAGAATTGGACCCTATACTAAAGTGTTACCTTTGTTTGCACTGCTTTAGAGTTGCTATAGTGTTTTAGCATATTTTATGTGGTTGCCAGGTCATGTTATACAGTGGCTAAAGTATTATGAGTGCTTGTAGTATGTCGCCAATTGGATTTTAGGGTGTTATTAGTGATTGAGGGTATTTTGGTAGGTATTTTGAGTATTTATGAGCACATTGCTGTGTTGTTATAGTAATGACATGCAGTTGCTAAGGTTTTTTGAGTGGATAAGCACATTGTTACATAATGTGGTTGCTAGGGTGTTCTGGGTGGTTGCCAGGGCACTGACTAGCAGTTGTTAAGATGTCTTGAGTTTCTTTTTGTTTCTTTTTTTTACATTTTCCTAGTATTTTTTAGGGTGTTGGTAAGAAATGTTGAATGATTATGAGCATGTTGGGGTTCTGGATGGTTGCTATGACTCTGTTACGAAGCTGAAGGTGTTTTGAGTGTTGTAGTGCTTTGCTATGGTTTTTGGGTGGTTGCTAGGGCACTGGTATACAGTTGCTAAGGTGTTTTTTTTTAGTGTTTTCTATGTGATTACTTACAGGCTTAAGTCCAGTAATCCTTTTTCAGGGTGCCAAGCAAAGATCCTTGGTCTGTTGAAGTAAGATACCTTTTGTCCACCATCCGCATGATTCTAGGTGTCTTTCATGTTCATATTGCAAATGAAGCGGGATGGTTCATGAACTGCATTCTGCAATAATCAGTAAATCACATCACTGTTTTTACAGCTTAGTGTTAATCAACCTATTCTGAGTTCACTACAGTCAGTCTTTTCTTCTTTTGTCCCCATTTGCAGACGCCTCCATTCTTAACATCTGTATGCTAAGAGAAAATAAAATTGGAGATATTAAAGGCTCCCTTTGCATGAAAAAATGTGTTGCCCTGGTGATGGAGTTGTGAGGAAGGAATGAGGCTGAGGGGCGGGTGCCCCGCTGGCGCAACACCATCTGTCCCGTAATGGCTTCTGGGAGAGGCAGAGGAAACAATGCAGTGACAGCACCTGTAGGTCAGAGCTGACAGGCCTTGCATGCTAACCCACGATGTCCTGCAGCTGAGCGCAGTGCAGGGATGCAGTGGTGTGAGATGCCTCAAGGCTGTCTGTTTAGATGCAGGACAGGAAGGAGATGCACAGACTGCACATGTGAAGACGATCTTTTGATGCTATGAATGAATTAAAAAACAAACGTTTCTCTTATGTTCTGAGCCTCAGAAAATGCATGTTTAAAGATATTTTATTAGAACAATGTAAACACTGATTTATATATATATATATATATATATATATATATATATGTGCAGTTTTACTGAGAATAAGAGACTAGGAAAACATGAAATTTAATTATTCACATATAAAGGGACATCTCAAAAAAGTTGAATATCATGGAAAAGGTCTTTATTTTTTGTAATTAAAATTAAAACAAAAATCTCTCTATTGCAGATTCATTGCACACAAACTGAAATATTTCAAGTTTTTTGTTTTAATTCTGATGGTTACGACTTAAAATTAAGAATTCAGTACCTCAAAAAATTTAAATATTCCATTTTGAGCTTGATTAGTTTGATTAATTTTGAGTATAAATACTGGGTACCTCTTGGGCTAATTTAGAACATGCAACCACTACTGACTTGACAGTTGTCCAAAAGACAGAGTGCTGTATCAAAGTATATTCACAGAAAGTTGAGTTGAAGGAAAAAGTGTGGTAAGAAAAGGTGCACATGCAACAGGGATGACAACAGCCTTGGGAAGACTGTCAGGAAAAGCTGATTCAAGAACTTGAGAAAGCTTCACAAGGAGAGGACTGAAGCTGGATTCAGTGGCCTCCATGCCACACCACTTTGAAGCAGTAATTCATGCAAAAGGAGCCCCATCCAAGTATTGAGTGCATAATTAAACCTGCTTTGGAAATCTTGAACATTTCTGTTTAGTAAATCTTTTTTTGATTGATCTTTGATTGAGGAAATATTCTAATTTTCTGAGATACTTATTAAAATTATTAAAAATAATTGAGTTTGTGTGCAATTTGTTTTGAATTAAATTACCAAAAAACTTATAAATGTTCCATGATATTCAAATGTTTTGAGATGCACCTGTACATACACTGCTGTTTAAAAGCATGGGACTGTTTTTTGTTTTAATGATGAACGATAAAGACTATGAAGGAGTCTTTTTCTACTCACCAAGGCTGCATTTACGTGAACAAGTAATAAATAGAGTTGTTCCGATTCCGATACTAGTATTGGAAATATCTCCGATACCACAACAAATTCTGGCATCGGCATCGGCATCGGCGAGTACATGAACCCATATACCGATCCGATACCATTTTCTTAAACAAGACTTCGTTATGACCGCCAGCTTTGCCTAACCGCTGCACCGCTGTTCTTCTTCGCTGCTCAGAATTTATTGCAAACACAGGAAGTTGTGCTGTGTTGCCACAAGCAACCCGTTTAGAGCAGCGAAGAAATGAAGACGTGTTAGCAGCACTGATCTATGATTGGATCGCTCATCGCGTTCTAGACTGCCAACAAACAGTGAAGCCGCTTCTATATTATAGATCAGTGGTTAGCAGTAAGTCTCTGTAGTACCGGTAATTACAGACTCCCGAGTATATTCGGTCCCCGCAAGTGCTTTCAGTCGCTTCCGTGTTAGTCAAAGCGCAGGGCTCCAGACAGTAGCCGAATATATACTAGTGTCGGTGAATATTAAACTGCGAAATACTACTTAAATATTACTCCTGCAATTGCTACATCTCTGTGGGTGACGGGCGCAGATGCGCGGGAGCTCACTGTTTTGTAGTCTCTGCCGTGTGTCACTATGTGAGGACACGAACACATAACCCGTCACTTCATGAGAATTTACCATTTCATTTGAGATAACTGTCATATCATAAACAAAGACACTCAAAGATCTTCATGGCAGCCCATTAAAATAAATGTTTGGTTTAACATGAGTAAATTGGCAATATATTATGCTACTGTTGGAGCCTACAGTAGATTTAGCTATGTCTCTATGTAGTAATAATAATATGTCTCTATTAATAATAATAATTATGCCTCGACGGTTGCTTGTTTTTTACTTGTTTCATTGTAAAGAGATTATCTGATTAATATATATTTTTTTTTATATTCCTAGACTTATTTGTTGCAGTTTTTTATACAGTTATATTGTAAAACTAAAATACCTTTTTTTAGTTTGCAGTGTTAGATTTTTGGCTGCATTTGAAGTTCTTTTTCGCTTAAGAAAATAAATAATATTACTGTCAAATTCATGTCAGATAATAAAAATACTGTAATAAAAACAGTAGTTCACTATGTATTTGTTCATGTTTTATTAAGGGATCAGTCTGAAGCACACCATAAAATAATTCTAGCAATTAACACAGAGCTAGTAGTATATACAGCTGTATATACAGATACACACCCAAGTATCGGATCAGTACTCGGTATCGGCCGATACCCTGAGCACAGGTATCGAAATCGGTATCGGGAAGAGAAAAAGGGTATCGGAACATCTCTAGTAATAAACATCAAAAATTGTGTGAAATGGTATTACTATTAATGAAATTATTAATTTATTTTACAATATAATTTATTCCTGTGATGCAAAAGCAAATTTTCAGCATCATTACTTCCAGTCTTCAGTGTCACATGATCCTTCAGAAATAACTCTAATATGGCGATTTGCTGCTCAAGAAATATTTTTCGGATTATTATCATTGCTGAAAACAGTTGAGCTGCTCAACATTTTTTTTTCAGGATTATTTGATGACTAGAAAGTGCAAAAGAACAGCATTTGAAATTGAAATATTTTGTAACTTATATTTTGTATTTTGTAAATATTTTACTTAATTGCTATATTTATGTTAACTGATGTAGATACACCAAATATTGACAACACTGTCCGAACGAAGACTATATTTCAGCACAGTCATTCGAATTATAGAATGTGAGCAACAAACTACATAAAATGTGAGCGTGATGTCTTCAAAGCCTCTGAAGACAGTATGGACACTGTACAGTGTGAAAGCATTTGAGAGAATGACTAGCCCAGCGGTTGCCCTCTGCTGCCCTCCTTTATAATATCAACCACCTACTCTTGCTCTTTTCTGCTGACTCTGGTGGGCTGCTGGGATTTCAGGACACTCTTCTAGTTCAATTCAGTCTTCTATCGTTTTTCTACCTACAGTATCACTCTCTCGCTCTAATGTCTCCTGATACTTTGAATACAACTCAGTGTCATGCAAAAAAACTATAACCCGGTTTTGTATGTTCTCTGGGATTAAAGCTGATTTGTGTAATTTTTTTATGTTAAAATGCTTTCTCCCATTGCAGCTAAATGTGCAAATAGAGTATGGTTCCATCAGTATTAGACAAGTAGATTAGTTAACATGAACCAACAATGAAACATACTTAATAAATGTTAATTTCGACATTTATTAATACTTTATTTAAAAACATATCTGTTAATATTACTGAACGGGCCTGAGCTAACATAAACTATGATGTATTTTTACCTTACCAAAGATTACTTATTACTGTAACAAATGTTTTGCTCATCGTTAATGTGTGATAACGCATTAACTAGTTGGACCGTATTGTAAAGAGTTAATAAATGTGTTTATTTGGGAAGAAAAGAGTGTAGAGTAAAACTAGCACTAGTCAATTGCATTTTATTGGTCATTATGCACATTTCTAACTGCAGAAATCACCAATCGCAATCAAATTTTTCAATAAAATCAGGTAACAAACATAACATTTACAATACAGTAATTTATTCATCTATTTATTAAGACAAAGCCTTCCTTTTATTGCTATGCCTTAATCAGTAGATGGAAGTTTAATGATGCAGCAGTGATCAACATCAAATGGAAAGCTGAAAGCATTTCCTTCTTATAAGTTGCCAAACACAACAGTATACGGCAGAGAACTACTTTACTCGTTTGATAAATTAAAGGCCAATTGTGTGGTTTTCTACTGTAACTGTCAAAAGACAGTGAAAGAAAGAGCAATAGTTGGTATTACATCACAAAGCAGAAATACGTGAGTGAGCTTGGTAGGGAAGAACTCACAGCGTGCTCAGTTATTAAAAGAACACTTCACCCAAAAAGAAAAGAAGAAATAAATCTAAAATGATGTACTAGCTCAAACCCCATTCGTGTCATTCCAAGCTGCTTTCCTGTTGTTTTTTTTCCCACTGAATTTAAGGGGTAACGTTCTGAAGACGACTCGTTTGATGTTTTCCAAGTCAGCATGATGAGGAACAAGCCAAGTTGTTGTTTATAGAAAGTCTTCTCTCTGGTGAATCTCTAAAATCTCATCCACATCCCATTTTAAAAGTAGAACACGCCAGTTTCGATGTCAAAGACACCAAACGCCAATGGAAAACCAATGCAAAAAGACACGTGTCTCTGAATATGTGGAATGAAGGATGAGATTTCAGAGTTATAATGGTGTGGAAAATTATCATTGAATAATTGATCATTTTGAATGGCTTAATAAGACTTGGAATACAGAGTCATATTGACTAGTTTTATGTGTCTGACTGATTGAATTATTGATTGATATCAACGACAGAATTGCCATTTCGGGGGTGAACTATTCCTTTAAAACCTGGCAGTGCCTAGTGAGCAACCATTCTGTGTCCTTGAACACATTTTGTGAGATGCCCACTCACTTTAATTTGGATTACTGCATTGAGAGACCCTCTGTAACCTTCCTCGCCCCCAATCGCGCGCACACACACACACGCGCTGTCAGTGTGTCAGTGAAGTGAACTTGCACTCAGGTCTCATTACCTCCCACACACACCCCACTGTGTGTGATGCTGTAATCTGACAGTATGAAGGATGCTTCAAAGACACAGGAAAATCGACTTAAACATCACAAAACATGCAGTACGCTTCCCGAAATCCATCAGTTAATAGCCCAACATATACTCTGACAAAATGTAAATGCCACCAAATAGACAGAACAGAACTATGTAGATAGTAAACAACTAAAACTGCACAGTATGCACTTAAAACATTTATTTCGTCATGTAAGCTAAAATGTTGCAACATATATATCTATATCTATATATATATATATATATATATATATATATATATATATATATATATATTTTTTTTTTTTTTTTTTTTTTTTTTTTAAACACAGTGTCTGAATTGAGACAGAAACAAAATCATTTCAGAACAGTTCCTCATGATCCCGCATAGGACAAGCGTTTTGAAGAATCAATGGATGGACTGATTTTTTGCAGTTTAACAGTCACACATTTATTTGCTGGGTACAGCGTTGAAACCGATGCAGGAGCTCAAAAATGCTTGCTCAAACCAACACGACCTGACAAGCAAAGCCAGAGCAGCTACAGCAATGATATCTGATGGCATGAAAGTGAAAGCAGGAGACTTGAAACAAGCAGAAAATGTTAAGTCTGACAGAAGCTGATCCTCAGGACATCCCTCTTCATATTCTTTTACTCACTGATTCTCAACTGAAATGAAATATTAGATTGGATCTATAACAGCCATGAATACATGAACAGTAAATAGAGGATGGATCATCTAACTGCGAGTCAAGTTCAAACCACAACATGGACAAAACTGTTTCAACAAAGAATATATCGATTAATATTTTATAATCCCCATAAATTTCATTTTTATTACTTTTTTGATTAGCTGACTAATCAACTTATAATTTCCTAAAATAGTTACAAATAAATATTGTATTTGTTCTTCTTCTTCTTTCTTCATGATCATGTTGTTCAATGCCTTCTTTCTTTCTTTCTTTCTTCCTCTGAGTAACAAAGAAGATGTTAGGCAGAATGTTAGTGGCTGACAGTCTCAGTCACCATTCACTTTCACTGCAATTTGTATCTCTTCAATGAAAATGAATAGTGACTGAGTCTCTGAAACCGCCTGACATCTCCTTTTGCGTTCCACAGAAGAAAGTTGATCAGGTTTTGGAACAACATGAGGCGACTAGATTATAAATGATAACAATTTACATTCTGGATTAACTTTTCCCTTTAAATTGTTAAAAATCTTTTATTAACCATTTATATATTGACTGATGGGTTGAGCATTTCTGAAATATAGCTTCATATCCAAACAGCCAAGCTGATATTTGAACTTCTAAAGCCACCGAAACATTGATTTACCCGTACACACATCTGTCATAATTTAACATCAGTCCTCACGTGATTATCTGAACAAGAGAGATTAAGATCCATAATATAAAAAAAACAACAACACTTGAATCTCAAACGATCACTGATTAAATCTCCATGAAATGTCTATGAAAACTTATTTCAACTTTCCACCTCATTTATTCAGATTCATCCTAAATCTGATTTGGCTCTTCTGTGATTCCCGGGACAGGTTGTGTGTGTGTGAGTGTGTGTGTGGACTGATGTGGACCGTACGGCTCCGTGTAATCAAAGTCTGTCAAACACTCGTGTCTTACCTGTTGGCCCCTCCAGACTCTCCGCACAGACCCTTGCGAGGAGGAACAGCAGAACAGCACACAGATGCATAGCAGCGTTTAAAGTCCAGCAGGTGAAGGCAGGTGAGACGCTGTGAGCGAGTGTGGTGGTAAATATCCTGCTGCTGCGCCACTGAGTTTCATCCAGAGACGCGCAGCGCGGACCCCAGATCTGCCCGCTGACGTCACGGCAAACTATCAAAGCCCTCTCAACTCCGCGAGCTCTACCCCACGAGCAGAGGAAGGGCTATGGCGTCCCCCGGTGGCTGGTCACCAGAAACCATCGGTCAGCTGCTGTAGAGATCGTTGAGGCAACCGACGCTTAAACGCAGGTCGCATTCGCGCGCTATGAAACACCTGGAGTTGTCAGCGCGAGCATTCAGTCGAAGACTTTAAGGAATATACGGATATATATATATATATATAACACCCCCTCTCTCTCTCTCTTTCCCTCTCTCTCTCTCTCTCTCTCTCTCTCTCTCTCTCTCTCTCTCTCTCTCTCTCGGCTTGAAAACAGAGGGCAAAAGCTGCTCACAAAGGATGCTCACGCCAGATGTTGATTTGATTTATTTAATAGAAGTTAATTGATAAAGAAAATCTTAGCATTTTTACTCAAGTGCCTAAAACTTTTCACAGTAGCCTACTGTAGCTTTGCAGGAAGACTTCTTCAAGCATCTTGGAGACATTGTCACAGTTCTTCTGTACTGAGTCTGTCTCAGTTTCATCTGTTTCTTCATGTAATCTCAGACAGACGATGATGATGAGATCAGATCTCTGTGAGGAGCACTGGCTGCTGTCCGACGAAATCACGCTGGAATATTACAATTGATGGCAAAAAGAATGTTTGTTAATGTAAACTGATATTTACAACTGACACACTCCAGCAAAACATAGAAATCTTTTTTTAGCTGGTGAAAATACTAGTGTTCTAATAATTTTGGCCACCACTGTACATATATATATATATATATATATATATATATATATATATATATATATATATATATATATATATATATATATATATATACAAACACAGTTGTACTCAAGTTCAAGTTCAAATAGAACTATATATAACACCCGCTCTATTTATCAAAGAACTCTCTTCATTATCCTTTTCTTAACGTCTTACATAGAACCTTCTTCACTGTTTGGGTTCTTGAGACGGCTTCAGTATGTTAAATTATAACAGGGTCCTTGGTTCTTCTCATGGAGTTTAGACCCAACCCCACTCAGTCACATCTGAACCAGATGAAGACTTTGGGGTTCATTAAAAAGTTAGACATTACAGAAAAGAATGTCTGTGGAAAAATAAGTTGTAGAGGTAGCATTCCTGCATTACAAAGAGAATCATTTCTTAAAAAAACTAGAGAATAAGAAGTTATTTGCAGAATGAGGAAAGGTTGTCAGGCTGTGAACCTGTTTAATTGTACTGGAATTGAAAAATGAAGGCAAAAGTCCAGGACCTTCATTTTTCAACAGTGCTTAGAAAATATTCTGTATTTTGTCCAAGGAATGAAATTGAAAATGTGTGCAAGTACAAAAAAAAATCTGTATTTATTAAACAAGCGCACGCAGCCCTTTCGTAAGCACCAGAAAGTAATCATTATCGATAAATCCCACATGTTCTTAAGCACCGAGCTCATTCATAGTCATTTGGATTCAGAAACGCCTCCATTGAGCCATATATGGTGACAACACCTCCTTTTATGAATCTCTTAAATGTATGTGTCATCACCGAAATCATGGTAAAGAAAGTGATACCGACTGAGAAGTCATTCTGTGCTCTCACTAAACAGTTCAGCCATGACACTAAAGCTACTTCTCAAATGACTTCCCAGCTGTCTTTTATAGCCTTTCACACCAATTATGCAAATATCTAGCTTGAACTATGAAATCGCTAATTGAGTATTTGCAATTAAAGGACACAGGGAACAAGCGGCAGCACTTTCTTTTTGTATACCACCGTTCCACCACTAGATTCTCTGCACAAGCTCTGCGGCTTGTAAACAATTCAGAATCCATTGAATGTCCATCAATAGAGAACGATGCTTTTGTTTTTAGAGTGGTGAAGTTACAGGATCTACCAGCACAGGCTAAACCCTGATCCTGACTTCTGTTATCAAGCTGCTTGAAATCTGAAATGAGCCTATTTCTGAGTGTCATGGGTGCATTTTATGTTGTTTAGGTAGGCAGCTCACCAAGTCTGAAACATGGCTTTTGTCTGCCGGCAGCCTAGATAATGCACCTGGAAGGATTTCTAGTTAAAAGCAGATCTGCTGAAAGCTTTTCAGGCAGGTCAGTTTATAGTATGCTGTCTTTTTCCTTCTGTTGATGGCTTAGGGCTTCTTTGTTGCACTTTAAAATGATCTGCTGATCCAGGTACAAACACGGTGGTTGAGAATGATTTAGCGATTAAAAAGGAGAGGAAAACAGCTTCTGACATTTTGTTGTCTGACAACTGGTTTCTGCTTTTAAACGGTTCACAGAAACCGTGCTTCTTTCACAGCTCTTGAAACACGAAAAATGCCACCGGAGGCATGTTTGTGTTAAATGCCGCTAAGCACAATATCATTTCAAGGTTGACATTAGCCTGATCTTTGCAGATTATCTCAAAATAAGACCGCATATTTGGAGAAATCGTGCCTGAAATAGTCTGGAATTAAAAATGGGTTCCTGCAAATCCCATTAATATTCCAATTTAATTACTTCTACAATCAACACTGATTCACCCGCACAGTTGACTAGAATCACTTAATCAATTTAGATCCAGTGTGGATCCCAAATCATCTTTAATTACACAGCCTCAGCCTTTATTCCCCAGCTTCGGTTCATGAATCTTCTCAATGATGCTAAACAAAGACGACTTGGCTGGGTGGGTGGTTCAGTTGTATCTGTGCTGCACCATGGATGGGAATGCAGAGATTCACATCTTCCTCAAGGCATTTCCTCTGACTGTTGTCATTAGACCCGTCTGCATGGCATCTGCTGTCTGCTCCGAGGATGTCATGTGATTCCCCAGTGCTAAACTATACTGCCTGTGAATAAGAGAGAAAGTTAAGGTTTGCAGGGGAAAGAGCATCTAATGGTGCATTCATGTCATATTGGAATTACAGTAATTTTATACCAATAAAAAAGTTCACTTCTCTGTTGAAACTCATGATTTCATGAAAACTCAGGTTTAAAAGTTTGCCCCCCAAGATTTTCTTTCCTACGCAAAGATGCCTTGAATATCTGTTACCTGTGTGGGTTGCAAAAGTTTCAAACTCCAAAATAAAAACACACTTAAAGTCATTGTATACTGTATGTTCTGACTCTATGAATGTCAGTTAATTTGCAAGTGTTCTAAATGTCAGTGAAAAAGATAATTAACTCCACATACAGTATTTCGAGCATGCATCATATTGGACTGTTTTTATTCAGCAAATAAAACTGGAAGCTGATGACACCAGAAGTTTCGCACATTACAGCTACAACAAGGTACAATAGCTGTGGGGTAGAACCCCTTCAAAAGATATTAAAATATAGATCTAGGTTACTAATATATATCTTTTATGTATCTATCACCCTAGTGACAGCTTTTGTACTATTAAAAATGATTAGATGAGGCAGGTTTGTTTTATATCCTATTTTTCTGAATGAATCAGACGTCTCACACAGTCACAGAATAAAGCTTACTTCTGCATAGCAAATTAAAGGTGGAAAGAGCTTAACAGCACAGAGACTTTTCTCTCTTGTTGTCCGTGTTGACCGTGTTCCAGACTACGCCTGCAGTGCAAAGTGGAAGTGGAATGGGGGGTGGATTTGCCTGGAGTGAGTTTTTTATTTTTTATTTTTATGTTTAAAGTTAGTGTCTGTGTTTTCTCTCAGGAATTAAAACAGAAGTGTGTGATTTTGCCTGCAGCCAGGAGCTGTTTTTTGAAAATCAGAAGTTCTGTGCTTTCTGTCACTTCATCATGTTTTGGACCAGTGGTTCTCAGTTCTGGTCCTGGCACCCCACACCTGATTTAGATCATCCGCTCGTTAGGTGAGAAAGCTGTGAGCTCAACTGAGTGTGGCTGATAAGAGACAAAAGCATTACAGCGGAACTACAAAGTATCTGCAATTTTGAAAACTCCTTCAAATGCATTGTCGGAATGCATCCTTCATTTGCTGGAGTGAAGCCGAAAGTATGCTTCCCTTGTCTACGTTCCAAAAAGCTGTCCTGCCTCCACAAGCAGCATATGGAGGTGGGAAGACAACAAGGCATGTCTGAATCCACTGATTGTGTCACGTACTGACTATTGACATACCCTCATAATACTGATTTTTGAAGGCAGCATAGATGGTTATTTTGCTGCCTATGATTACCCATAATCCTGTGCATTCAATTCTGCAAAAGTTGAGCTAAAAAAATAGAGATGGCACCTGAAAACTGTGGTTGATGATCAGTTTGCGAATATATATATATTGTTTTATATGTCATGTCTAACAAAAGATTAGTAATGCAATAATTAATTAGTTATCTCTCAATCACTGCATTTCATTCCGAAGGCATCCCTATGCCCTAAGGCTGTAGGGGACCTAAAATACTTGGAAGACACTTCTGCATCTTCTTGAGCCAATCGAGAAGGGGTTATCATTGCACAATTAAACCTGTATTAAGAATTATGGGAGCTAAGTGTCCATCAGTTGTAGCCTTCATTCCAAAGGGCCCTTTTAAGTGGCCGGTTTGAGCACTTCAATATGGCGGCCATGATTGTTCTCACTCTGAAGTGCCCTTCAGAGGCAGATTTATTTGGAATGCAGGGTTTAAGTTGTCGTAGATCATTAAAGGTGCATCTCAGTAAATTAGAATGTTGTGGAAAAGTTCGTTTATTTCAGTAATTCAACTCAAATTGTGAAAGGCATGTATTAAATAAATCCAGTGCACTATTTCCTGTGAGAGTAGCCTATAATGCTGTCTGTGTTTCTATAAAGTGGGGCAATTCAAATTTTACAAGGACAGCCTAGATTCTGACTCACAATCTCTAAGTAAGTTTTAATATTTAAAAAAAAAAATTGCCACTGACTATTCAAATGTGAGTTTTGAGCAGTGTAGAGCAGCGGTTCTCACTTCCAGTCCTCGCGCCCCCCTGCTCTGAACATTTGTATGTTTCTCTTATCGCTTCAGATGTTTGTTCTATTCAAACATAAGTGCCCTGCGAAGTAGCATCACAGGATATTCTGCCATGATTCCAGTTCGAAGCGAATGTATGTGTTCCATTCAAAGTGCATTGAAGTGTGCAAGACGTGAATTTAAATTGTATTTATTTACAGAGGTATATGATGTCACTTGTGAAGACGTTGCGCAGCACAAATGCATGAATGAATGTTCAGAAGTGAAGCAAACTTCAACAGATTTCCCCTGCTCCGGGAGTATGGAGCAATGAATGCTGTGTAGTGTCCATGTCAATTGGAACACAGTTCATGCACAGAGCTCACTTTTAATGAGCTGATTATCTGAATCAAGTGTTAACAAAGAGAGACATACAAAATGTGTTTAGCAGGGAGTCGCGAGGACTGGAATTGAGGATCCAGTCCTTGTTGTTTCTCCGATCACCATGCAGACATGGTTTTATGTTTATGCTGCGTGATATGCAACACAATGCATAAAAAGACAATATTTGTTTTGTAATGGGTTTTAATTGGTTTTGTCTCGTCGCACCAGGACACATGCAGCATAACAGTATGGTAAGGGGCATAACATTTCCATCACATGCTTGAGGTATTCGCTTTTCGCTTTTCAGAACAATGCTTCTTTGCAAAAATCTATGCGATTTAGAAAGGCGGGGGAAAAAATAATGTGGTTTTTTTTTTTTTACCTTAAACCGCATAAACACATTTCATTACACCAAATACACAAAATAATGTTCTTTTTAGCTCCATCATATGAACCCTTTAAAACCCTTTTATTTTTTGATAGTGTTTTTGGGATATAAATTGATGTAAATAGTCTTCACTAGAGCTGAAACATTGGTCCGGAAGACCCACAGTCCTGCAGAGTTCATCTCCAACCCTAATCAAGCACACGTTAACAAGCTTATCAAAAGACTTGTTTGAGATGCGTCCGCACTGCGCAGACCGATCAGCGTATGACATCAAAGTACCATGAGAGAGATTGGAGACTCTTTAAGCTTTTGAATTACTCTTGCTGTACTTTGATGTCACGCATCGATCGTTCTGTGCAGCGCTGATGCATCTCGAAGAAGTCTAAGGTCTAAGGGTTACTAGGAAGGTGAGTTTTTATCAAACTTGGAGCAAAATTCAGCAGGACTGTGGCTCAGAGAAAATTATTGCTAGGGTGGTGTACGGAAATCTCAGTTTAACAGACAAGGATTTATAGGTAATATTTTACTTGGGCACAGTGATATTTCCATGGGGCTTATGACCCAGTAAAAAGGGTCTAGTGATGCCCCTGCTACAAGTGTGCCTCACACGTCCTGAATTTCCAGGTATTGGTCATAAATCCCACCTTCTCCGTGTAAACCAATGAGACGTAAGCCAAACTTAATCACATTACACTTAAAACATATTTTTCACAAAGATGGTTTCCATCATTTTAGGTAGTTCTTATCATCCTGATGTATGTTCAAGTGTTCGTTTTGTGTCGTCACGATTGTGTTCCTGGGATTGGATCTGCAGGTGGGTGGGACTTTGACACCGCGGCTCCCCCTTACGGTCACTACTGTGCAGACTCGGACTCCAAAATGTAGTAAATGTACTTTTATCCAAAGCGAGTAAAAAACATGATAATGTGCCCATTACACAAGGTTTGAGTCATCGTTCAAAATAGTAAAAGCTAGGACAGGAAGGGATAAAGGATTATAAGAGAACAGAAAAAGTGAAGACATAGAATGTTTTCTTTTTTTTTTTTTTTTTTTTTCTTTTTTTTTTTTTGATTTCTTGAAGATTGTAAGGGATTTGGTTGTCCAGATGGAGTTCGGTAGGTCACTTTACCAACAGGGTTCAGTGAAAGAAAATGTCCTTGAGAAAGATTTTGTGCCTTTCTGTGATGGGACCACGAGCTGCCGCTCATTAACCCACTGCTGGCTTCTGGAAGGGATGTAGATGCGTAGGAGAGAGCGGAGGTAGGAAGGTAGGAAGGCCATTGCAGAAGGAGAGAAGAGGCGTGACTCTTGGGGACATTGAAAACAAGGTGAGCTGCTGCATTCTGAATCATTTAAAGAAATCTGACTGCACACGTTGGAAGTCTAGCCAAAAAGCATTACAGTAGTCCAGCCTAGAAATGACAAGGGTCTGGATGAGAAGCTGTGTTACATGCTCTGTAAGGATGGGTCTAACCCTAACCCTAACTTTTGTAAAGGAATACATCTTGACTAGGGCTGTGCGATATAGCAGAAAAATTAGGTTAGATATCCGATAGCATGCTAAATAATGTGATATTCGATATGTGGTACGATATTTCTTTTTCTAAAATCTATTTAAATTGAATTAAAATATATTTATATAACCAACATATGTTTCACATTATTTCAGGGAAAAAAAAGCATCACAAGAACTCCTGAACGTGAACAGCCATGTTTTACTGTTCCATAAAACAAATGGGTTTTTCTGCCGAGCATAGCTGATGCAAATTGTTGTGCTTCACTTTGAGGAGACTCTAAAATTTGTAGTGTTTGCCTTTTGTGTTGCCACTCAAGATTTACTTGTTTTTATAACTTCAGTCTGCATGGCATCATGATTTTTACAACCAAAATACTGCAACATCTTTGAAGTGCTTCTTCGTTTTTGGTGTCATCGTTTTTGAAGTCATTCTATGAGGTGATTGACCATGGCGGTTCAGGACGCTCTTTAAAATCCTGCCACGATACTCACATTGTTCATTCTTTTTTGTCAAATACTGTACTTCCAACTCATTGATGCGAAGTAAACATTTGCCTGTTTGGTGATTAGATCGGCACGGTGCTTCTCGTCCGGTGTGCGACCCCTTTATCTATTATCAGATTAGCTCGCTATGAAAGCATCGCGGCTTGTTGATTGTCTTGCGTCAGAGCATGCACGTGCATATCCCAACTAACATCCACATGCCAGATGCTATACCTACCACATAGACTGAAAATTCTTTGAAGAATTAAATCACTAATTTATCGCAAACCATTGCGATATGCATATTACGATATGCAAATGTGCAATATTTCAATAATTTTGATCTATCATGCAGCCCTAATCTTGACTACAGAATACTCATTACCATGACATTTAAGGACATGCAAACTCAAATAAGAGTAAATTGATTTATAGCAAGTAATCTATCTATCTATTGATTTATCTATCTGGGTTGAGAATCTGATACCTGGGTATACAATGTTTTATCAATATTTGGGTTCAAGATATTGTTTGTGTATTCTGTGTGTTTATTTAGTCAAAATTGTGATATTTTGAAATCTTTAACTCACTTTTGTCTTTTTCATCTGCATTGGATTTTGGGGTTCATTATATTCTCTGCTCAGTCTTCGAATCTTAATATACAGTAGTACCTGACAGTGCAACAGCTCCTGTGAGACCAGAGCCTCAGCAGGCAGCAAACCCCTGCATTCGATTATATAAAGTGAGAGTGTAGTGAAATAGACAGTTTGTAAAATGTTTCATATGACCCGTTGGTTTCTCTGGAGAATGTGATTACAGTTCACACCTCTCTACAGCACTGGTTGACTGACTGGGTGAGCTGCAATCACTGCCTTTATACTACATCAAAAAGAGCCTGTCCTCCAACAAAAAATGACCATATAGGTCGTTTGTGCAAGCACCTTATTACGACCTATATTTACGTTTCAAAGTTAAGCGCCCTCTAGTGGGCGTAAAAATAATGACAGTATCGCGTTGCATCTGTCGTCATGAAATGACGTATCACGTCATTACCAATCAAAACGCATGTTTATATAAATGCAACATGTAGGCGTTTTACACTGATCTCAAGGTATTTCCTACATATTTTACTAGGTTGCTTATTCGTTCGAATGACCACACCTGACCCCACCCCTAAACCTAACCCTCACAGAAATCATGCTAAATTATGATTTATTGAGCATATACATTTTCATGCACGTCCGTTCCCTGGGGTCAAATCCATGATAGCATGATTACATATCAAGGTATAACACAATAATCTACTAACTGAGCTACACGAAACACAAACCTGAGTGCAAATAAAAGAATACAAAACATTAATATGAAAACGACATTTTGCAGATAGGTGCGCAATTGTAGGATACGCTCTTATGGGTCGTATTTCAGGGATTTGGACAAACGACCTATACGAGCATATTGGTTGGAGGACAGGTTGTTCTGAACATATACTGTATGAGTGTTTTGGAGTGTGATCAGTGATATCGGTGTGTTTCCCGAAGAAAGTCCAGATGTGACAAAAACCAGTTTCAGGAACGCAGTTAATTTTTCTTTCTTTTTATTTTTTTATTTTTACTTAAACTACTCTGGGTTTGAAACCTTAGGCCTACTACTAAGTACATACCATACTAATTAGGCTGATGCTATAAAGGCTTACACTTAACTTATTAGAGCTTCAGTCCCTTTGGAAAAGCTAGAGGTTAGTCTTGATCATGGGCACAGTGGTGATATTTTAAGAGTCAACCTTGTTCCTGTTGCTCAAACAGTAGCACATGGCTTCATTAACATCAAGGTCGTGGGTTTGATTCACAGGGAACCGCTAAAATGTACAGTACCTTGACAATGTATCAGCATTTATTTAGCCTAAGTGAGACATATTTAAAGATAAGTGCATCAGTGCAGATAGCTGCAGCTGCGGTAATGTTATATAACAATAGGCATAATAAATTATTGTGATGTGGTTAATAAAACACCCCAGAGTCAAATTAATCTGCTGCATTTATCATGTAGCTTATATACAGCTAGAACAGAGTATCAAGGAGCACACACACACACAAACAGTTTGATTTAGCAAGATGGTTAAAGTTGAAGCAGAGTAAAGAATACAAGCATGAAGGTATAGCATTATTTGATATTCTACGGTCTAAAGGAAACAATTTTTTTTTTAATTCTAACACCTTTGAATTAAAAAAGGTGTAGATGATACTTTTTGTATTAGTTCATGAGACTGTTTGATTTTTGCACATCTTTCCTGTTTGAAAGAGAGTCCTGATGCAATTCGCTGAGGCTCCAGTTGAACTTTTTTTTGTTGATGAGAGAAAACTTAGGAGTCCTTCTTCTCTAGCAATCACATTGAATCACCATCTTGGAAACTCACTGCTTTGGGAGCTGTGGTGTCAAAGTCCCACCCACCTGCGGATCCAATCCCAAGCACACAATTGTGACAACAAAAACAAAAATAAGCATAAAAACAGCATAAATGTAGTCCATGTAATGTGTGCACTATGTTCCTTGTGTGTGTTGTAACTGAATATAATGCACTATATATAATATAGTAATTGCACTGTAATTACCATTTAATTACAATTATTTGCATGCTACAATTACGAATATGCACAGACACACTGATTTAAATTTATAACCTGCCATTTCAATAGTTTGAGGTACTGTACGTCTGATCTTGGTTGCACTTTTAAAATATGAATTCAAAAGAGTTCAAGTGAAAACACCATAAAAGAAAAATTATGAGATGGGAAAATCGGATATATGTGTACACATTTCCCGTGTGGATATATATATAAATATATATAATGGCAGGTAATAACTGCAAACTGCAAAAATGTATTATCTCAGTGTTTCTGTGCATATTCATAATTGAATTCTATACCTTTAAATACTGACTGACTTTTCATTTACTATGTTTTGAATTATCCTGATTGAGAGACTTATTCTTATGTTTAGGATATTGCATTGTAATTACAGCAAAATCTATTCACAACACATTTTGATTAACATCTTTCTCTCAGCAAATTTAAGTTGTAATATTACATTTATGTTGTCGATGATTTGAATTTTGAGATTAGATCAAATAAAAACACATAATGATGAAAATTAATTGATTATAAAAAAATGTGTTAATAAAATTGTTGATGAAATTCCAGGATCCTATGCATTAATGTGACAGACTATCAAGCCCTGCTGAGAGTCTGTGAAGACAGACGCACATGTTGAAGATTGGAGACATGGAGTACTAGATTGAATCTTAACCTTGACATGTCTCTTACAAGCTCACATGGTGAGATGCTTCATTTTAATAGAAGAGAAACATTAATCACTCAGCACCAGTTAATAATACTTATAATACTTTTTATTTATATAGAACCTTTCCAAAACCCAAGGTCACTTTACATGTCAGGTTTAAGGAAAATAAACAAATAAACGTCAATACCAGAAGACAGAATATATATCAAGAGCTGAGAGTAATATACAGAGACCACTTACTGTACAAAGTTAGAATAGAGGAACTCAGAGAATGTAGATAAACATCCATAACAGGGTACAAATTACAGACTGAGAACTGAAGAGTAATACTCAGAGTAAAAAAATGTGTTTTAAGAGGTTTTTGAAGGAGAGAAGGGAGAATGCTTAACGGATGTTTTGGGGAAGAGCATTCCACAATCTGGGAGCCAAAGCACTGAAATCCCTAGCTCCCATGTTCACTAGACGAAATATTGGGATGACTAACAATCCCTCACCAGATTGTAACAGGCGGGCAGGAACATAAGGCAGAAGTAAGTCAGATAAATATGTAGGACCAAGGTTATGTAGAGCTTTATAAGTGAGAATTCATATATTATAGTGTATGCACAAGGAAACTAAAAGCTAATTAAGGATATAGAGGATTGGGGTAATGTGATCGCTCTTTCTTGTGTGGGTAATCAAGCGAGCTGCAGAGTTTTAACATATTGTAGTCATTTGATATTATTCACTGATAGGCCATAAAGAAGTGAAGTACAGTAATTTGGTTGAGATGTGACAGAGGCTTGTGTAACAGTATCAGTATCCTGGTGACTGAGAGAGCATCAAAAATGAGAGATATTACATAGGTGAAAAAAGCTGTCTTTACTACTGTACCAATGTGATCATTAAACGAAAGAGTGGAATCGATGAGAACACCAAAATTGTAAACTTTAGTGTAGGGAATAATCCCATCACCGTCCAGATCCATCAGTTGACCAGACAGCCTAGATACAACAGCTTTAGTGCCAAACAGAATTACCTCAGTTTTATCAGAGTTAAATTTAAGGTAATTTGCCTCCAGCCAAAGCTCTTGTTAATTGTTAATGCAAGTGTAGGAAACACTGAGGTGGGATATGTGCTAAAATAAATTTGCATCTATGTAACAGTCGATGATAAACCCATAGAGTTTGATTATTTGACCAATTGGTAGCATATGCATACCATAGCATAGTAAAGAGGAGAGTGCCCAAAACAGAACCTTGAGGTACACCAGAACTGATGGATTTGGTAGATGAATAGATGAGTCTCCTCGGTTCCATAGGATTACCTGATCACTTCAAATGCTGAGCTGAATTCTGCACCACTTTGAGGTTTAAATGCACCATGAGCCAGTATGTTGAATATTACCTTGACCGAAGCATGTCAGAATCAGTAATGAGCAGAGTGAATGCTGGGATGAATGCTCATTAAAATGTGCTGAACTTTTACACTTTTCCATGGAATCCTGCACATATTTAACCGCAGAGCTTATGGACTCGATGGTCATTAACATAAATATGAATTCATGCATATTGCAAATCAGGACCAGCAAGTTATGGGAATAATCAACTTGCATCAACTGCAGTCAGGCCATCTGGAGGAAGTTAAAGCACTCTCTGACAATGAATAGATTTGCACAATAACACAGTACATACTGAAGGTGAAATAGGTTAATGAGTTATTTAGGATTCTGAATTTTCTATGGCACGGTACATTGTCACAGCTATTTCTCCCATAAGAGGCGTTGCATTGCAAAAATTCTGTTTGGAAATATCATTTTTTTCAATCACTTCTAGTTCTGCTTGATGGAACAAAAGTATCTAAATCCAAAGAGCATGGGTGAGTAAATGCTATTCAGATGTTTAATTACAGTTGCATTTTCATCCTTCCCCAGAGCACGGCTCTCCTCACAGCTGTAACAATTGTATTTAAAGTGGTAGAAACAATATCAGAACAGTTTAGGATCCTCAAAACGGAAAACCAGCAGCACTAACAATAGACATGACACTTCAGAAATCAGCAGTATGGATTCAGCACAATCAAGTTATGGAGATTATTTGAAGGGATAGTTTACCCAAAAATGAAAATTCTGACTCATGTTGTTCCAAACCTCTATTTTTCTATGGAACATGAGTGAATCTTTATACAGCACTTCAACAACAGTGAATTATGACCATAACTGAAAAGCAATGCAAAAAATAAAAATAGAAAAAGTAATAATATAGCAATTACATATACAGTAGTGCATTATATTCCATTACAACACATGCAAGGAATAGTGCACATATTATATGGCGTACATTTATTTCAATTGAAACTGAAAATATAAAAATAATACTTAAAAATGTAACTGCAAGCAGCAACTAAGGGGCCAAGCACAGCAAAACTGATGTGGTGTGGTCAATGTGCAGTGACAATGACACATATAAAGTTTGATATGAATGAGTCAAAGCTTTGCAGAGATACAGCCTCAATTTGATACAATTTGGCATCTACCAGCAAATTAATTTACGCATTAAATAAATACCTATCAATACAAAATCTTTTTGCCAGTATGGTCTGAAAATGATCTGAGACAAATTTGGTGAAAATCGGACCGGAATTTTAAAATTATCTTTGAGTTGTAAAGAGAAGGAAATGAGGTGTAAAACTATAAAAATATACAACCCAGAGTCACAGAATCAGTTATGTATCAGATAGATAGAGAACACTGTTGATTGGGGACTTTTTTCTTCAAGAGCTGAAGAAGATTTTCAGTGAGACAATAAGAGACAGCTTGAAGACAGTAAAGGAGGAACTACAGAAACAAACTGAAGATGGGAGGATGCAGACAACTGTAGGATTAAAGCTGAGAAAATAATACATGGAGAAACAATGACAAAGACAGAGCAAAGCATTGTTACATGCAGTGGGAAACACATCATTTACCTGAAACCGTCATTTACTGAAGCGCAGGGTGCCAGTCAGCTCTGTGTGCTTCTCCAGCATATGTTCAGCATCTCTCAGGGTCTACAAAGATGATATCCTGCGCTGATATCCTACAATGGCCCATGAACAGTCACTTTTCACAGCATGAAGACCGGAAACATGCTGATCACTGGCCTTTCTGTGCTTTTCAAGGTTACTTTTACTATTTTTAACCATTTTAAAGTTAATAAATAATATTGCAACACTGCTTCTGTTGGTCTATCATCTGTCTGTCTATCTATCTATCTATCTATCTATCTATCTATCTATCTGTTTGGCTATCCATCCATCCATCTATCTATTTGTTTGGCTATCTATCTATCTATCTATCTATCTATCTATCTATCTATCTATCTATCTATCTATCTATCTATCTGTTTGGCTATCTATCTATCTGAGAGGGAACGGCTTCTCTTATTTATTGTCTCTTGTTGGATGGTTTAATTGAGAAGACTTTGTCTGTGTTTGGGATGCACTGCGGTGAATGGCAAGCTCAACACAGAGCACATGTTGCTCAGCAGAGCTGCTAAGTAGCCGAGGGAGAGGGAGACAGACAGAAAGAGAATTCAGATATTGTGCTGAAAACACAGAGGATAGGGAAGATGTTTGGTAACAGCAGCACCCTCTGAATACTGATGGAGAGTGTGTGTTGTGGGTCTGACACTCAGCTCAGCTAAGGGTGGCAGTTGTGTGTGTGTGTGTCGTTGGTTGGTATCATGCATCTTAATGCAAACCAGGCGTGTCGTACTGACAGCACAGAGCAGCATTCTTCACAGGAAGCTGACGGAAAGAGACAAATACTGGAGCCCAGCAGGTCCTACCACCCCCTTCTAGGCTCTCTTTATCATCAGCTTCATTTATTTTCATGAGTGAAGGAATGGATCCACTGATAGCCAGCCTCCACAAGATACACACACACACACACACACACATACACACATATATACAAACCCTAAAGCAAGCTGCTGTTATCTGCTGTCTACACAGGCAGATGCTTTTTAGGACAAACAGACCAAACTAATAAAAACAGAAGCTGATTTGACTGATTTGAAATGCACTAAATAGGTGCCAACTTACTTCAAACAGTCGCTACACAAAAAGCAATGCTCAAATAAGTATTTCTGATCTCAACCCTACAAAAAAATAAAATGCAAATAAATAAGCCTAGGGTGGTTTGCTGGTTTTAGACTCTTTGTTTTAGATGCGCTCCCAGTCCCTGTTGTAGCAGGGATTTGTGTCTGATGGTAATATTTAGCTAAGCTAACGTGTGATGATCAACACACGCACGCTTACACACACATATCACAGATATGTGTCACACATATCACTTTTTCAATAGTTTGTCACTTTTTCAAACTCTTCACATGGTTCCCCTAATCAACTTTCATTTTGGCACAGCAGATCATTTCACATTCACAATGCACTGAACTACCAAAACATTTCATACGTATCTCAAATCTATTTATTCTTCAGAACACTAGCAAAGGTTTTCAAACTAAGACACTTTGTTAGTCATAAAACAAAAACCTTAAAACCCCTGTTTACTTTTGTAAAATTTCATAACAAAACAAGAATGGCACTCTTTTCTGCTTATAATTCTCTGCAGTAGGTTACGTAATCCATGTTTACGATATAGAAGTTTTCCTTTTCTGAAAAAGGGAATGAAATTTAAAGAATAACACTTGTGTAGGTGTTCAGATAATTGTATCTAATTGTGTTGATAGTATTGGATTTTTTTTTTTTCTATTTCTAATATATTTTAACATGTTATTACTGCAGAAATGTAGCACATTGCTGTATTATTAATTTTTGTATAATGTTAGAGTGACGACTCTAAAGTGACAATGTTAACACAGGCCAGCTAGAGATAAAAAATAATTTGCTGAAGAAACCATGTAATTTAAGATTCCTTCCAAAAATTTTATGCTTTTTAGCATAACTCAGATTTCACAGGACTCATATGAGGGCACCAAGTGGGCTACTGAGCAAGTTACAGTGCCTTCATTTTTTCACATTTTATTATGTTGCTGCCTTATGATAAACTTCTTTAAATTACCTTTTCCCACATTAATCTTAACTCAATACAACATACTGACAATGCAAAAACAGAAGTGTCACAACTTCATAAATTTATTAAAAATTAAAAACTAAAATAAGTACATTGCATAAGTATTCATACCCTTAACTAAATATTTTTTGCTGTTGCACCTTTACTGTTTTTTTTTTTTTTGTTTTTGTTTTTTTGATGAGACATGCTTTGCTCATCAGCATTTGGCTCACCTCAGGTTGGATGGGGGAAGATGCACATTTTCAGGTTTCTTGATTGGGTTCAATCCCAGACTCTTACACATTCACAGAGTTGTCTATATGCCACTTTTGCTGTGTGCTTAGGGTCATTGTCCTGTTGAAAATGAATGAACCTTCTGCCCAGTCTGAGATTTGAATGCTCTGGACTTGGTTTTCATCGAGGCTATCTCTATATTTTGCTGCATTACATGTTTCTTTTACTCTGACGAGTCCCTCAGTCCCTGCCCCACAGCACTAGGCTGTTTCCAGCACACTTTACTTTTGGGATCTTACTCTGCAGGTGATGAGCAAAGCTAGTTTCCTTCAAACATGATGCTTAGAACTGAGGTTCATCAGACCAAATAATCTTGTTTCTCAGAGTCTGAGGGTCCTTTAGGTGCTTTTTTGTATATTCCAAGCGTGTTTTCATGTGTCTTTACTGAAGAGAGGATTGAAACTTGACCTGGATTGCCTCAAAAAAAAAAAAAAAAAAAAAATCTAATCAAATGTAATGTGATAAAAAAAAACTGTTTTCTTGTGAATTCATTCCTTGCTATAAGGGGAAAAAATCTGAATTGTGAGGTATTGTCAGACACAGACGAGGACACAGAGGATTCAGTGATAAGGTAGTTTAATGTGAATCAGAGGTTTCAGACACAGGTGAATCTTGACACGTGGATAGAACGGTGACAACACAACTTCCCTTGTGATCCGGTGATCGAAATGGTGCTCAGATGAAGACGATGGGGACAGGAAGACTGACGAGGATGAAGAGGGTTCAAGAGTTCAGGTAGGTTTAATAATGGCGTTCAGGCAAGTGAGGAGATCGGTGCAAGACCAGACGATGAGTGATGGTGACTGATGGCTTTATATGTGGTTCTGGTGATGATGCACAGGAGTTCAGAATTCGGGTGATTGGGGACGAGTGGGTGTGGCGTAAGTGTCCGATTCCGGGAGTGTAGAAGGTGTGGCTGTGACAGGTATAAACTCTTTTTTCTTTTTTATTCAGTGACTGAAACAGTCTTTCTTATTACTGGGATTGTTTTATCCACACAATAATTAATGTGATGTTGCTTTTTGGCCAAGGTATCTTAGTAAGCATAATTTTGCAACCTATGCTGACTCTGAATTGAGGATACATTTACAATGTTTTGAATGCTGTCAAGGTTGGTTTTGGACTCACAGTGCCAAGTCAGTCACCACCCTGATGCGAAGAGCGATAGCCTGACCCCACTGCAGATGGAGAGAAAGCATCACCCGCAGCATCAGAGCAATTGGCAGGAGGAGCGAACGAGCCTGATGAGGGGACCCCGTCCAAACAGGTGCGTGTGCTGACTGTCTCATCCATCGCCGAGGTAATTCTCCTGGAATTTGAGGATATGAATTCAAGCTATTTGGCCTCGCCGGGCTCCCTCGGTCAGTCGGCTCCACCTGGGTTGGTTTTTGCCACACCTCCGCTGCAGACTTGCGGGCCGTCTGCTGCTCTCCGGCCCTCTACCCCTTCAGCTATGGCCAGCTCCGCCAACTCCATTAATGTTCACACAGGGCTGGGTCCCTCATTTAAAAGTCATTTGTATGCAAATATATGACTTCAAGCTGAAAATATTTTAATAATTAAGTGGAATCCAAATTATTACTACTGTTTAATGTATAATAGTGGTTTTCTGCCTATGAGTACACATTTTCATTTCTTTTGCAGCAATACTAAGGAAAATCAATCAATCAATCAATCACTTTTATTTATATAGTTCTTTAAACAAAATACATTGCGTCAAAGCACTGAACAACATTCATTTTGAAAACATTGTGTCAATAATGCAAAATGATAGTTAAAGGTGGTCCTCTGAGACAAGGTCTTTACAGGGGATCTGTATCTGGGGCTCTAGTTGTCCTGGTCTCCGCTGTCTTTCAGGGCAGTAGAGGTCCTTTCTAGGTGCTGATCCACCATCATGTCTGGATACGTACTGGATCCGGGCGACTGCAGTGACCCTCTGATCTGGACACAGACTGGATCTGGTGGCTACGGTGACCTCGGAACAAGAGAGAAACAGACAAATATTAGCGCAGATGCCATTCTTCTAATGATGTAGCAAGTACATCGGGTTTTATGTGGTGTTTCCGGTTCCGGTTTACCTAATTAATGCAGCCTAAAAATCATTTAACGGATTTGGATATTAAAAGCATATTAGTATGTTATGTGTAAGCCAGGTTAAAGAGATGGGTCTTTAATCTTGATTTAAACTGCAAGAGTGTGTCTGCCTCCTGAACAATGTTAGGTAGGTTATTTCAGAGTTTAGGCGACAGATAGGAAAAGGAGAATTAATGGGCAACAGCTCTACGTTTGAGAACGTAGTGGACGTAGAGGAGTATAATGTAAAAGGAGCTCATTCAAATACTGAGGTGCTAAACCATTCAGGGCTTTATAAGTAATAAGCAATATTTTAAAATCTATACGATGTTTGATAAGGAGCCAGTGCAGCGATGACAGGACCGGGCTAATATGGTCATACTTCCTGGTTCTAGCAAGAACTCTTGCTGCTGCATTTTGGACTAGCTGTAGTTTGTTTACTAAGCGTGCAGAACAACCACCCAATAAAGCATTACAAAAGTCTAACCTTGAAGTCATAAATGCATGGATTAACATTTCTGCATTTGACATTGAGAGCATAGGCTGTAATTTAGATATATTTTTGAGATGGAAAAATGCAGTTTTACAAATGCTAGAAACGTGGCTTTCTAAGGAAAGATTGCGATCAAATAGCACACCTAGGTTCCTAACTGATGACGAAGAACAGACAGAGCAACCATCAAGTCTTAGACAGTGTTCTAGGTTATTACAAGCAGAGTTTTTAGGTCCTATAATTAACACCTCTGTTTTTCTTAATTTAGCAGTAAGAAATTACTCGTCATCCAATTTTTTATATCGACTATGCATTCCATTAGTTTTTCAAATTGGTGTGTTTCACCGGGCCGCGAAGAAATATAGAGCTGAGTATCATCAGCATAACATTGAAAGCGAACACCATGTTTCCTGATGATATCTCCCAAGGGTAACATATAAAGCGTGAAGAGTAGTGGCCCTAGTACTGAGCCTTGAGGTACTCCATACTGCACTTGTGATCGATATGATACATCTTCATTCACTGCTACGAACTGATGGCGGTCATATAAGTACGATTTAAACCATGCTAATGCACTTCCACTGATGCCAACAAATTGTTCAAGTCTATGCAAAAGAATGCTGTGGTCAATTGTGTCAAACGCAGCACTAAGATCCAATAAAACTAATAGAGAGATACACCCACGATCAGATGATAAGAGCAGATCATTTGTAACTCTAAGGAGAGCAGTCTCAGTACTATGATATGGTCTAAATCCTGACTGGAAATCCTCACATATACCATTTTTCTCTAAGAAGGAATATAATTGTGAGGATACCACCTTTTCTAGTATCTTGGACAGAAAAGGGAGATTCGAGATTGGTCTATAATTAATTAGTTCTTTGGGGTCAAGTTGTGTTTTTTTTTGATGAGAGGCTTAATAACAGCCAGTTTGAAGGTTTTGGGGACATATCCTAATGACAATGAGGAATTAATAATTCAGGAATTAATTATTAATAGAAGCACCTCTTTTAGGAACTTAGATGGTATAGGGTCTAACATACATGTTGTTGGTTTAGATGATTTAACAAGTTTATACAATTCTTCCTCTCCTATGGTAGAGAATGAGTGGAACTGTTCCTCAGGGGGTTGTTTTCAACCAAGTATCTTTATTTATTTCACAGAATAACCAACTGGATGTTAACCAGACAGATTTCAAAAGTAGCCATTCAATTGAGACTGCATTACTGTTAATCTCACGTACGGGAACACAGGAGACGGAAGATCCATGTGCAGTGTGGTTTTATTAAGGGTAATCAAAATCAAGGTAAAAAATAAGCCGGGTCGTTTCTAAACAGAAACAAACAAACAAACAAACAGGAACAAGAACTGGAAATTAAGGACTAGGAAACGTGAGGAAACTAGAGGTGTTTCTCAATGTCAAGGATACTTCCTTGGTAGGACTGATCCTTTCAAGTCACTTCCTTCAGAGGCTAGGTGAGACTCCTCTTTAGCATTCGGAGAACACGTAAATGGAACAGGCTAGCAAGTGCACGTAATTGCGTCATTACGTCAGTGAAAAGGTCAGTTTGAATAACGCTGTGAATGGTATCATTAAATTACTTTGGACAACTTAACTAGTTATTTATAAAAGAAATGCCGTTGACGCAACCAGTTGTTAAATGACAGGTCCGGTTCAGTTAACCATTTGTATTTGTATAATTTACAATATCAATACGGTAGTAATTTGTACTGGCATTTAAACGTCAAACTTTACTTATATTTACTACAGTTATAACAAATGTTTGGTAACGTAAATAAAACCCGTTAACGCTCCGACTCCGCTAACGCTCGACATTTTTGAACTGACGTTAGATAGCAAAGCTGCGCACATAGGATTGTGGGTGATTTAAGAGCGCGAAGGATACACATATGCATCCTTTCCTGTGTATGGGATATTCTTCGAACGAAGGACTCAGTACTTGGTTGAAATTCCGAAGATCCTCTACATTAGAACAGTCCTTCGACGGATGTCGATGATGTAGCATCATCGAAATACTGGCTTCCGATGATCCTTCCTTGACATTGAGAAACACCTTAGGTGACGGAAAGTAAGGACTCCATGAAGACAAACAGGAAAAGGCTGGTAAATATAGGGAGGGTGATGACTATCATGTGAAGACACCTGAGTGCAATTAACAGGTGTGCAATTACTTCGATGAAGGGACAAGACTAGTGCCTGCGGTGAGGTGCCTATGGGGAAGTGAGACCACTAGTGGACACCCAGGGAAACAGAGAAGAGACAGCGTGACAGTTAATCACTGAAGCCTTGCGGATTGCAAAAGCTGATTTTAAATCAACAGTTCTCATTCTGCTGGATGTATCTGCTGCCTTTGATACTGTGAATCATCAGATTCTCCTGTCCACACTCTCTTCACTGGGCATCACAAGGATTCCTCTTCACTGGGTTGAATCCTATCTCACAGGTAGGTAATTTCAGGGTGGCCTGGGGAAGGGAGGTATCTAAAGCATATCAAGTCAAGTCACCTTTATTTATATAGCACTTTCAATAATACAGATTGTAACAAAGCAACTGAACAGCATTCAATAAGAAAATGGTCTGTCAATAATGCGAAAAGGCAGTTCATCATTGAATTCAGTTACGTCATCATCCAGCTCAATCAAGTCAATGAAATCACTAGAAATTAAGTGTCCCCAACTAAGCAAGCCAGAGGCGACACTGGGGTTCCTCAGGGATCAGTTCTTGGACCCCTCCTTTTTTTCCTGACTCTACAGCATGAGTCTGTTCCCTCAGGCAGACATGCTTGATGCACATATCTGTGTATCTCTTTTAAATCTGTCACTCAAGGTACTATGAGTAAATGATCTCAGCCAACTTTAATCAACACATTTTACGCTTGCAAAATATGTCAACGGACAGAGGGAAAAAGGCAGTTGTTAGATGCCCAAAAGCAGAGGGGGGGGGGGGGGGGAGTTGAAAGTGCAAATGGGGTCTTTCAAAATCAGAATAAACATAGTATTTATTGTGATAACTCCAGTGACAGACAGAGAAAATAGCGATTCAAATGTCACAACATCACAAAATGGTTTTCCTAATGGTAAACACAAATTTGATTAATCATTGATGTGAAAGTAACAGCATATAACAGTATTTCAGATTACACTTGAAATCCAGAGTTTCTGGTAATTATGACTTTGTGGCAGTTTATGTGCTCTCATCTCATAAATACGGTCATTGCATATGACTTGAAGGCAGTGATAAACCAAATCAGCCAGCCCAGAATTTGGAAAAATTTTCATAAGCCTTCATTACACTTGTAAAATGTGTCTCTGCAATTATAAACCTGTTGAATTAAGTGCTGTCAGGATGTTCCCTCAACCTCCATTGCTCACATCCAGTCTGGTACTCTGTAATCAAGATTTATTTATTATTCTGTTCCCTCGGGCAGACTTGCTTGATGCACATATCTGTGTATCTCTTTTAAATCTGTCAATCGAGGTACCATTACAAAACTATCTCTGTCACTTTTAGTTTGCCTCACTTTGACATCCTGTAAGTAACACAGCTGTGCCCCAAACATAGTTATTTGGCTTAAACTCTCATTATTGCAATGCGAATGCAAACCAATTGTGCAAAGCACAATAAAATACACACAACATTTTGTAAAAAAAAATCAAGATTATAAACAGAGTGGAAACAAAAAGGACTGAAAAGCAAAAGCTTGTCAGAAAGCACCATTAAGAGAGCAAAATGCATGTTTCTCCATTGACAGCTATTCAAAAGAATATAAAAGTATTCTTACAAAATACAATTTTAGCAAGCAACAACAAATGCATCGTTATTATATAGCATATGTTTTAGCAGTTCAATACTTTAATTAAGCTCATTTCAGTTTGTGCATATATTATTATTACTGATGATATGGCTGTTGTTGTGTGTAGGAGGGTAGTGAGGATAATCTAGGGCAGATAGAGGAACCCTGTGGAGCACCACTGTTGATTATTTTTGTCGATTAAGTTACATTTCCCATCTTAACCACCTGTGTCTTCCTGTACTGCACCTCAGGGTGGTAATCATTTACATGTTAAATTGGTTCTCTAAGCTTGATGACCAGTGTTGGGGTAACACGTTACAAGTAACATGAGTTATGTAATACGATTACTTTTTCAAGTAACATGTAAAAGTAAAGCATTACTTTTAAATTTACAAGATATCTAAGTTACTTCTGAAAAATAGGTAATGCCTTGTACTTTCCATGTATTGTCTGAGAGCTCTCCTGTCCTCGTGTAGAGAGAAATCAGGAATGCATTGTGCGCTGTGTGAACATGATGTTACTGTAGTTCTAGACTAAATAAAAACAGTGAAAATGTGTAAACTCTGAATATGATGCAAATCTGCAATAATTAAATGTTACATATTAACCATTGTCTTTACTGATGACCTTCAATGAGCCAATTCAACCAAACTAATAAGCAAATGTGCCCTCTACTGTACAGATATGTATTTACATTTACCTCAGCCTGAGGCTCTTTCATTTCACTTTTGGTGTGAAAGTGCTTTTACATTTGTCAAAAATAGCAAATGTACAGTATATAAAACAAACAACCAAACCAAGCACAGTAGAGAAAAAAGAAACGCAAAAGTTACGAAACACATCACATCCCATAAAAATAAGTATTCTTTTTAAAAATACCTTTCCCCAACACCGGTGTTAACAAAGAACAGAATTAGGCAGGAGACAGCCTTCGCTCCAGCCCTTGCTGCAGAAAGGAAGCACGACCGCAATCAGGCATCTTCGGGGGTCTTCTCGGCGAGAAGAACACTATTCGATGAACAGGTTCCACTTCAAGGCATAAGCGTGTCTCGTAGACAGTGCTCTCGCCCGAAGTGATGGTGTTCACTACCTCTTGGGGTAGGTCACTTAGAACCTCCGCGTCCTGTCCAGGGACCAGACATGGAGTTTCCAAAGGTCTGGATAGTTGAGAATGCGAAGACTCTGCTCTCTGAGGGGAACAAGAGCTGCCTCTGTGATGACACAGGGAGACAGGGACAGCCTGTACTGGACCTTGTATTGATATGCCCGTCCTTCAAACGCAGACCACAGAAGAGGTCTGTGGTGCAGAAGGATGGATACATGAAAGTTTGCGTCCTTCAGGTCGATCACTGCAAACCAATCTTGGGGACGGACGCGCCCAAAAATGCGTTTCTGTGTCAACATCTTGAACTGTAGCCGGTGAAGGGACCGAATCAAAACTCGCAGATCCAAGATCGGTCGTAACCCACCACTTTCTGGTGGGTACAATGAAGCAAGGGCTGTAAAATCCTCATATGGGAAGTCGTGGCCTAATGGTTAGAGGGTTGGACTCCCAATCGAATGGTTGTGGGTTCTAGTCTCAGGCCAGACAGAATTGTGGGTGGGTGGAGTGCATGTACAGTTCTCTCTCCACCTTCAATACCACGACTTAGGTGACCTTGAGCAAGGCATCGAACCCCCAACTGCTCCCCGGGCGCCGCAGCATAAATGGCTGCCCACTGCTCTGGGTGTGTGCTCACAGTGTGTGTGTGTTCACTGCTCTGTGTGTGTGCATTTCGGATGGGTTAAATGCAGATCACAAAATCTGAGTATGGGTCACCATACTTGGCTGAATGTCACTTCACTTTCATATCGGCTGGAGGGACCGGCTCTATCGCTATTTTTAAAGCCTTGCATGGTTTAGCACCTGAATATATTTCGGACATTATCCAGTTTTATTCTCTGACACGGCCATTGAGGTCATCTCAGAAATGTTTGTTAAAGGACCCAAAATCCCGCTTAAAGTCAAAAGGAGATTGTGCCTTTTCGATTGTGGCACCTCGCCTCTGGAATGACCTGCCACTGGAAATAAGATGTTGTACATCATTAGGTCATTTTAAAACACTTTTAAGAGGGCACTTACTTGGCCAGGCATTTGATGTGAGATAGTTGGTGTATATCTGATGGTCCTGTTTGTTTAAGTCATGTTATTTTATGTTTTTGCTCTATTGGTTTTGGTTATATGTTGTTTTATTGGAAAGCACTTTGGCCAAAATGAGTTGCTTTTAAATGTACTATACAAATAATAAACAATCAAACAAATGATACTTTAAGCCAGTTTCCCAGGAAGTGATTAGTTATTGTCTTAGCAATCACACTAGCTACTTATTTTTCAGTGTTGCCATAGGCCACGCTCCAAAGCCACTTTGCTAACAGAATCAAACATACATGAAAAAGCAAAAACATGCATGCAAGATATTTGGCATGGCTACATAATTCATTACTGCATGATATTTGCATGAAAAATAAGTTGTTGTTTGTGCCACGTAAGCCTAAATGCCACAACAAAAATTATACTGTTTTTGTCTTTAAAACTGCAAATACACATTTGTAACACATGAACTGGTTGGTTCTCTAGTTTGTTTTTCAGATGCTGCTGGTAATTTTGTGTGGATTTCGCCTGTTTTACGGAGGTGTTTGAAGCACGAGAGGCACTTCTAAAAATGACTATTGGGAATGTATCTAAACACTCCCACCTCATGTCATATATCTGAGGATTACGCCAAGAAAACTTGAGCAAGAAAGCGAGATTAATGAAGTATGAAATGATGATTAGGAGGCGACAGTTCTGAGCGCGCTCACACAGCATATCCTGCCATGAGTGGGCAAGACAAGACCTGTCACAGGCAAGGTGATGATCTGCGTTTCTTATTTTTTTCATTTTTTCTCCATTTCCTCTCTCTGTTCTGCCATGTCACTGTGGTTCTAAAAAGTGAACTCCTCTCTTCCCACCTGAGTGATGAGGTTCATAAGTTTGTCTATCTATTTCCATTTTCCTCATTCTCTCTTTTCATCCTCCTAAAGTACTGAATGTGAAGTCACACCTGCTGTCGGAGCCTATTGGAAGAGGCCCACATTGGCTGCCAGCGCAGCATCGACTGCATTGCCGGCTGCCGTTGTGACAGCACATCAGCTGTAATGTCAAAGACCTTCCAGAGACCTTCATAACAAAGGCTCATGCTGCTGTCTCGCTATCACCCTTCCCACTACAGCGTCTGCACTGCACAGACATATAATGAATTCACTGTTTAAATTTATGAAGGAGTGTGGCGAACAATATATAATTTGTCACTGAATGAGCCAAACTATCTGTTACAACCAGGACTGACTATTTATTAAAATACTGAATTTCTATTAATCGTATAATTTCTTCTCTTTTTAAAGGGGGGGTGAAATGCTATTTCGTGCATACTGAGTTTTTTACACTGTTAAAGAGTTGGATTCCCATGCTAAACATGGACAAAGTTTCAAAAATTAAGTTTTACATTTGAAGGAGTATTTCTGTTCCAAAAATACTCCTTCCGGTTTGTCACAAGTTTCGGAAAGTTTTTTTTTTCGAGTATGGCTCTGTGTGACGTTAGATGGAGCGGAATTTCCTTATATGGGTCCTAAGGGCACTTCTGCCGGAAGAGCGCGCGCTCCCGTATAGCAGAGCACTGAGAGCACAACAGACATTCACTGATCAGAGCGAGAGCGTCACAAAATGTCACAAAAGAAGTGTGTTTTTGGTTGCGAGGGCAAGACACCCCTGCACAGATTACCAAAGAAAAAACAGCATTAAGGGACCAGTGGATGGAGTTTATTTTTACAGAGCATCAACGGAGTTGTGCAAGTGTTTGTGTTTGTTCCCTGCATTTTGAAGATGCTTGTTTTACAAACAAGGCCCAGTTTGACGCCGGATTTGCACATAGTTTATTTCTTAAGGATAATGCAGTCCCAACGAAAAAGAGTCACAATCGTGTGTTGGAACCGCAGGCGGTGAGTAAAACGGCTTCAAATATCTCTGTGTTATTAACTTAGCTATCGGCGTGTAAGCACATCAAGTAAACAACATGCGATGTTGTCATCAAACTGCACTTTCCACATGTACAGCTTAAAAAAAAAAGACGACAAAGTGGAACTTAGTCATTTTCCAAAACCGCTAAGCAAATATATACAGTTTCAGTACATACCACATAGAGACTGATTGCTGATGCTGCTCTTGTTCAATTTCAGCCTCTGGATCTGATTCTGGATCATAAATAAACGGCTGAATCTGACTGTAAGCCATGGTTTGTTTTGGTTGATTTTGTCCTCACGGTGTCACAGCTTCCAAACGCTATCAAAGCAAAAGCCTACTCGCGCTCGTGATTCTTTAGCTCCGCCCACACGTCACGCCCCCAGCCGCTCGTGTTTTTCCGGGAAAAATCGGTACAGACTATCTTTCTCTTATGAATATAATAAAACTAAAGACTTTTTGGAGTTATGAAGGATGCAGTACTACTCTATAGGTACTCTAGATTAACAGGAGATTGAGTGGAAACAAGCATTTCACCCCCCCTTTAAAAAAGTTTCACACAAAGAAATTAGTTGTCCATTCTGCTAAAAAAGATGAACACTAATAAAAGATGAAGACTCCAGTCATACTAGTGGCCTAACAGAAGGTCGTTTATATCATCAGTTCTCAGTTCCAGTCCTGGGGACCCACTGTTCTGCACATTTTGTATGTCTCCCTTGTCTGACATACACAGTTCAGTTAATGGATCTTGCTTCTAACGAGCTGAAGATCTGAATCAGTGCGATGCAATGTGTTAATTAAGGGAAGCATGTAAAATGTGCAGAGCAGTGGGTCCCCAGGACTGGAATTGAGAACCAGTGATTTATAGGACATGGAGTGGGTCGCCTTACGATTATGTTGAAACCATTTAGAACATCTTAGTAAATCCCAAATATCACACTTTTGAAGTAATCATGGTTAAATGTAAATAACACATTTATATAATGGTACTGGTTACTAAAAACGGTTATTTGATACCTACACAACATTAAGTATCAGTATGCACAACCCTTGACATTACTTAAAAAGTAAGCATGTCACACAGTTTTTGAGTTTTCCATTATCCCTGATTCAAGTAACAAAACTGCCACCAACTGAACCAATCTTAAGAACTTGCTTTTCTGGTTTTCCAATGTCAGGTATTATAAATCATAATTATGTAAAACTCTTATTATACAAATTATGTACAGTCTGTTACAGCTTAATGTTGATGTCAGATAACGGTTTTACTTTCACAGCTAGTTAAGTTTAGCCCATACAAAACATTTCATGCATCACAAGTTGCAGACAGGTTTGAAATGATTTATGTGTGAAATGATATACAGTGACAAACTCCAAAGGAAAATGACTTCCCATATTCAGTTTTTCTTTTTTTAATTTCCTCTGAAACAGTGCCAACCAACTTCCTTATGTACACTCAAACATACACATTTTATGTATAAATCAGCTGTAGTGTTGCACATAAAATAAAGCAGACTGTCATTCATTGTAACGAGGAGAAGTGAAATGCTCTTTTAAATATGTGGGTCCTTAATCATAGCAGTAGTTACTTTGGGCACGTGCTGAATGGGGAGGACGAGCCCAACTTAAATGTAGCTTCCATCACTCGGTGTTAGGCAGTGGAATGGAGAGCTGGTGTGAGACTTCTTCAAGGCACGACTGACCCTCTCCTCTTCCAGTGACGCATTGACTGCGATGAATTCTGCGCTGCCACAAACCCATCCACGGCAGGTCCTTTGGGAGAGACTGGCGAGTCTAGAAAGGCGACCATGTCAGCCTCCCTGATCTCATAGATTCAGCAAAAGGTGGCGCTCCAGCACAGAGGGTGTTGGGGTCTTCACCAGAACATTCCCACTCTTCCTCATCTGATGCCTTCAACAACATAGAGTCATACATCCTCCAACGATCCGCTGAAGAAAATCAAACCACTTGCAGCTGACAAGGGACACATATCCTCATGTATGAAGAACACAGGCGAATCATTGAGTCATTGAGGGGAGAGTGAAGCACACAGGACTCAAGCCTTCTTCCACTGTTGGCGGCTTCTTCTCACAGCGGGGAGCAGAAGACTGAGCTCATCTCTTTGCCTTCTTGCTTGCAGAGTCAGGAAAAAATTCAGATGTAATGGCACTCAGACCCAATTTAAATAGCAGTCTTGTCCACCCCTTTTTGGCGGGTTGGTTCATGCTGCTACACAAACATGATCAAATCATGCTACAATAATAGAGTAAACAGGAACATCCCAAGCTTGTAAAACACATTATATCAGTCACAGCATATACTACACGACTAATACAATTCCAAAACAAATTATATATAATTTTATTTCAAACAAATTAGGAAAATAAACTGAGTTAGAATCCAAGCAGCTCTGAAAGATTAAAGAACAGTTATCTGCATCCATCTCAAGCTGCTCAGCCTGTGTTTGTGCTGTTGAATGCTTTGACTATTTAAACATGTTAATTACACAAACAAAATCTTTAGCGTACTATCTTTGGAAACAAAAAAATCAACTTTGGTTGATTAACTTTAATTTATTGTAGACTATTACTAAGTGAAGTCAAATTTGCTGAAATATCCACAACACACACTGTATAAAAGTGCACAGTTTATCTGTGGAAGTCGGATTAAATTTGTTCCAAGGAAGTAATACCCAAATATCCAGTGACCATAGATGTCCCTCAGCTCCTGTCCATGGTCTCAAACTGAGAATAGCTAAAGATTGTGGAAGAAGTGGAAGATTGTTTCAGGTGAGTTTGTAACCCTATATGGATCTCTGGTCTCTTAACCAATGAGCCAGAGAGAATCAGTGGTCACCTAGTGGTCTTGACATTAACATGGGACCGGAGTCTCAAAACTTAATGAAGTCGTTCACACAAAAATTTAAATTCTGTCAAATTACACACATTCCAAACCTGTATCACTTTCTTCTTTGGAACAAAACATGGAATCATATATATATATATATATTAGGGGTGTAACGATACGCGTATTCGTATTGAACCGTTCGGTACGACGCTTTCGGTTCGGTACGCGGTACGCATTATGTATACCGAACGGTTCGTTGGAGTAATTAATTATATTTGAAAAAAAAAAAAAGAGAGAGAGAGAAAGAAATATAATGATATGCGTTCAACAAGGTAGCCCAATAACCCAAACAACGTAACAGGCAACGCCCCTGACACTCCCGAAGAAGAAAAAAACACCATCTTATATGTTTATGTTAGGCTACTCAGCAGGCGCTCGCTCACTCAGTACACGCTGAAGGCTCGTTGCAAAATAGCCAATGCGTTTAACAGACTAGAAATGAGAAGATCCTCCAATAACCAACAGGTCTGGTGTTTGGGTGCACTTTGGATTCCCTTTAAGCTATAATGGTGATGGCAAGAGAGTGGTGGATAAAAAAACAACGGTATGTCGCATCTGCAACATGACAGGGTACACCAGCGGGATTACAAAAAAAAAAAAAAAAAAAAACCAGCGGGAATATCTGGGATATATGCGTCAGTACTATCCGGGAAAAGACGAAAAAAAGGAGAAACATGCATGCAGCAAACTATCCCTGCAGCATTTAGACACTATAGCTTACAGGGAATCCAACCCAAACACCAGACCTGTTGGTTATTTTAGGATCTTATATTTCTGGTCTGTTAAATGCATTAGACATTTTGCAACGAGCCTTCAGCGCGTGCTGAGTGAGCGAGCGCCTTAGGGGCCGTTCACATATCGTGCCTAAAAACGCATGGAAAACGCTAAGCGCGTCTTTCTCCTCCTTTCCAAAGCGCTCGGGCAGAAGCGCTTATGAGGCGTCTGTCTTTGCTAAGCAACAATGACGTGCTCTTTCCATGAGACGCGGAAATTTCAGCGAAGGATAAATGGATTTGCAGCTCTAAAAATCGCTTGCAGTAGCTCTGCTACTGAATTTATTTCAAAATTGCAATCCATATACAACTATGATCAGCTGTTCCTTCATCTTGGCTGAGCTCTCAACGTTGTTACGGGAAAGGATGAAGCTGATTGGTTGGTTCTTGTCACATGACCCGCGGTGCGCTTGCGGCATTCTGAAAAGTTGAGATGTTTTTACATTTTGCTGTATCTAAAACGTATCGAACCGAACCGAACCGAACCGTGACATCAGTGTATCGTATCGAACCGAACCGTGAATTTTGTGAACCGTTACACCCCTAATATATATATATATATATATATATATATATATATATATATATATATATATATATATATATATATATATATATATATAGTCACCGTGATTTTGCCAAGTAAGACATGTTCCTGGATCAACATCTTCTGATGATCCTCGATCAACATTATTGTCCAAAAATATAGACTTAACCCAGTCCCTACCCCTAAACCTAACCCTACACATATTTCTTAAATCAGTCTGAAATTATAAACAAGGGCGAAGAAGCACCTAAAACAGATATTTCCTGAAAAGATCTCAGTTCTGATTGGTTGATTGGAATGTTGTTCCAGGATCAACAAGGATGTTGATCCAGTACCATGTTGTACTTGGTGAAATCACGCTCAACATATATATATATATATATATATATATATATATATATATATATATATATATATATACCCTACCTTGCTTACCCTACCTTTAAGTCATACAATAGTTTCATCTGAGGAGCATTTTCTTTCTTTGCCACATTCAATAGAGAAGTTTTGTCACATTTTGTTAACTAATTGTTTCTTTGAGTCAGATCTTTTGAAGGAATATGCTGATCCAGTTCATAGCACTAAATTATTACAGTTCACTTCGCAGCTGTTAACAGCTCACTGGATGGGACTATCATTGAATATTGACTTAAATGTCAACTGGTCTGTTCCTCACATCTTATGACTGATGACTTGAAATATAACAGACAAGTCATATAGAGCCCTTTTATGGTGTCTGAATGCCCATTGTTGTGATTTTGTGGACAAGAGCAGCTAATACATAACTCCAAATGTGTCTTTAGTCTTCCTAAGAAAAAATAAGATGTTTTGGAAGATGAGAAAATAATCAGATAATTACCTCAAGAACAGGTGGACAAAGTATCTTCACTGTTACCAAGAAGAATCAACTGAAGATATCCATTATTGCTCTGAATGGGTATAAATAGACAGATCAGGCTCGGTGTTCAAAGTGAATGGTGGGATTGGAGGGATCTAGTCTTGGGTCTGGGTTTTAGGGGATCTGCTTTTGGAAAGTCTGCTCTTTGACTCTAACTCTGGCTGATATAGCACTGTTGTCTACATAGGAAGAATTAAAAAAAATATATGTAGCAAATGCATTTAATTTATACTGGAACAAGTTCACTTAATAGTTGCTTTTTTAGTGCACAGTGCAAAGATACCTGCTGTGAAGAATTACACAACCATCCCAGCACAGGCTTTTGTGGAGAAAACTCGAAAGTGTCAGTGTTGTTTTGGCCAAAGGCATATGATGCAATCATACCCAGGTTTTTTTTTTTTTTTGTTTGTTTTTTTTACATGAGGTCAAAGGGCACATCCTGTTCAGAAAACATCCTGTTTACTCATCGATTACAATAGTGGCTGGTCTGGTTGCCATGACCACACACACACACACACACACACACACACACACATACACACACACACACACACACAAAAGTGTAACAATTACCATGCCATGCAAGTAGTGCAGCCTTGAAGTCCTCCTGGGAAGTTTCTACTTAAGAGCTCAGAAATGGTAACTGTGTGATGTGCATTTGGTCTGAATAAAGTGGATGTGATGGCCAATTTTATGCTTCTTTCTATCTTTTTCATTTCCCGACAAAGAAAGGAAGCCTTTTAGCGCTACTACAAACATGAAAAGCAATGACATGCATTAGGTGAGTAATCAATGCTTTTTTATCAGTGTTGTTCTTCCACAGGCTTGAAGAAAGTCCTGAGCTTCCTGTTGGTGATTACAACATCTCTGTGGCGTCCGTGCACTGTGCAATGATCTATCAAATACCATCAGTCTGACCTGACTTAACTGCCTCACAAAGAAAGAGCTACGAGAAGAAACATTTCACAATTGAGGACAGAGTCCTGAGTATCTTCAGAGCGCAGCTTCAGCTGTCTCGGGGCATTTCGATCTCAAGGCTGTAATGACGGATGGCTCAAACAGGCCATCAACAGCAGAAACAGCAGCCGCCCATCAGAGATACGAGAGCTGACAGCCCTGACTTAGCAGACGCCATATCACCAAGAGAGAGACGCGACATGCTGATTACAGCAGTCTACTCAACTTATTTCTGCTCTTTATTAAAGGAGATACACCCACACATAGTGCAGATTTTCATAATCACATTCACAGAAAGACGATACACACTTACATACAGGATTACTACATATTTACTGAACCTCTCTCTCAACGGTCCCAGTGGAGCTCAAGTGCCCCCTAGTGAGCAATATTTTTGTTTGACTGAAGACTCATGATGTAAGTATGGGAGGTGTGTGTCTTTTACCTTTGAGATCATATGTATTAGTGCGTGTGTGTTTGCCTTTGAAATAAGTCTTTTATGTTCATCAAGGAGAATTGATGTGATCAAAATACAAAAAAAAAAAAAAAAAAAACTGTAATATTGTGGAATATTACTACAATTTAATAGCACAGTTTTCTATTTAAATATATGTAAAAATGTTATTTCTGTTATTAAAGCAGAATTCTCAGTATCTTTACTCCATGTCTTAAGTGTCACATTATATTTCAGAAATAAATGTATGAAATATAATAATGGTTCTTATTAATTTTAATACACCTTTTAACACATTTTTTATACACACATACACACACACACATAACATTCATATTTCCTGCAATATATGCAGTAAATGTATAACCACGTTTTCTCCACTACTAGCATGTGATGACTAGCATCATTAGGGTGCACGGCGAACTTGGTATCAGCTCTTACAAAACTTAATCTCTTCAACTATTCAATTAATGACAACTACTCAATGACTGACATTCATAATATTTTCACATTACATACCTGATAAGTGGAGATATGAATGTGTATAATATGAACACAGACACAGAGCTGCCAATAGGGTAAAAACAAAAAAAACCTGGTCAGAGAACATTTGATTTAGCAACAACTATGCACCTAACACGACTAATGTCAGAATTGTAGATTGGAAGCATGAAATATAAAACAGCACTTAAAATATTTGTCTTAATATGGTGAAGTGTATCCAACTCAACTGAAAGTGAAAAAAAATATAATGTTAAGAGTGAAAACACATTTGAATAAAGTGAAGAGGTAATGTTGCAGAGAATGTGACATTGATTCAATATAAATGAAAACAGTCTGCAGATTCGATATAGTGGTTATTTATTAGCTTGAAGAACAGAAAGCTCAGCATTGTAGACAATACAAATAAACTTCATGAGTAATATTTCAGCAGCAACATCATTTATCTTGTTTTTTTTGTTGGAGGTGGTGCAGTTGGTGTTGCGGTTGGTGACACAGGTGGTGTGGGATGTATTTTATCGGGTTGTCCACTGGTTGCAGGGAAATCATCAAAATCTTCCCAATTATCAATGGTTTGCGAAAGTGCAGAGAATTGTGGAGGTGTCGATTGTTCGATATTTGGAGTACTGATGTCTACCGAAGGTTGGATGTCACAGGGTGAGAGATCAGTGATGAAATTGTTATGAACTGTGATTTTCATTGAGGGGAGTGTTAACAGAGAATCAGTGATCAAATCTTGGGTCACGTTTGGTGGCATTTCAATGATGAATGTTATGAAATGGTTTTCAATGTTTACTGTTTTGAGGTCACTGTCTGCTTTAATTGTAAGGTTACCATACATGTAAGTTCATAAGGCTGGGGACTTTTTTTAATGCTTTAAAAAAAAAAAAAACTAAGCATGAAGACATGTTAGACTGCACCCCATAAACACAATGAAGTGCACATTGGCTACAACAATTTCACTGGTGACGTGCTCAGAAGTTGTGTGTTTTACTGGATATGTGGTGTCATTACATGGTTTGGTCAATGTAGTGTTTCTTGTTGTGGACAAGCAGATGTTACTTTAAAATACCGAATGTATAGGTTGAAAATGTTGTACCAGAAACCAACTTCCACGTTTTGGGTACCCTCAAAGCATACTTTCAATAGTTGTGTCTGTTACCACATAAGTTGCATTAACAAGAAAAATTTCATTGTGCACAACACTATTGTTACAAACGCGCCAGGTTCCACCTCCACACAATCACAGCGCACACCCTCACCTGAATACTAGTCATCACTACCTGCTCCTCATCATCCACTCATCAGCGCTGCACCATAATAGCCACACACACGCACCCAGTCATCGTCAGGTCACATTCGCGACAAGATCATTCCAGTATGCTAACTATTAGGACTAACTCCTCTTCTACCTTCTCTCTAAGGATTGCCTCTGAAGATACCGATTCCCCTACAGTGTGTGATTCACCTACCCCTCTCGAAGTCACTACCTTCCCGCCACGGATCCCAACGCCCATCCACTCCTCACTACCTGCTCCTCTGCTTGTGTCTTAAAATAAAACACCTTCATCTGTTACTCCTCTTTCTCCTGAGTGATCCTTAACAACTATGTTCTCGACTTTCCTTTTTTATGATACGTGCTCTGATGTTTATCTGAAAAGTGAAAAAAATATGATAATACATACTGCTACAACCAACATTTGTGCAGCCATTTAAAGTGCAAACAAATTTGGAAATTAAGTAATGAATATTTCAAAGGTTTTAGCACATACCCTCTGATACTCGGGGTAGAGTTTTCTGACTGGTGTTGGTAACTTCATCTTTCGGGCTGTTTTATTGTGGTATTGTACACATAATCTTGATTAGACACCTTGGAATCATACGCATGAAGAAAATCGAATGGCGCGATGCAGTGCCTGAAACCTTAATGACAACTTTGTTACTGTATATCATCAAAGTGGATCAAGAAGATTAAAATGTTCATGTTTATTTATTTATTTATGTTAAATTGAAAATTACATTAATGTTTAAGTAAAATATGGACAACCAACTTTCGAAATGCTAAATCTTAATACAAATGCTTATTTTTGTTACTTTATTTTTTGAAGTACATTTGCTTTAACAATTGGCATTTTTCCAAGTTGCTTAAATTCAGTGTAAACTGTAATAAATGTGTGTAATAGTGTAATAGTATATGCAAAAGATAATTTAGCTTAAGAGGAAGAAAACATTACACATGGTCTATTTAACAAGTTAGTGTTTGTTTTAACTGGTTTTATTAAATACAAGTCATTTGTAGTGTACCATGTACCACGTGCCAGAGGGTTTTTTTTTTTGGGGGGGGGCGGTTGCTGCACTGTTGTTTGCAAGGGTAAGGTGGCTTCAGTTTTAAGTGACACCCCTGGTTCTATAGAGTGAGTGTTGTGTTAATGAAGTTGTTCAGTTCAATTAGTTGATTTTTATGAGTAACATCCAAAATACACTGTAATCTAGGGTCCTATCATACACCAGGCGCATTGCTGATGTGTTGCTATTTGAGTGAAGTGACATTCAGCCAAGTATGGTGACCCATACTCAGAATTTGTGCTCTGCATTTAACCCATCCGAAGTGCACACACACAGAGCAGTGAACACACACACACACACACACACTGTGAGCACACACCCGGAGCAGTGGGCAGCCATTTATGCTGCGGCGCCCGGGGAGCAGTTGGGGGTTCGATGCCTTGCTCAAGGGCACCTAAGTCGTGGTATTGAAGGTGGAGAGAGAACTGTTCATGCACTACCCCCACCCACAATTCCGTCCGGCCCGAGACTAGAACCCACAACCCTTCGATTGGGAGTCCAACCCTCTAACCATTAAACAAAAACTTGGTCTAAAGTCAATGGTGCAGTATTTTTTTGTTTCTTTAAGTCATACATCATCCTCCCGGAGCTGCTTCCGTGTACAACTTTTGGCATTAAAGTTACATTAAAGCGATTATTACGTCTTTAATATGGATATTTTACAAAAATGCATCAATTTGCTACAGGAAGACTTTGTTCACCCACCGGACACATTTTTATGGATGGATGCTTTTTATTTAACTTCTTTTGGACTGATGCATTCAACACCTGTTGAGTGCCATTAAACAGCTTAAAAGATCGAAGACAATTTTTTATATAACTCAAGATTGGATTTGTCTGAAAGAAGAAAGTCATATACACCTAGGGTGAATTGAGGGCGAGTAATTTATGGGCTATTTTTTTATTTCTGGGTGAACTAACGTTTTAAGTTATTCACCAAACCTCTTCTCCTCTGCAGATCTCAATCCGCCATATGAACACGTTTGGTGGCAGATTTGCTGTTGATGTTGAACCTCACTGGTTAATACGTGCTGTAACCATGGAGTCTTGAGCACTAAAGCTCATCATTTGTTAAATTATACATTATAGTCTTGAGTGTTCTGGCAATTAACAATTTGCTCGCCAATGATCCACCGAGAGGCAAATACTGAGTCATAATATAACCCAGTTATATTATCCTTATATAATTTGTGCATATAGTGACTTTATAGAGGCACAAATTATATAAGGATAATATAACATAAAGATTAAATCATATAGTTTATAAAATATACTTTACTTTTATGAATATGATGCTTTTCATCTGTTCTGTAGCTTGATGGCTGGTAACCATATGCTTGACCCTGGGGCTGAATTTGAATTCATTTGTTGTGGTGGTTCTCAGAACTGGGTAGTCTATTATTATTAATATAGTCTATTATTGATAACAGATTCATGTTACTTTTAGATACATTTTTAAATCTAATTTATCTTAAACATACCATATTAATGTAGCAGGGTCAATCACCAGAGGATACAGTGGAGAAGGCCAGGCTGAGACAAAACTAGGGACAGGCACAAGATCAGGGCAGATAGCAAACAACCACAACAGGTAAATCTGAGTAAGGGCACGCAGAGAACAATCAGTAAATGTTAAACAGTCCAGGTCAAAAAAAGGCAGAATAGATGAATACAAGCGTTCAGTAGTGACAGCCGGGGCAAATCAAGACTTCACAGTGAGTTGGCATGAGTGTGCTGCTTATGTGTGTGTGTGTGTGTGTGTGTGTGTGTGTGTGTGTGTGTGTGTGTGTGTGTGTGTGTGTGTTTGTTCGCTGCAGGTGTGTGTGCTATCAGTCCCAGTGATGAGGCAGGATGGGAATTGGAGTTCAATGGATAAAGTCTATATTCAGGAGAATTCCCTCTGGTGGTGAGAAGGAGTAAGAGTTTCATACATGGTCTAACTGAGAGGTAGGTGCTTTTTATACCCAAATTTAGAAGCATGGTGCCACATACCGCTACTGTGAGGAGCATGGAGCGAGGAATGAGGAGACGTGGAGAATAATTCAAACAAAGATACTTTAATTACCATCCATGGAAACCAGGAACACACACATAGCGGGGAAGATGACATTCAACACCAGACAGGAAACAAGGGGCAGAACACACTTTATATACTAGACTAAAGGAGGGACACAATAAGGAACACCTTACAGTAAGTCAATAACCAATCAACATGAGAAACAGAACTACACGGGACTGCAGACGGTACCAGTTCTGGGACCCCTGGCGGAACAGGCAGTTTAGGACACTATAGCAGATCAGGCAGACTAGGAAGCCATGGTGGAGCAGGGAACTTAGTGGTCCATAGTTCAGGAGGCCAAAGTGGAGCAGTGATCACAGGGGGCCTGGCCCGGCCTCCACAGACAGAACCCTACTACACTACCAAACCCCACCCTCCAATAAAAAAAAATCCATGGGTAGAATGTTGGTTTCTGAGGCCCTCGGTAAACCTAACACGGGAAAAGGACCCTTCCCTGGGCTGGACTTGGGGACCGGATTCATCTCTGGTCTTGACATGTGAACAGGAGCCCTTTCCCCTAGAAAAAAAAAAAGGTCTAAACCAATTTAATTGTAACAATTTAATTGATGTTCAAAAAATTAAAAAGCAGATATAATATATATATATAAATCAATGATAAAGCTTGGCTTAATGAATATTAGATCCCTTTCTACAAAAGTGCTTTTGGTTAACCTGTTAACTGTCACCCCCAAAAACAATTAGTTTCCTTCCTAAAAAGTTCTTACCATGCTGAGGGGATAAATGAATGTTTAAACGTATTTGTTTTACTAATAGGGGTTCTATAACGAATGCCAGAAGGGAGAAGGTGAAACTCATCACACATGGGGTGGGAATCATATAACAAAATGTTCTGGGCTTTACCCAAAACCTTTCTATGATATAACTGGGCCATACTAACCTGCTTCCTCCACCTTACTTCACTTCCCTGATTAACAATCATTACAAGACATTAAAAGATAACAGTGACTCAATATATGATCTGTAGTACATATACATCAATGTTTTAAACATATTAAATTACCTTAATTTCTGCAAGCAATACAATCTTTGCTGCCTCTGCTTACAAAAAAAACATCAGTATTGGGAGAAAAGGACAATGTGTTATTCAAAACCATACCCAAATAATTTGTTTTGTTCAACACTCTCAATACCCACTCCATTAATGTTTGTTTGCTTATACTAAATAGATTTCCTCCTAGGGTTAAAATCAATAGTCATCTACTTAGTTATAGAAACATTAAGTTTTAAGAAAACATCATGATGCTTTGTGATAAAATCATTAACCACGGGACCATGCATGGAGTCCTCCTCACTCGATAAGCTAATGATTACAGTATCATCAGCAAATTTTATAATATGCCTATTTCTATAACTGCTCTTACAGTCATTTGTGAACAAGATTAATAATAAAGGGGAGAGGAAACATCCTTGAAGTGACCCAGTAGAATAGACCAGCCAATGTAGTAAAAAAACAACAATAATTTACTTTAACTCTCTGTGTTCTCTGCACAAGGAACTCTAAAATCCATCCTACGGGAATAAAATCCAACACAAATTCATTAATGAGCTTCTCAAACTAAAATATGTGGCTGAATGGTATTGAAAGCAAATGGAAAATCATTAAAAATTGAATTAACAAATGTGTTTAGCTTATCCAGATACTGAAGTACTATGTCAAGTTAATTCACCTTTATTTGTATAGTGCTTTAAACAAAACAGATTGTGTTAAAGCAAACTGAAGAACATTAATTAGGAAAACAGTGTGTCAATAATCCAAAATGAAAAAGGTAGTTCATCACTGAATTCAGTGATGTCATCATCCAGCTCAGCTCAGTTCAGTTTAAATAGTATCTTTGTAATAAATAATAAGTAAATAATTTGCAGTCAAGTCAACGATATCGCTGTAAATGAAGTGACCCAAACTAAGCAAGCCAGAGGCGACAGCGGCAAGGAACCGAAACTCCATCTGTGACAGAATGGAGAAAAAAACCTTGGGAGAAACCAGGCTCAGTTGGGGGGCCAGTTCTCCTCTGACCAGACGAAACCAGTAGTTCAATTCCAGGCTGCAGCAAAGTCAGATTGTGCAGAAGAAACATCTGTTTCCTGATTAATCTTTAATCTGCCTCCCGAACAATATGGTCATACTTACTGGTTCTAGTAAGATCTCCAGCTGTTGCATTTTGAACCAGCTGTAGTTTGTTAATTTAGTGTGCAGAACAACCACTCAATAAAGCCTTACAATAATCTAACCTTGGTGTCTTAAACGCATGGATTAACATTTCTGCATTTGACAATGAGAGCATTGTCAAATAAGTCATAATTTAGATATATTTTTGAGATGGAAAAAAAGCAGTTTTCTAAGGAAAGACTGCTATCAAATAACACACCTAGGTTCCTAACTGATGACGAATAATTGACAGAGCAGCCATCAAGTCTTAGACAGTGTTATAGGTTATTACATGCAGAGTTTCTAGGTCCTATAATTAACATAATTTTTAATTAAGAAATTACTCGTCATCCAGTTTTTTATATCTACTATGCATTCCGCTAGTTTTTCAAATTGGTACGTTTCACTGCCTCTTGAAGAAATATAGAGCTAATTATCATCAGCATAACAGTGAAAGCTAACACCATGTTTCCTGATGATATCTCCCAAGGATAACATATAAAGCATGAAGAGTAATGGCCCTAGAACTGAGCCTTGAGGTACTCCATACTGTATTTGTTATCGATATGTTACCTCTACATTCACTGCTACGAAATGATGGTGGTCATATAAGTACGTTTTAAACCATGCTAATGGTCTTCCAGTAATGCCAACAAAATTTTCTATTCTATGCAAAAGAAATGTTGTGGTCAATAGCATCGAACACAGCACTAAGATCCAATAGCACGAAAAGAGAGATACAACCACGATCAGATGATAAGAGCAGGTCATTTGTAACTATTATTAGAGTGGGCTCAGTACTATGATATGGTCTAAATCCTGACTGGAAATCCTCACAGATTCCATTTTTCTCTAAGAAGGAATATAATTGTGAGGATACCACCTTTTCTAGTATCTTGGACAGAAAAGGGAGATTCGAGACCAGTCTGTAAATAACTAGTTCTTTGGGGTCAAGTTGTGGTTTTTTTGATGAGAGGCTTAATAACAGCAAGTTTGAAGGTTTTGGGAACATATCCTTATAAATAATGAATTAATAATAGCCGAAAGAGTATCTATGACTTCTGGAAGGACCTTTTTTAGGAGCTTAGATGGAATAGGTTCTAGCATACATGTTGTTGGTTTAGATGATTTAACAATTTTATACAATTCTTCCTCTCCTATAGTAGGAAAAGGGTGGAATTGTTCCTAAGCCGATCTATAGCATGCTATATGATGCAATACTATAGCTGATGGCTGCATGGTTAAAATTTAATTTCTAATAGTATCAATTTTAGAAGTAAAGTCGTCCATAAAGTCATTACTGTTGTGGTGTTGGGAAATGTCAACACTTGTTGAGGCTTTATTTTTCGTTAATTTAGCCACTGTATTGAATAAATACCTGAGGTTATGTTTGTTTTCTTCTAAAAGAGAAGAAAAGTAATCAGATCTAGCAGTTTTTAATGCTTTTCTGTAGGATATGATACTTTTACCACCAAGCAATACGAAATACCTCTAGTTTTGTTTTCCTCCAGCTGCGCTCCATTTTTCAGGCTGCTCTCTTTTTAGGGTGCCAGTGTGCTTATTATACCAAGGTGTCAGACTGTTTTCCTTAACCTTCCTTAAGCGTAAAGGAGCAACTGTATTTAAAATGCTAGAAAAGAGAGAGTCCATAGTTTCTGTTACATCATCAAGTGGTTCTGAGTTTTTGGAAATGCAAAGGAATTGGGATACATCAGGAAGATTTCTTACGAAGCAGTCGTTTGTGGTAGAAGTAATGGTTCTACCATATGTAGTAAATTAAACTCAAAAGGGAAATGTATATAAATAATTACAATTAATTATGATTAATTACAATTATTTATATGAGCTGCCAGTACTAACTGTAGCAGAATACATTTTCCATCAACTAATCTGATCTTCCAGCGAACCCTTAGCGCAATTTCATATCAATGTAGCATGTAGTATGTAGCAATATCAGAATCAAGGGACATTGATTTGTAAGGCAGAATCAGTAACTCATGTCAATTGTGCACAAGATTTTTATTAACTAAACACTAATGCAAACTAGTCTAACAAACAAACAAACATACAATCACTCCAACAGGGTAAAGGGCAAATGAGATTTGATGGATGATACCACAATGAAAACCAGAGAATGAAGCTATGAAAAGAGTCAGCTAACCAAGTGAGTAAAACCATCAGCGCCGTTTATAAAGGGGTCTATAGCTTATATTAAACCTCTGTTTAGTTAAGTTAAATGTAAGATACTTGCATTTCTTTAGCCTGGAATGACCGTCTAGATGCAAAGTCTTGATGGTTTGGGCGGATTGGTGGTGTAGAAGTCACAATCACGTTCTTCCGGTTTTGTAGAGTGATTAATTCCAGAGATGTCCTGACTCTATGGTGATTGGGAGTTTCTTCCCAGAGGAAAATGACAAGAGCTTAAAGAGACATCATCTGAGATCCTAAGATCTTTGGTGAATGGAAAGTCAAGGCACGAGGCCTGGTGCAGACTTACTGATATACTTCAAACGAAGTTTGTGCTCGCTATTCGTTTCGGGGCAAAAAGAAGTTTGAAAAGCCTGAGCGACAGTATACTGTTTTTGAACATTCCAACATCCCCGTGCTGCTGAAGGCAGGATGTAGATTAAGGTGACTATATGAGCCATTTTCCCAGGAAGCATCTTTGCCAGGATTTCTATATTGCCTAAAACATCCAAAGTAGTTTGACCAATAACATGCAGGTATTGTACATAATTGACCAATTGTGGCATGTGAGAAGGTGAGATCTACTGAGAACTATCAAAGCAATGAAAAAAAAACTTTTTCCGTTCTTTCGTGCTTTTTCGTTCGTTCAACTTCCGATCATTGTATGACACCAAAGTACCAAGAGAGTGATTTGAATGCATAAGGAGACGTCTGCTCTGCTCTCTATAGCTTTTATGAATGTCATACAATGATTGATCTACACAGTGCAAACAGCCAAAACCTAGATATTTTAGGTAATATAGACATACTGGCAAGGACGCGTCCTGGGAAATTAGCTTGTCACCCCTGGTCACCCTAATGAAGATTAATGTAAACATGACTGGAAACTCACATGAATGGCTCATAGTCATAAAACTTTAGCATGATGTGGGGAAAAAATATTGGAATCAGTTTGTTGCTTTATTTTATTAGTGTTCATTTATTTTATTAAACTGGATAAATTATTATTGTATATTCATTTGGCATTTCATTTACTGTAGTGTATACCCTATAAATTCCTTTAAAAAACCTCAGCAGAATGAGGAATGAACCCGCTGATTGAGTAACCACCGCGGACCAACGGAATTTCAAAAGGTGTTTAGGAGCCAAACGAACTCCCCCAGAAAGTTCGCTTTGGTGAGCCTTTTCGAACTGGCGAAACGAGCTCAAAACAAACTTTGTTTTGGCCTGATTCGGTTCGGAATGACGTCATATCAGTTCGTTCTTTGATTTAGTTTGACGTATATCAGGGCCTTTAGGGGTCCAAGAGAGTTCTAGCTCACATACTCATACATATACTCTGAAATTCCAAGCGGGAGTTTGGAAATACTGGGTAGTTTTACAACCCTTTGTGTGAAAGCCTGTTAATTTGCATATGTAACTGGATCAGAAGTTGATATACAAACTAGTAAGTATTCTTAGAACACTAATATGTTGCATAGCCCTTACGAAAGGAAAATATATTTACCAATATATTCCTTAAAATATATTGTGATATATTGTAATATATTATTTTCCCTTTTTATTTTCTAATATTTTATATATTTGAATGCATTTAATAATATATTGATGATACATATATTATATAATATATTGCAAAATATACAAATGATTGCCACTTTCAATATATTGCACTATATTGGAAAAAAATTATATATATAAGAATATGCGCCTAATATATTACATGATATTTTCCAATATACTGCAATATATTTTTGTTTCATAAGGGAGGTATCAACATATAATATACACTCTCATTTAGATCATCAGAAAATGTATTTATAGATACTAAACATGGTAAGATTACATGAACGAGTGGTTCAAATCATAAGCATGCATAAAACAGGATTCAAGACAAAAAGACAATATACAAAAACAGTAACAACATACATAATGACCTATATGTGTGTTCATTCAAAGAAAGGATTTTCTATTAATTAATTAGAGAACAGTCGATTTTGATAGCAAAATATGTTTCAGTATGTTTCAGAGAGAACTTAGTAGGAGGAAGATCCTCTCCACATACTTATAGGTAGTTAAATTATCTTGTATTGCTGAGGTGTCGAGGTTGCAATTGTAACCAGTGGTCTGGAGTAGGGGTGTAACCATTCACTTGTTTGCTCGATGCATCGATTACAAACCCTGAAGATTCATAGGCATCGATCACAAAAACATGATTTTTGAATCGCGAATCTCTGATCTCGGACAGTAATCGATTTAAAACGCTAGGAATCGAATGAATTGCGATTTATATAGTGATTCAATGCTTTAAAAAATATATATACATGTTAAATTACTACAAGCACAAATTAAACCTTGACCTTGACCTTTAACAGTGTTCGTGCCTCACATCTATCTTTCACTTGCTCCTTTACCACCCGATACTGTCACAGGATTGCACTCGCGCTCCATTCGTCTCTGACGCAGATGATGTGTGATCTCTCCTTGGGACTCATGGCCAGTAAAACTAAAGTGAAGTAACTTTACTTTTCTGTAGTTTGTCAATGGCTCTCTGCATCTTACCGACACCGTGACCTGAGCAGTTGAAAGCTGCGTATTTATTGCATGGACGGAGCAGAAATGTGTCTAAATCATATGCACAGTTCCACTGAATGAAATAATAGCTAATTAAATGTAGTATATAATACAATCATAAGTAGATAAAAAAAATATTGATTACAAATTATTGATTATTGTTGAGCAGTATATTTTATTTCGTACAGAAAAAAAAAAAAGAGAATTCCTTGTAAAAAAAAAGAAAGAAAAAAAAGAATAAGAATTATGATAATACAGAGGCTACATACATAAAATGATTGTATTGGACATTTCTGTCACTTCTGAAATGATGGCTATGCCCCTGGTGTGACAAAATGTGAGTAAGTGAGTGACAGACATGACATTCAGCCAAGTATGGTGACCCATACTCAGAATTCGTGCTCTGCATTTAACCCATTCGAAGTGCACACACAGAGCCGTGAACACACACACACACGGAGCAGTGGGCAGCCGTTTATGCTGCGACGCCCGGGGAGCAGTTGGGGTTCAGTGCCTTGCTCAAGGGCACCTAAGATGTGGTATTGCTGGCCCGAGATTTGAACCCACAACCCTAGGGTTAGGAATCAAACTCTCTAACCACTAGGCCACAACTATTCTAGGCCACGACTTCCCAACGTCTAAATGTTAGCTTATACATAATACATTTAAAGCTCTTTTTTTATCTTGGCTTACATACAGTTTTACGTATGCCATGTCATGCCATAGCATCATTAAACTAGAATCTAACAATGGACAAAATGTTAGTTGATTTTTTATTTTTTTTCTAACCTATGGTTCTCTAACCATAAAGGCTGCTGTGTAGTTTGCCCCCTGACTAAGCATTTAAAGAATTTAGGGGAAGCAGTTAAATAATCCTGTGAATGCACTTAAAGAGTGCACAATCGAACCATTATAATCGAAACAAATCAAATTTAATTGTGAATCGAATCGTTCTAAATTTGAAAAAATCGTTCTTGAATTGAATCGAAAGCCTACCCAAAGATTCAAAGTCCTAGTCTGGAGTCATTCGTAGAAATCCTGCCACCTAGTATTTTTCGAGGGGTCTGTGATCATTTGTTAATCTAATGAATAATTGATTTGTTAAATGAAATGAGAAATGGTGGTCAGATTGGTCCAAATGCTACACATACTTGTAACAAGATGTAGAATTTACTGTTTCATCCATATGAAGTTTGCACAAAAATAAATAATGATCTGAGATATTATTGCTTGGATGCATAATTTCAACACCATCAACATCAATTCCACATGACAATATTAAATCTAGAGTATGATTTTGAAAATGAGTAGGTCCTGAGACGTGTTGTCTAACCCCAATAGAGTTCAGAATGTTTATGAAATGCTGATCCCAGTGCATCTTTTTCATTATCAACATTTTTTGCAAATGATTGCAAAGATTGAACAGATACTATTTAAACTGATTTGAGATGTATGGCATCACTGACTTCAATGATGAACTGACTTTAAGGGCCGTTTCATAGTCAACGCATCTGTACGCATACGCGTCCCCGAGGCTACGCATCGTTACGCTTCGGCCGCCATTATGCGTCGGTGCGTAGCAAAATGTGTCGTTCTAGTTTTTGATACGCGACGAGCCGATTCACGCAATACTATGCGTTGTCAGTTGGGGGCGACATTGCGAGTATTGTACATTAATTCAAGTATATTGTGTTTACAGAATAAGAAGGTTTGAATACAATGGCGGGCGAAGAGGAAAAATTATGTGAACTTATACGTATTCATCCACATTTATACGATAGTTCATCAGCAACAGAATACACTCCTCTTCAGTTGCCATTGTGATCTGAATATCACGCGAACCGACTCTACTAATATCACCCGACTCTACTACCCCCTGTTGCGTGAGCGGTGTATTGCATACACGCATCACCCGTGACGCTTGCGTTCACTGTTTAGACTATGAAAGGGAGCGCGTCGCTCGCGTTGCTTGCTCGCGTTTCTCGCGTTGACTATGAAACGGCCCTTAATGTTGTTCAGTTGCTTTTTAACAATCTTTTTTGTTTAAAGCACTATATAAATAAAGGTGGCTTGACTTGACTATTAAAATCACCAACAATTAAAACTTTATATGCAGCCAGCACTAACTTGGATATAAAATCAGCACATTCTTTAATTAAGTCTGTATGGTGCCATGGTGGCCTGTGTACAGTAGCCAGTACAAATATCACAGGAGATTTATCATTTACACTTGACTCTGGATAATATTATATGAAGCACCATTACCTCAGATATTTTATACTTGAAACATTGTTATAAATTGAAGCAACACCTCCCCTTTACTTTTTGGACATGGCTCATGTTTATAACAGTAATCTTGAGGTGTAGACTCGTTTAAAATAATGTAATCATCAGGTATTAGCCAGGTTTCTGTCAAACAGAGCATGAATGTCAGCGGACACCATGTCAATTATGAGCCCCAGAGCCAGATCCTCTTGAAAGACCTCATCACCTTGACAACCATCGGCACATAGGGAACCAGACAAGACATCTGCACCTGTGCTACAGCCTGGAATTAAACCATGCCATGCTAGTTTTGTCTGGCCAGAGGAGAATTGGCCCTCCGACTGAGCCTGATGGTTTCATATGGTTTCTCTCTCTCTCTCTCTCTCTCTCTCTCTCTCTGTCTAATTCTGTCACCATTGGGAGTTTTGGTTCCTTGCCACTGTCGCCTTTGGCTTGCTTAGATGTGAACTTGACAAACTAATTTTCTGTGCCAAAGTCCCTTTTAGGAAAGTCTTATCACTCTGTGGCCATCTTTGAAATGTCTCTCTGGCATGCATGTGCATCTCCTATCTCTGTGAATGGGCAAACATCAAATTCTCTAAAGCTTTTCACCAAGCTTAAGATTAAATGTCATATTTGAAATCACCAATGAAATCTGACTCATGTTGTTTCTTTTGCTCAATTAGCGATGAAAAAAGCTTATTTTTCAGGCTATACCAGCCAATACACATGCACAGTCCTGGGTTCACGTCGGCAGCGCTTCCTTTGATAGAGCTGCCATATCATGTGTTGCATTTTTCCCCATTCAAATCTATAAGGGTGACACGTCTTGGGTATTCAATAGTATGTAATGGTGCTGCACAGCATCCATCTGGCGAGTCTACGCTCTCTACCTAGAAAGGTGAATGAACTTGGAAGGGCATGTGGTCCGTAACGAGAGTGAAATTATGGCCCAAGAGGTAGTAGCGGATGGCCAGTCAGTTCCAACCCATTGGTTTGGGACCTCTGATCTACACAAACCCTGGACTTATGTGAGGATCCTGTTTGTGGACTTCAGCTTTTAATAAAAAAAACCAAGCTCTTTGTTCATAGATCGATCTTTCAATGGATCACCAACTTTCTGTCAGATAGTCAACAGCTAGTGAGACTTCATGTCAAACTGCTGCACCATCAGCACTGGTGCCCCTCAGGGATGTGTGCTCACCACTCTGCTGTTATCCTTGTGCACCAATGTAAGGGTGGTTTCCCTACATTGGTTCAGGCTGTAGGACTGCCGAAGGACTGAAGAAATGTTATCAGCACGATGGAATAAAACTGTACATTTCTGTCTATTATCACCCACTGCCACATGTACCAATGACAGAAATAAGCACAGTTACAATAGCTAAATATGTGGGAGAGCATTGCTATTAAGTGACTATATAGTATTGCAATAGGTAGCACTTTAACATTAACCTTGAATCAAGACTAGTTAGCACATAATTAATAATTTAAATGGTTTAATAACAATACTTTTTATGGTTTACACTTGAAGTGGTTACAGAATAGATGAAGGATGGCAAAGCATAGTTAATTGCACCCAGCTTGTATGTAAAATATTACCTAGGAGACAAGGGGAGATGGAGAGAGGGAGAAAAAGAGGGAGAGAGACCCGAGATGAGAGCTCCAGCAAAGGAAAGAGTCCGCAAAGAGAGAGTGCCAGCGAAGAAAAAAGACAGAGAAACATTTACATTCTTCTTTTATCTCTTCCTTGACCATGTGACTAAAAAACAAATGTGAGACATTCAAACTGACCAATCAGCAGATTACAACTTTGCAAAAAGGTGTGACAATTAAAAGACCCCAGTGTATACACATGTTGGCCTATAGGACTTGACCGATGTCAGCACTTCTGTGGCTTCAGGAATGCCAATTGGCCCTTTTGTTACTTAAGATAGGTTTGGGACAGGAAAACAGAAGTCTTTGAACATTTTTGACCCTATAATGACTGCTCCTCTGCTAACCCCTCTGTCAAGGTCCTGAAGTTTGCAGACGACAGTCATCTGCCTCATCCAAGACAGTTATGAGTCTGCATGTAGAAGCAAGGTCGAGCAGCTGTCTGTCTGGTGCAGTCTCAATAACCTGAAGTTGAACACGCTCAAAACACTGCAGATGATCGTGGACTTCAGGAGAAACCCCCCTGCACTCCCCCCACTCACCATCATGAACAGCAATGTTGCTGCAGTGAAGTCATTCAGTTTCCTGGGCACCACCATCTCTCATGACCTGAAGTGGGACATTAACATGGACTCCATTGTTAAAAGGCCCAGCAGAGGCTGTATTTCCTTCGTCAGCTGGCTCCTGCCACAGGAGCTGCTCTACTCAGCCGTCATTGTCTGTCTTGTGCACTTTAATAACTGCCTGGTTTGTCTCAACTACAAAATCAGATGTCAGAAGACTACAGAGGATGGTTCTGACTGCTGAAAGGATTATTAGTGCTCACATGCCCACCCTTCAAGAACTGTAAATATCTAGAGTGAGCAAAAGGGGTCAGAAAATCACTCTGGAGCCCTCACATCCAAGACATCTCCTTTTTGAGATGAGCTACAGAGCACCGGGACACCAGGACTGCCAGGAACAGTAAAAGTTTCTTCCTTCTGGCAATCTATCTCATGAACCAAATGTTCTCCCCTTCTGTTCAATAAAAATATGTGCAACACCACTTTTTTTTTTTTTACTTAATACTACCCCACATCTTATTCCATTGTTTCTTTTCCATCTATATACCATAACTATATATGAAGAGTTCAGATGCAAAAGCCTCTTTATGTGTTGTCTGAAATAATCTAAAATTAAATATTTTCTCAAGCTCTTATATTCATGTTCAGTTGTTTCACTTTAATGGCATACAAAAATACCTTTACACTGCCATTCAAGTAAAATTACTGAGCCTAAAAAAAATGCTTAATTTAGAAGAAAATTTCAGACAGGACTTAGAGGCTTATGCATTTAGGCAATGGGGAAGAAAGGGGATTTAAGTGATTTTGAATGTGGACTGGTTTTTGGTGCCCAACGTGCTGGTCTGAGTATTTCAAAAACTGCTGATCGGGATATTCACGCACAATCATCTGTGGGGTTTACAGAGAATGGTCCGAAAAAGAGAAAATATCCATAGCAACTGCGTGATGCTATCATATCAAAAGAGACCAAAATCTCAGAGGAATGTTTCCAACACCTTGTTGAATCTATGAGATGAACAATTAAGGCATTTCTGAAGGCAAAAGGGGGTCCAACCTGGTACTAGCAAGGTGTACCTAATAAAGTAGCCAGTGTGTGTGTGTGTGTGTGTGTATCTATATATATCTGTGCAGATATGCTTGGCAATAAAGATTTTTCTGATTGTGAATTGCTGCTAAAGAAACATTTATTATTATAATCAAAGTAGAAAAGCGTTTTTGCTGATTAATAGTGGAGGCAAATCACAAATCAGGCAACCAACTGGACCTTATTTGCACATGACACTGTGCCACATGTTCTCTGCTAATGTCTCCACTGTTAAAAGGACATACTACCATAACAAAATTAACAATTCGTCTAACTCTTGCATGCTCTTTAAAAAATTGTCTTCACTCCTTTGCCCTCATCCTCCACCTCCTGCATCAACTCTATAATAGCTGACGACTTTTCTCCCTTTTTTGTTTTTTAATAAAATTAAAAACCCTCATTACACAAATTTCCATACCACAATCTGTAAAAGCACATCTTAGCAGCAAGCATGCACATCCTTATTTTCACTCTCTGAGGCAGAAGTCTCAAAACTCATCCTTTCTTATCACCCTGTTATTTGTCTGCTTGATCCTATTCCATCTCATCTCCTTCAAGCCATTTCTCCTGCAGTTGTACCTGCACTCACTCACATCATTAACATATCCCTCCACACAGGTGTTTTTCCCTGTTGTATAATCCCACTACTTAAGAAACCCAGCCTTAACTCATCTCTTTTAGATAACTACAGACAAGTTTCCCTTCTTCCTTTTATTGCAAAAACAAAGTTCAACCAAGTCTCTGCCTTTCTCACACAGAACAACCCTCAGAGATCTCCTTGCTCTCAGTTGTTGATGTCCTAAGACTGGTAAGAGCAGATTTCAAATCTTCAACACTTAAATTGCTGGATCTGTCCATCACTTTGGTTATCTACCAGATCCTCCTGTGAACCCTATTGTCATCTCAGGAACCACACTCCAGTGAATTGAGTCTTACCTGTCAGATAGGTCCTTCAAGATATCTTGGAGAGGTGAGGTGCCCAAGTCGCAACATATAACTATTGGGGTGCCTCAGGGCTCAGTTCTTGGACCACTTCTCTTCTCTCTCTACATGGCATCACATTACCACATTACTAAAACTGGCTGGACTATTGCAATGCTCTCTTGGCAGGTCTTCCAGCCAATTCTATCATCCTTTACAATTAATCCAGAACGTGACAGCAAGATTAATTTTAAATGAGCAAAAAAGAATACATGTCACACTGCTGTTTATTACTTTCCACTGGCTACAAATACTGTAGCTGCTCTCATAAAATTCATTGTATTAATGTTTGCCTACAAAACTACCTCTGGCTTTGCACCCATTTACCTAAATTCATTACTTCAGACTTATGTGTCCTCTTGAAGCTTGTGTTGTTTGTGAATGTCACTTTATTGTGCCCTCCCAAAGAAGCACAGTCACTTTCACAGACTTTTAAATTAAATGTTCCCTCCTGGTGGAATGACCTGCCCAACTCAATCCAAGCAAATTAGTCCTTAGCCATCTTCCAGAAATCGGTGTAAAATCTTTATTTGACCCTCTAACTAAAATAAATAAATAAATAAAAAACACTAGCTTCTCTAATCTTTTTTGTATTCTATGTTTTCTTTTTATTATACAATTAACAAAAAAAAAAATGCCTCGAACGCTAGCTTTCTTTATTCTGTTTTCTTTTTATGATTTAAAAAAAAAAAATGTTACGTGTACTGCATTAAGCTAACTTAAACTTTTTATAGGACTTGCATTTCATTGCTCTTTTGTTTGCTTCCATTGTCCTCATTTGTAAGTCGCTTTGAAAAAAAGTGTCTGCTAAATGTCTAAATGTAATATTTTTGTGGAAAATTATATATTTCAGGATTGTTTGATGAATAGAAAGTTCAAAAGAACATTTATTTGAACAAATCTTTTGTAATATTATAAGGTTTTTACTATCATTATTGATCTAGAATAATAATAATAATAATAATAATAAACTATTAATAAAAGACTTTAATACTGACCTAAAAATTTTAAATTATGTGCATACCCATGAAAAGAGTACTGGCTGTGAATGTATCATCCTCTTGACTTTTGATTCACATATATCAACACATTAAAAATTAATAACCCCCCTTCTCTTCTCATCTCATCTCATGTCATCAAAAACCATAAAAATAACACTTAATTTCAACATTCCCTCTCATTATCTAATGCCATGCAAAGCATGCTGAGAACTAGAAAGATTCATTTAACACAAATCAGTTAAATAAACTTCTGTCTTACAAATTTTTGGTAGGAAAAAAAAAGTGTAAGTCTTGATGCATTAGCTCATTTTAATTCATTCAAACAAGCAGCAAAATAATGTTTTGCATGAACTGCAAGTGTGAACATTCTGCTAAACATCTCCATTTGTGGTCCACAGCAGGTCTGTGAGTTTAGAATGACATGAGGGTGAGTAAATCATTACAGAAATATAAATTTAGCACAAACAATTTCTTTAAACGCAATAAATTAACTTTGTTTCGCAAAATTAACAACAGTGTATTTCTGCAATTACTTTTCAAAACATAACTCTGAAACTGTAACAGACTTTGAAATGCACAATCCCGCAATCTATCATCACTTACAATATACCTCACGGGGAAAGGAAGATGCATTTTATTATCAGTGAAGGACATCCATTCGCAAACATTCGCAACACATCTTTCATTACGTGTGCTAATGGCATGATTCTCAACTCTGATCCTGAGGACCCAGAGCACTATGATTTTGCTTCTCTCATTTGCACACAATTCAGACTATAATATCTTTAGCAGAGCTGCATGAAGTGAAGTGCTGTAGGACCCCAGGACCAGAGTTAAAAACCACTGTGCTAAAATATCACCAACATTAGTGCCATTTATACCCTGATGTCAGAAACTACACAGACACTATTGGAGTGTCTTAAATTTCACTTTAACTGTTAATCTTCACCTTCAGATCGGAGATTCACAAACTGGATATCTGGCCATGGCTACAACGTGACATTTTGGCACCAAAACCAAAAGAAACTGAAAAATAAGTGCCCTGTCTAACTTCCCACACTCAAAAAACAAAGGAAATACTGAATGTGTTCCAGCTAAACATCAAATTGTTGCTTTTCGCATGTAAAAAAAACACACAAAAAAAAGGAATACTGAGCGAATACAAATACATGACGCGTCAGGCTTGAAGAGCTGAGCTTGGCTGTGCAGGAAGTGAGTAATGAAACAAAACAAGACCGCTGGAAAGGCAAACACATACACTCCACATGGGGTGACACAATCCCGGTCCCTGTCTGATTTGGTCCGTCAGTCTCTGAGGGCAGTTTGTGTGATTCATTTGGCTTTGCCGGCGTCCTGTGTCTCTTCCTCCACCACTACAACAGGCAAACTGTGGAACTGATCGTTAGCATCCAGCTGCATCTCCCCAGTCTCCTCCGTTTCGCCTTGCACCACCTCCTCGCCTTCTTCCACCACAGTCGCGCCGCCCTCCACTTCCTCGCCCTCGAGCTGCAGCTCCATGACGCTCACGCTGTGGTCGGCGGTGGCTGGGTCAATCTCGATCAGGGTGGTGTTGTCCTGGTTCTCATCCTCCTGAACGACACGGACAACGCCCTCTTGCATCACTACGGTGCCCGCCACCACCTGACCGTCCTGGGCTACACCAGCAGCAGCCGCCTTCTGCGTCAACTGGATGAGCTCGCCGTGGCTCATGACTGTCCCGAGCTGGCCCTGGTCCTGCAGGGCTGTGGCACCCAGCAGCGTGAGCCCGGATGTGGGATGGAGGGCGATGGCTTCGGTTTTTCCATCCAAACCTGCGGCAAATCTGGTGAAGAACTGCGAGCCGGCGGGGAGAGCGTGTAGGGTGACCGTATTGGATGGCTGACCGAGGCCGGCCACCGTGAACGACTGGCCGATGGAGGAAAGGGTGATCGGGGAGAGCACGGTGAACTGCTGGGGCTGGAGGGTGAAAGGCTGGGCTATGGATGTGCTGAGCACGGTGGTGGAGGCGGGCCGCTGGAGGCGCGGGCGTTTGGGAGCACGTTTGGCTGGAGGAGTGGAGGGGAGAACCAGACTGCTGAGGGCCTGGGATTGAGACAGCCAGCTGAGCGACTGCTGCTGCTTCTGCTCCTCCACCTGCTGCTCCAGTGCTACACAAACACAAGAGATGGCGTTGTCTCAGAGAATTAAAGAAATCTGTGAGTGCATTACCAAGACTGGACACACTTCAGTTTAATGGACTCAATTCACACTATTAACTAACTAATAGCTTTGACTTTTGCTTCAATAAACTCTTAATTTGCAGATTTGTAATAGTAAGTTAGTTGTTAAGTTTAGGTATGAGGAGATTAATGGATTTTGAATATGGTCATAGAGTAATATGTGCTTTGTGAACACTAATTAACAGCAAATATGGTAATAATATGCATTCTAAATGATATTGCAAATTGGTCTTTAAAACTGTGATTGTCTTTTCATTCCAACTGTGACATATCTGAGTGAAACGATCCCTCTAATGAGAAAAAAAAGGAGGGTAGGACTTGATTTTGGCTCAGATCAGATCATTGAATTATTCACTAATTGCTGTGATGTAACGTGAGTGACAGGTTTCTGGAGGGAGGGATTAATGTTCAGCTCTTGAGCCGGTGCAAACGTCATCAGAGAAGCAGCACAGGCTCATTGGTAAAACATGCCTCTACCTACATTTTTAAACATATATATATATATATATATATATATATATATATATATATATATATATATATATATATATATATATATATATATATTCCCAATGCATATTATTCACTCCAGTTTTTTGTAGATTTGTAAATTAATGACACTTATGTTTGTGTGTGTACTCCAGCAAATGAACTGAATTAATAGACTGAGTTGTGTCCAAAGGTTGTAGTCTGAACACATCCCTGCTGTCTCTGGACTCACTCGTCAGTGCTCGGAGGACCTGCGTCTGCTCCGGGTCCGTCGTTTGCCGTCGAACGTTCAGAATCTGTTTGATAGAGTCCAGCAGGTCAAAGACTTGAGCCAGGTTACTCAGGACCGCAATCTCTGCGAGACAGACCACATGACCGCATCTCACCAACGGTAACTCATCTTTACAGGAAGGCAGAATGGGACGAAGCTGGCACAGATGAAGCACTGACCTGCGTCCTGTAGAGAGCTGGGATCGGTGCGCAGCTGGACTCCTCTCAGCAGACTCAGCAGCTCGGAGCGGATGTTAGACACCACCTCCCCCATCAGCCCCACCTCAGTGATACCCCTCCAGAAACTCAGCGTCTCGTCTGGGGTCACACACAGTACAGCATTTATGATCCTCATGAACTCGGTATCACCTTTATTTATATAGTGCTTTATTAAATACAGATTGTGTCAAAGCAGATTTACAGTGTTACACAGGCAAATAGCAAACAATTCAGTTGTGCTGTAAAAGTGGAGAGGAGTCCTGAGTGAAGGTTCACCTGAGATCTCAGGGGAGTCTCTTTTCTCTGGGCTTTCTACCGGAGCTGTGCTCCACTCCACCGTACCAATCACGTCTTCTTTCTTCTCCTCTATTGTGGCCGTCTGACCTCCGTTACCCACAGAAACATGCCCTGCAGGACACACACACACACACACACACTCTGCATTAGAGTTATTCTATAATTTATGGTACATTTCATGTACATTGATGATGATGCTCTTAATTTTCTTCAGATATATCATATTTCATCCAGTGAGATAATGCATACTATAATCTCAAACATACATTCTGTTTTGCAGTTTGCCTTTATGTCTATTAAATTACAGTTTTTGCAATATCTGCTTTTTGAATGGGTCTCGAATGGATGGGTCTCGAGTCAAAATAATGAATGCAAAATGCTGAAGTCCAAATTATCTATTTTACATTTATTTCTACAATCTAAGTACCTAAATGATATTGAGTTTAAATGTAATCTTCTTTAAAGTAAGAAAGTATAAGTGTGTGCCAAAGCATAGTGTGTTGAAAAGTGTATTTCTGAAGGGTGGATCCCTGCACATGCTAACGGCTAATATTGGCCACAACAAACTGGGCTTTGAAGGAGGATTCGGTTCAGAACTAAAAACATGAATGTAAAGTGTAAAATAAATAAATATGGCGGATGTGTGTGTGTACGTGTATCTGTGTGTGTGCCTGTGTGCATGTGTGTGTGTGAGAGAGTGTGTGTCTGTGTGTATGTGCCTGTGTGAGTGCGTGTGTGTGTCTGTGTGAGTGTGTGTGTGTGAGAGAGTGTGTATGTGCCTGTGTGCGAGTGTGTGCGTGTGTTTGTGTAAGTGTGTGTGTCTCTGTGTGTGTGCATGAATCTGTGTGTGAGTGTGTCTTTGTGTGTGTGTGTGTGTGTGTCTGTGTGAGTGTGTGTGTGAGAGAGTGTGTGTCTGTGTGTATGTGCCTGTGTGAGTGTGTGTGTCTGTGTGCGAGTGTGTGCGTGTGCATGTGTGAGTGTGCCTGTGTGCGTGAGAGAGTGTGTGTCTGTGTGCATGTGTGAGTGTGCCTGTGTGCGTGAGAGAGTGTGTGTCTGTGTGCGAGTGTGTGTGCGTGAGAGAGTGAGTGTCTGTGTGCATGTGTGAGTGTGCCTGTGTGCGAGTGTGTGTGCGTGAGAGTGTGTGTCTGTGTGCAAGTGTGTGTGTGCCTGTGTGCATGAGAGAGTGTGTGTCTGTGTGCGAGTGTGTGTGCGTGAGAGAGTGTGTCTGTGTGCGAGTGTGTGTGCGTGAGAGAGTGTGTCTGTGTGCAAGTGTGTGTGTGCGTGAGAGAGTGTGTCTGTGTGCAAGTGTGTGTGTGCCTGTGTGCGTGAGAGAGTGTGTCTGTGTGTGAGTGTGTGTGCGTGAGAGAGTGTGTCTGTGTGCAAGTGTGTGTGTGCGTGAGAGAGTGTGTCTGTGTGCAAGTGTGTGTGTGCCTGTGTGCGTGAGAGAGTGTGTGTCTGTGTGCGAGTGTGTGTGCGTGAGAGAGTGTGTGTCTGTGTGCAAGTGTGTGTGTGCCTGTGTGCAAGTGTGTGTGTGCCTGTGTGCGTGAGAGAGTGTGTGTCTGTGTGCGAGTGTGTGTGTGCCTGTGTGCGTGAGAGAGTGTGTGTCTGTGTGCGAGTGTGTGTGCGTGAGAGAGTGTGTCTGTGTGCAAGTGTGTGTGTGCCTGTGTGCAAGTGTGTGTGTGCCTGTGTGCGTGAGAGAGTGTGTGTCTGTGTGCGAGTGTGTGTGTGCCTGTGTGCGTGAGAGAGTGTGTGTCTGTGTGCAAGTGTGTGTGTGCCTGTGTGCGTGAGAGAGTGTGTGTCTGTGTGTGTGCCTGTGTGCGTGAGAGAGTGTGTGTCTGTGTGCGAGTGTGTGTGCGTGAGAGAGTGTGTCTGTGTGCAAGTGTGTGTGTGCCTGTGTGTGTGTGAGAGTGTGTGTCTGTGTGCGAGTGTGTGTGCGTGAGAGACTGTGTGTCTGTGTGCAAGTGTGTGTGTGCCTGTGTGCGTGAGAGAGTGTGTGTCTGTGTGCATGTGTGTGTGTGCCTGTGTGTGTGAGAGAGTGTGTGTCTGTGTGCGAGTGTGTGTGTGCCTGTGTGTGTGAGGGAGTGTGTGTCTGTGTGCGAGTGCGTGTGCGTGAGAGACTGTGTGTCTGTGTGCAAGTGTGTGTGTGCCTGTGTGCAAGTGTGTGTGTGCCTGTGTGCGTGAGAGAGTGTGTGTCTGTGTGCAAGTGTGTGTGTGCCTGTGTGCGTGAGAGAGTGTGTGTCTGTGTGCGAGTGTGTGTGTGCCTGTGTGCGTGAGAGAGTGTGTGTCTGTGTGAGTGTGTCTTTGTGTGTGTGTCTGTGTGAGTGTGTGTGTGTGTGTGTGAGAGTTTGTGTCTGTGTATGTGTGTGTGTGTGAGAGAGTGTGTGTCTGTGTGAGTGTGTCTTTGTGTGTGTGTGCGTGTGTGAGTGTGTGTGTGTGTGTGTGAGAGAGTGTGTGTCTGTGTGTGTGTGAGTGTGTGTGAGTGTCTGTGTGTCTCTGTGTGTGTGTTCTGACCCTGAGCTGTGGTGGCTGTGCTGAGTCCACTGCCGTCCGGTGGGAAGCGTGTGTTGTTGATCAGCAGGTCAAACTTGGTGCTGCGGCAGGTGTTTGTGCAGAGAGTGCTGTGCTGATAGAAATCCAGCTGACCCGAGTCCATCATCTTCCTTCAGGACACACACACACACAGAGCTCTTAGAGGCTACGATTAACACTCAGACAATCAGAGAATGTGCAGGAGCTGGAGGATTATTCTGAAGAAAACCGGCAGTTGAACAAACGAGAGACTCACAAACAATCATCACAAAACATAAAAACAGTCATGGATCATTCAGGTAACAAACTGTAAATTTTTAAAAAATTAAGTTATTTTATCTTGTGGAGTGTATGTAAAAATCTGTTATGTGAAATAGCTTAATCAGGACAGAGCGGGGAAAATAAATTCTTTAAAGATCCCTTTTATTAATTCTGCACGCGTTATAAAACTCAAAGATTCACCAACTGCTGTTTACATGAATTGCCTGTTAATGTTTCAATTAAATAAATGACATTAAAATTCAAAGAAATCACTTTGATAAACTAAAATACTTTTCGGATGTAACACCCATTTAAAATGTAACTATATTGTATAATGTATTTTGTATTTCAAATGCATAACCAAGTTCCATGCGCACTAGTGACAGCTTTTGTATCTTTTTGTACGGAAAACTGATGATAAGAGTAACGTGTAGTAAAATCTGCAAACTCTTGTGCTGTTTTTGTCTGTGTGTAGCACCTACTGCTCTGCAGATCTGTCCGAACAATCACGGTTTTCAGATGTGTCACATAACCATTGCTCTGCCAAAGTTCAGCTTCACATGAGGAAGACTTGCACATATTCAAGTTGAAAGCTGCTCGGTTTGAAAAGGATTCTCTCTGAGCTGTGCTTCATACTAGAGATGTTCCGATACCCTTTTTCTTTACGCGATACCGATACCTGTGCTCAGGGTATCGGCCGATATCGATTACTGATCCGATACTTGGGTGTGTATCTGTATATACAGCTGTATATACTACTAGCTCTGTGTTAATTGCTAGAATTATTTTATGGTGTGCTTCAGACTTATCCCTTAATAAAACATGTACAAATACATGGTGAACTACTGTATTTATTACAGTATTTTTATTATCTGACATGAATTTGACAGTAATATTTATTTTCTTAAGCAAAAAAGAACTTCAAGTGGAGCCAAAAAACTCTAATAAAAAAGGTAATTGCGACATTTTTTCTCACAATGGTGTGATATAAACTAGCAATTCTGACTTTTTTTCTCCAAATTGTGGGTTTATATCTAGCAATACTTGACTTTATAACTCGCAATTCTCAGAAAAAGAGAATATTAGAACTGCGAGATTTAGTTTTTTGCAAGTTTATATCTTGCAATTCTGAGATTCTAAGAATAAAACTCAGAATTGTGAGATAAAAAGTCGCAAATTACCTTAAATTATTTTTTATTCAGTGGTGGAAACGGCTTCCATACCATCCAGAACGGCAGAACAGCTGGAAGGTTCGTTTTAGCTGCTCCCTCTACTGTACAGACGGGGATTCACATGTCCTTCAGCCCGAGGGAATAAAAGGGCTTTGACATTTGCCAGAAATATAACTTTTTATATTAAAAACAAACAAGCAAGCCCAGCCCAGATGAGAAAAAGTAACATAGCTTTTATGCAACACATTACTTTTGCATAAAAAGCAACAAAGTAATGCATAATGAGTTTAAGAGTGCGTATGAAGAACAAAATATATATAACATTATAAACTGATCTCTACTATAAGGCAAAGGCTGGGTTTACCTGAGCATAACGCCACCCATCCGGATCGCTCGCTTCCAGTCCTTCAAGGTGGCTTTACCCGACATGTGCACGAACTGCTTCGGACTAATCAACTGATCCTCATACTGCAGAGAAACAGAGGAAGCCAGATTACACACATCACCAGCGCTTATCTGCAGCGTTAGGCTCTACACAACACCAACCTTCACACATTTGACGTTTATTCCCGGGCACACAAACTTCTTCACCAGAAGGATGGCTTTACTCTCGCCGCATGTAATGGCATAACCAAGCTCCAAATCCTCTCCTTCAACAGACGCCTCGTCTGAACATAAACACACGCCAACAAGAGTTTACTGAGGCCAAGACTGCATAAGGTGTATTTAGTGAAAGAAAGGGAAGCATAATCCACTGCATGAAGAGAGCTGATAAATTAAAGCAGACAGAGCGTACAGCATTTACAGCTAAGACGCGTTCGTAGGAAACTAGAGAATGATTACAGCTAATTATTAAGATATGAAAACACATGAGCTGTGCACAGAGCTGGGTAGATTACTTACAAATTGTAGTCCATTACTGAATACAAATTACATGATGAAAACTGTCATTAACTAGTAATATAATCTAGCTCACTCGTTTTAGGTAATGTATTTTTACTACTTTTTATTAAACTTGTTTTAAACTAACCATTAAATGTACCATATTAATAATATATATATATATATATATATATATATAAAAGCAAACGTAAAGAAGATATATTCAAATTTTATATATCATAAAATGCATTAAAAATGACATTTAACCAGGGTTTCCCAAACTGGGCTTAATGTAAGAACTGCAACGAGTTTGTGAGTTGATAAAAAAAAAGCTAATAGTTAATTAAATCATAAAAATGTACACATTTATTTGTTCACCTGTAAGTAGATGTGACATCACAGATTTGTAAGCATGTGCATGTGTAATGTAACTCGCATAAATATTTACTAATAGATTTCGAGGTGCTTTTTTTCCTTCAAATTCAAAAGCATAACACAATATTTGTGAATATAGTCAAAGCTGACACAGTAGGTAATTCTGAACAATTTACTGCCAGTGTGTGAATAAAATATAATCATGTAATCCATTAAAAGTAACTGTAATCTGATTATTTTGAAATGACAGGTAGTTAATATTTGAAATCTGTTCAAAACCTCCTGTCATAAAACAAAGAATGAAAACCCCACTAATAGGTTTTGGGACAGGGTTACCTTGTGTCTCCACTGCCACAACTGCAGCATCCGTCTCACTGCTTTCGTCTCCGAGCCTGTCAAACACAACGCATCCATCGTCTGTAAGTCATGCGTGGGATGTGTGACAGATGTGCAGTATTGTTATGTACCCAGCTGTGATGGGCTGCAGCTGCAGGATCATCTGAGTCTTGCTCCGGGCGTCAGGATCCACATCCTCTTCCTCGTTGCTCTTCACCTCCACCAGGTCCTCCACAGACACGGTGACTTCTGTCTCTGCCATGGCTCCTTCAGCTCTGAGGAGAACCACAGTCCTGGGGAAGGTTTCGGATGTACACTACCAGTCAAAGCTCTGGAATAAGCACTACTCTTAATATTCATAAAAGAAGAACTGTTTATTTCAGTTGAATATGTGTTCAAATGTTATTTATTTATGTGATCGAAGCTGAATTTCCAGTCTTCAGTGTCACATGATCCTTCACACATCAATATAATATGCTGATCAGTTATTAATAATGGATTGTATTATCATCATGTTGAAAACTGTTTTTGCTGCTACTGTATATGTTTTTTTTTGTGGAAACCTCATCTTTTTCACGATTGTTTACTGAATGGAAAATTCAAAAGAACAGCACATGAAAAAGCATTTAAAAATATTTTGTGTCCCTGCTGAATGAAAGTGTTACTTTTATTTAAATCTTTGCAAAATAAATAAATACAAATATCAGAAGGATTTGTGAAGATCATGTGACACTGAAGACTGGAGGAATGATGCTGAAAATACAGCTGCGCATCACAGAAATACGTTATATTTTAAATAAAATGTATTACAATAGCAGTTTTTTATAGTAATAAAAGTTCACAATATCACTGTTTATACAGAATATAAGAAACTTATTTCAAAAATATTGAAAAAAAATCATAATTTCAAACTTTTGACTGTCAGTCTGTAATAATATTAATAACATTTTTTTTTTTTTTTTTTGTCTAATTAAACTACTGATTATATTTCAGAAGTAGATGTTTTGTACGCTATATGTCAAATGGCATTTGAACATTTCATTTTGTTAATACATGGTCCTGGTCTTACTGGGTAAAATTATTTTGTTCATTGTTATTCTAAAAATGTTTTTAAACCCATCATATAAATATTATAACATACTCTTCCTCTTAAGCAATGTAAACACATAAAACTTTACATTCAAGCAATAGCAACACAAGCCGACGTGGAAAAACACAATTTTAATGCTTTAAGCCTTTAAATGTTGACATGCTTTTCTTAACAGAGATGTACTGAAGCATTGGCAGGGTCTGGTGATACAGATTGTGTGTCTGAAATCCCCTGATAGTGATCCATGGCTCAGCTCAGCACTGTCTGGAAGAGTTACTTTAGAATTTTTTTCCACAATTTAATTTTAATTTAAGTATCTCAGAGAGGGTGGAGACAGAAACACACAGCAGACAGAGCTGTGATCGACAAGCTAGTGTCTGAACATATTCAAACTGGCAAAATAAGTATTACATTATAATCACACCGAAACACAGCCAGCTAACCAGACCTAAACCAGTGGCCCATTTGTGAATAAAAAATGGCCGGTTAATGAATTTTAACAGTGTTTTCAAGTTAACGTTACATGATCAAGTATTTCACTACTGAAAGAATAATAATTTAAAAAACGCTGTAAAACACATTAATTAAAGTTTTAATGAAATAAATGATTGTGCATATCTACTATATATATATATATATATATATATATATATATATATATATATATATATATATATATATATATATATATATATATATATATAGCACTTGTAGATATGCACAATAATAATGCAAATAAAAACGAAAATATATTTTCAAATGTTAATATTTATTTGTGTATTTGTCCGTTAATCGAGTGATTGATAAAGACTAACATTACTAAACGTGTGCCCTCGCGCCATATCTGATACTATGGTAATGCCATGCTAAACTCTGAATTGCGTTGGAGTAAATATATGACAGTAAACTTTACATGAATCTGGACAACTATCAGAAACCATCAGCACTGCCATTTACCATCACCATTAACACCAGTGATTTGTATCAGCCACCACAAGTCGACAACAAATCATTGACCAAACTAAAGCATTAACGCTGTGTTGGAAAGAGATTTAATGTCCATTTGTGACGCTCTCTCTGGGGTAACTCTGGTGTTTTGGCGGAAACTAAGTTGGTTGCCATGGTGAATGTTTCTAAGCGACTGCGCTTTTTGTAAGAGTTGAGTTCTTCGGCGGCTAATTCGGTTAGCATGTTAGCCCTCCATTGCGCCATTTCATTCTCAGTCGTCCGCTGGCCGTGATGCTAACGCGCTATGCTAACGCACACCATTTGTTAGTTTGTTATGGGGGCGATTGTGTGTTTACTAACAAACAGCAGATTCGCAAACACGTCGAGCGCGGCTAATTCACGCAGCGTTCGCTGACCGTAATGACGCGCTGGCGTCGCGCCGCGGTGCTCTGTTCTCATGACGTCTCCCGTGCGGCGGGACGCACACACACAAACGACGAGACGCTCCGCCGCCATTCGACGGGGCTTCCCTTGCGTTGGCCCCCGAGCCGCAAGCACTTCTAGCCAACGTGCCGTCGAAGATCCGCGCTGCGCGGTTGTGTTTATCCGTTACGTTTGAGAGCGTGAAGTGCGCCGGACGGCCTTACCGTTTAGATCGCGCTCGGTGTCATCCTTTCATAGCGAGAGGCTTTGCGTGAACATGCGCAGTTAGTTGAGCTACACTTCCTGCTCAAGCTCGTCCCTGTTCAGCCGAGAGCGCGAGAGCACAACACACACACGACTGTTCTGCTGAAATATACCAGACCTGGAGCTGGAGCTCGCATTTCAATAAATGAAAAGTCATGCTGCAGTTTAAAAAGTTCATGTTTTATTTTATTAAGTCCGCTCTACCGGAATTCACAAGCTCTCTCTCTATGTGTGTGTGTGTTTGTATACTTGGAGTTATGATTGATAATCAGCTGACTATCTCAGACCACATTGCTAAAACTGTCTGATCCTGCAGATTTGCTTTATTCAACATCAAGAAGATCAGGGCCTTTCTTTGGGAACATGCTGCACAACTCCTTGTTCAAGCTCTTGTTCTGTCCAGGCTGGACTATTGCAATGCCCTCTTGGCAGGTCTTCCAGCCAGCTCTATCAAACCTTTACAATTAATTCAGAACGTGGCAGCAAGATTAATTTTTAATGAGCCAAAAATAATACATGTCCCAATTTTATCAATTTGCACTGGCTTCCAGTCGCTGCTCGCATAAAATTCAAGGCATTGATGTTTGCCTACAAAACTACCACTGGCTCTGCACCCATTTACCTAAATGTGTTACTTCAGACTTATGTGCCGTCTAGAAGCTTGCGTTCTGCAAGTGAACATCGCTTCATTATGCCATCCCAAAGAAGCACAAAGTCACTTTTACAGACTTTTAAATTAAATGTTCCCTTCTGGTGGAATGACCGAAAAAGATGAGTCTTTAGATGTTTCTCGAAAATGAGTAAAGACTCAGCTGTATGAATTGAGATTGGGAGGTCATTCCACCAGCTGGGCACAGTCCAGGAAAAGGTCCGTGAGAGTGATTTTGAATTTCTTTGGGATGGCACCACAAGGCGTTGTTCACTTGCAGGGCGCAAACTTCTGAAGGGCACATAAGATTTAACCAGTGAGTTTAGGTATGTTGGTGCCGTGCCAGTGGTCGTCTTGTAGGCAAGCATCAGTACCTTGAATTTGATGCGAGCTGCTACTGGTAGCCAGTGTAACCTGATGAGGAGAGGAGTAACATGAGCTTTTTTTGGCTTATTGAAGACAACCCTCGCTGCTGAATTCTGGATCATTTGCAGAGGCTTTACAGAACATGCAGGAAGGCCCACCAGGAGAGCATTACAATAGTCCAGTCTGGAGAGAACAAGAGCTTGGACAAGAAGTTGGGTGGCTTGCTCTGACAGGAAGGGTCTAATCTTCCTAATGTTGTATAAGGCAAACCTGCAGGACCGGGTCGTTGTAGCAATGTGGTCAGTGAAGCTTAACTGATGATCCATCACAACTCCTAGGTTTCTGGCTGTCCTCGAAGGAGTTATGGTTGACGAGCCCAGCTGTATAGAGAAGTTGTGATGAATCAATGGGTTAGCTGGAATCACCAGGAGTTCAGTCTTTGTAAGGTTAAGCTGAAGGTGATGGTCATTCATCCAGCTAGAAATGTTACTCAGACAGGCTGAAATGCGAGCAGCTACCGTCGGGTCATCAGGCTGGAATGAGAAGTAGAGTTGGGTGTCATCAGCATAGCAGTGATAAGAAAAGCCATGCTTCTGAATGACAGATCCTAAAGATGTCATGTAGATGGAGAAGAGAAGTGGTCCAAGTACTGAGCCCTGAGGAACCCCAGTAGCAAGGTGGTGTGACTTAGAAACCTCACACCTCCAAGACACACTGAAGGATCTGTCAGAGAGGTAGGACTTAACCCACAGGAGAGCAGTTCCAGAGATGCCCATCTTTCTGAGGGTGGACAGGAGAATCTGGTGATTAACAGTGTCAAAAGCAGCGGACAGGTCCAGTAAGATGAGTACCGAGGATTTTGAAGCTTTAAATGTTCCCATCTGGTGGAATGAACTCCCCAACTCAATCAGAGTCCTTAGCTATCTTAATCGGCTTAAAACACATCTCTTCCATCTTTATTTGACCCTCTAACTTTAACACTCACTATTATAACTCTATTCTTAAAAAACATCTAACTACCTTTCTAATCTTTTTGTATTCTATTTTCTTTTCATTTATTGTGCAATTGTGTGTGTGTGTGTGTGTGTGTGTAAAGACCTCTAACTAGCTTGTTCTATTTTTTTTTTAATTTTATCTGTTTTCTTTTTATTTATTATATTAGTTAAAATCCCATGCTATGTGTACTGTGTTAACTTGTTATAGCACTTATATATCATTGCTCTTTTTGTTGTTTTTGATTGCTTCCACTTTCCTCATCTGTAAGTCGCTTTGGATAAAAGCGTCTGCTAAATGAATAAATGTGTATATATAAATATATATATTCTTGTAGGAAAACAGTTTTTAAAAAGCCATTTAAGAACACAAGTGCTTAAACATCAATTTCATCAAAAAATCAAAGTTTCTCTAATAATATAGAGAACAAGAAGAAAGGTAGATGAGTGGTGTAAAAGAGAAACAGAAAATGTAACTGAGGGGCAAAGAAAAAGACATGAATTAGGGAAAAGGGGGAAAATGAGGAGTGGCAGTCCGTGTGTAATGATACAAAATAACAGCTCATCAATCACTTTAAAGATCATAAGTCTTCTCTATATAAACAAGTACATGTAGCTTTTTGACCTTTGAATGATTTGCACAATACACGGTCATTGACTGTGTTGATTAATACTCATGTAGTAAACTCACTAAAAGCAATAAGAACACACATGTGAAATTGGTCTATTTCCAATAAATGCTCAAAGGTTTTTCCTTATAGAAAACACATGACCAACATTCAGCATTTGAGATTTCAGATAAAGAAAAAAAAAACTTTCATATTTTTTTTTTTTATATTTGTACATGATATTGATTACATGTTAAGGCACGATATATATAGTACTTATATTGACTGGCAGTCAAACAAGCATTTTAGTATAAATTATTACTGATTACTATATATAAGTATATATATATGTATGTGTATGCACACATACTTTTGTGTGTGTGTGTATACGCATATATATATATATATATATATATATATATATATATATATATATATATATATATATATATATATATATATATATATATATATATATATATTGGTCCTGTCAAACGATTAACTGCGGTTTATTATGTACAGTACAGACCAAAAGTTTGGACACACCTTCTCATTCAAAGAGTTTTCTTTATTTTCATGGCTATGAAAATTGTAGATTCACACTGAAGGCATCAAAACTATGAATTAACACATGTGGAATTATATTTGGAATTATATACATAACAAACAAGTGTGAAACAACTGAAAATATGTCATATTGTAGGTTCTTCAAAGTAGCCACCTTTTGCTTTGATTACTGCTTTGCACACTCTTGGCATTCTCTTGATGAGCTTCAAGAGGTAGTCACCTGAAATGGTCTTCAACAGTCTTGAAGGAGTTCCCCGAGAGATGCTTAGCACTTGTTCGCCCTTTTGCCTTCTGTCTGCGGTCCAGCTCACCCCTAAACCATTATATATACCACACACATCCATTTCAGAAAAAATTTTTTATGTATTAAATAAAATTACTTGAATATATACTGTATACATGTACATTTTTTCAACATTTATACTGTTATTTGTGTGTATTTATAATTACGTTATAAATATACCCAAAATGCCACAAACAATTTTTCGACTTTGAATAGAATAAGTTACAATACACAAACATTACTGCACCATTTCTTAATCTTACGTTACACTTTTTATTGGAGCGCCAAGACTGATAGTCATTAGCAGCTCCGAGTCTAAAAAATTATGCATCCGAAATCTCTTGATAGCGATTCCGTAACTGTGTCAGAGAGTCCCTTCCACAGCTATGCCAAACAAAGCAGATGCCCTTTTTACCGTGACTGGGGTCTGACTGCAGACCAGTGTGGAGGAGTCGCGCGTCTCAGCGACGGTGACAACACACAGTCACGTGCTCAGTCAAAACAGAGAGCAGACGCAGTGCTCCACACTCTCCCAAATAATCTGATACTGTATGGCTATTCAGACACGATTATATATGTATTTGGCGTTTAAAATGCTAAATTATCTTAAAACAGATGCGTCTTGAGATATTTTTCAGTGAAGCATCATGGGATGGGGGCGGTAACATTCATGATTGACACGCACTTCGGCCAATCAGAGCTCTAATGCTTTGCCCGTCACGTCTGAATGGCTGTGACTACAAACTATGTTTTGAGCGAGAAAATAATACAATTACATACGATAAACATCTAACGTGCTAGAATATCTTAGAGGTAAATATTTTTAATAATAATAATGGATTCTACAGTAAGTGTCTTTCAAGAGAGAGGGCATATACTTATAGAGCAGACTTGATATCTATTCCGGAGTAAAGGGATTTAAAATGCCATTCACTACTTTCAGCTCGTGTGTTGCCACCTTATACAGTCTATGGTAGGCACACGGTGTCTGGTTATTCTCTATAACTGTTACATTTGCAGCGTCAGTATGCTCCAAACCCCTTCACGAAGAAAGGGTGAGCTAGATCCTGATTAGCACGACGATATCATCAGAGAAAGTCGAGAAGTTTCACTCTCACTACACTTCCGGCTTCTGAACTGGTTGCAGTTCCACTCTGATTCCATATGAGGGCGCTCACAGGACAAGTGCAGAATGAATGGAGGTCAATGGCGGTTTACCCCTCAAAATCCACTTTTCTCAGGATATAATTTTTTTGTCTAGTAATTTGAATTTTGTATTCGAAAGGAGATGAAAAGAAATTACACATTGCTGGGTGTAAGATTTTTTAGAGTTGCTTATTTGCTTTAAAAAGTCTTTTAAAATGTCAATGACGTCAAACACATCTTACGACCAGAGATACTGCTTTACGGCAATCCTTCAGTCACTCTGGTGCTTTCAGAGAATGTCTATGGTGCTTTCCAGAGCCTTGAAAAATTTATTATTTTTTAATTATTTTTTTCCTTTTTACATTTTTATTGATATTTGTGAAATTTGTTTGTGTTTTTTTTAAGGTGGCAATACTATACCATATGTATACGGTATTTCTTAACACAAGAATAACACAACAAGTACTCAAATTAAATTTATTTTCTGTGTAAATGTCACAGTACATACATAACAATAGGCAGATAAAAGTGCCAGCAACCAAAAAAACCAAAAAACTTGGGCGAAAAGGTCCACCTTAACATTCTGATCCCGCTGATTCTGATTCGGATGCCATCACGCGGTACCTCTGGTCGTAATCAGTCCTTCACTGACCAATCAGCTTTCATTAGCAGAATGCTAGCTTGTTATGGGCAACAACAACTCAAGCTGTAACAAACCGAAAGGACATAAGTGTTCGTTCATTCAACTTTCGACCTATAACCCATGTTGCAAAACCTACAATCAGATCTGAGATTTCTGGGTGAAAGGGACAAATTTAGCCATTCATTTTGCACTCATGGCGATCGCCCCCAGTGGAACTCTGGTGGAACTGCAACCAAAATTCGGTACAATAGGACTTAATAGGGAGTGGGAAGGCTCTCTGTAGACGGTCTCTGATATCATCTTGGATGTGACATTTCATCTTGGATGTAATAAGTGATTTACGAACGGGCCCCAGGAGCGATAAGACGAACCCAGCATTATACAGTGCTCTGTTCTGTAGTGTTGTGTTGTCTGAAACCAGAGTAATGTAAAGCAAGGGTTTTTAATCACCAGGGGTGCGAGAACCTGGAACCTACAATGGGAGCATATGGGTAGCAATATTCAATTTGGAATGTAATATGTAAAATGGCAATGCTTTTCTGTATTTACATTTATATTCTCTAATACATTTGTGCAACGTTTGGTGCAAAGTGAAAATTAAATTGTAAATTACATAATTTCCATTTGCCATGCCTAACACTAGTTTTAATATGTACAATGAATACTAATTTGAATGCTTTATAAGTTGCAAAATTAAAAACGAAAATGTATTACAGAAATGATTAGATATGTATAAAATGTTCAAGCAAAAACTGTGGCAAAATTATCATTCAAATGCTATTTTTCTTAATTGCATTAACATTCTCAGTCAAGACACTTACGATTGCATTTTCATTCAATATCCTGCAATGAATGTAGCAAAATTCAAAGTGCACATTGAAAATGCATTCCGAGCCGATCACGTCTCCGCCCCCTCACGACACGTCAATCACTACGTGAACAAGGCGGGGCTTGCAGAAGGTCAAGAGACTCAAGAGGATTCAAGTGAGAGAACATGGACAAGACAGTTGTACGTGTACGTTTTGATCATTTCAGTTTATGGCTTAAATATTTCATTCGCACTTGTGGGCGGAGCTGAAACACTGCTTTCATCTGATTGGTCAAATCGCTCCACCTTCAGCTCGGTCTTTTCATTGTTTCAGACAGAATAAAGTCAGTGCGAGTGAAGCACTGTAAATGTCTGTAACCACCGCTCACTGTTAATTAGCATAATATTTGAATCAGATGTAGCTGGGCACATAATTCCTGCTGCTGAGACCTGGAAATTATTTCTAGGTTGTAGTATTGTATAAATATTGTCCCACTGATAAATACAGTGCAAATAGTTCCATATGCTTCCACAGTACACTCGAGTAATTAAGAGGACGAGCTATACATTTTTAGGCATCCACTAGAGGGCAATCTGATTAGTCCCACAGCTAATTATCAGGCAGCTTATATAGCAGAGTTGGTGCGATCGGGTTCAAGAAAAAAATAAAATGGACCGGTGGCTTTTTAAAAGTAATACTTATGAAAGTAAAACGGTTGATTCGTCTGACAAAAAAGAAGAGGAGTGCTTGTCTGAAGCATAGACATATAAATACCTAGACGCCTCATTGGCCGCTCGACCGCACGTCAACGTCGCCGCCATATTGGAGCGGGCAACTCTCATAACTCTCACATCAGGACAGAAGAAAACACACCTGACTCATCGACAGATTGGACACCTACAAACCGTCACACGATAGTAAAAACAGATCTCGGGGTGTTATCCTTCACAGGTAAGACTCAACAGTTCTTTCTAGATGTATTTTAGTAATTTTTAAAATTGTTGACAGCTTAATTAACCACCAGTGTCAAACTATTAATAATAGCTAGCGATATCGCTAACGTGGTTAGCTGTGAAAGCTGAGACTTTTTAGGAAATAATAAGTTTAAATAAATGAATTCTTATGACTTATGTTTTAACTTATATTTAACTTATATTTTAACTTATATTATTTACAAAGATTAAGTGGTAACACTTTAGAATAATGGTCCATTATTTAATGTTAGTTAATTAATTTATTAAAATGAACAAACAATGAACAATACATTTATTACTGTATTTATTAATCTTTGTTAACGATAATGAAAATACAGTTATTCATTGTTAGTTCATGCTAATTCAAAGTGAATTTATTAATGTTAACAAGCACAACTTTTGATTTGAAAAATGCATTAGTAAATGTTGAGGTTAACATCGACTAGGATTAATAAATGCTGTAGAAGGATTATTCTTGCTTAAATCATGTTAACTAAATTAGTAAACTGACATTAACTAATGGACCATTATTTTAAAGTGTTACCGATTAAAGGGGGGGTGAAATGCTTGTTTTCACTCAATCTCCTGTTAATCTTGAGTACCTATAGAGTAGTACTGCATCCTTCATAACTCCAAAAAGTCTTTAGTTTTATTATATTCATAAGAGAAAGATAGTCTGTACCGATTTTTCCCGGAAAAACACGAGCGCCTAGAGGCGTGACGTGTGGGCGGAGCTAAAGAATCACGAGCGCTAGTAGGCTTTTGAGTTGAGAGCATTTGGAAGCTGTGACACCGTGAGGAAAAAAACAACCAAAACAAACCATAGCTAACAGTCAGATTCAGCCGTTTATTTATGATCCAGAATCAGATCCCGAGGCTGAAACTGAACGAGAGCAGCAGCAGCAAGGACTCGCTCCGAGCGGGGCTCGAACCCGAGTCTCCGATGTGAGGCGGACGCACTAACAAGGAGGCAGAGATATTTGAAGCAGTTTTACTCACCGCCTGTGGTTTCAACACACGATCGTGACCCTTTTTCGTTGGGATTGCATCATCCTTAAGAAATAAACGATGTGCAAATCCGTCGTCAAACTGGGCCTTGTTTGTAAAACAAGCATCTTCGAAATGCAGGGAACAAACACAAACACTTGCACAACTCCGTTGATGCTCTGTAAAAATAAACTCCATCCACTGGTCCCTTAATGTTGTTTATCTTTTGGTAATCTGTGCAGGGTTGTCTTGCCCTGGCAACCAAAAACACACTTCTTTTGTGACTTTTCACGACGCTCTCGCTCTGATCAGTGAAGTCTGTTGTGCTCTCAGTGCTCTGCTATACAGGAGCGTGCGCTCTTCCGGCAGACGCGCCCTCAGGACCCATATAAGGAAATTCTGCTCCATCTAACGTCACACAGAGCCATACTCGAAAAAAACTTTCCGAAACTTGTGACAAACCGGAAGGAGTATTTTTGGAACAGAAATACTCCTTCAAACGTACAACTTAATTTTTGAAACTTTGTCCATGTTTAGCATGGGAATCCAACTCTTTAACAGTGTAAAAAACTCAGTATGCATGAAATAGCACCCCCCCCCCCTTTAAGTTTATCATCACTTGATTATAAGGATTTCATAGCTTTTCATAAAACTTTAAACTGATTCTATGTATTTTATTTTATTTTTCTTCCTTTTTAGCCAGTTGCAAACAGGACAAGGACAGCCTTGAGGAAAGCTGTTCTCTGCATTTCCAAGAGACAAGACTATACCTCCACAGACTAATGTTGTGTTTGTACTAAACCCAGAGCAGCCCTGAATGAATGGCCAGATTGACCCTGCTCATATTCTAACCTCTCTTTCTCTTTTATAACAATATTATTTAATATAATTCATAGAATGACCTTATTAAATGTCTCTGTAGTTTTTGTCAAATATTTGGAAGTGGATGCACACACTGGTGGTGTTTGAGGAGATTCATCCTTCTATGTAAAGTGCTTTGAGTGCCCAGAAAAGCGCTATATAAATGTAATGGATTATTAGTTATTAATAATTAAATATAACCAGTTTCCTCAGTCGATCACAATACTATAGACTGCATTTAAAATGCTTTGCACTTGAATGTTTAATGCTGATCATGTACTGCTATACTTTTATAGCATACTTTATATATACTTTACTTTTGTGTATCTTTACACAAAAACTACATGAAAAAAATAACATAGAAATGAAAAACACAGGAACTCATAGTGAGTCCAGCTGCAATATCATGATTAAATCATTGTGATGTTGTTATAATGATTATTAATTTTGATTAATATAAAGTTTTTTGAGGGGAGCATGTGTTTTTTTACATTATTTGACTTAAGGGAAGCGGTGAAGAATGTCTTTATTAGTCAGGTTTTGTCTTCAAAACTAAACCACAGAAAGATAGAACTGAAAACCGAAATAAAATGTGTTACTTGAGCTGAGATTGATTCAGAGGATTCTTTATTTTATATGTATATATATGTGTGTGTGTGTGTGTGTACATTATATATTATACTTATGGATCTCATTAATTAAACACAATTTGAAACTCATGTCCCAATTTTTTGTGTTGTGTCATTAGTTGTGTCTTAATTTGTTAAAAAATTTGGGGATGATTTCAGAGACAGTCTGAGGCTATAAAGAAGAACAATGCAAATTTGGACACTCCTAAATCACTTGCTGTTATAACGATGTAACCTGAAGAAAGAATCACAGAAGACGTTAAAATGATCAAATGGTACATTTTCACAAATATGAAATCATATTGAACTGCTTATCTTTTAACACAAACACACACACACACACACAACATACTGCAATAGATTATGAGAACACAAATTTTTATTCTAATTTTATTTGAACATAATTAAACTCATATGACATTTACTAAATCACAATGCGAAACAACGAGAGTTTACGAAGCCCAGATCTTGATGTACATCAGCATTGGCTTTAGCATTCATTACAGCTGATTTACCATTGAAAATGTGCAATACATTTCACTCTGCTCATCCACATCAGAGATAAGCCCTTAAAAAGAAAAATAATAAATAAATAATAATAATTATACGACTAGAATGGACAGGGAGTGACTAATGAAAGCCCTGCTGTTATAATGAAATGTTATATACTCTATCTATAATACACAATAAACTTGCTTCATTTTCACAAGCTATTTGATGTTATCCCCTGCAACCAATTTTCTTAAAATAGGGTCACAGAGCTGTTCTCTATTGACCACCAGGGAGCGGTAATATTTGGCACCACCATTTAAACGATTTAGGGGGAACATACATTTATTTATTTTGTAAGAAAACACACTCATATCTGTGAACTAGTACTGGTGAAGCAATGTGCAGTTAAATACGCCATGGGTAAGTATTTCGTTAATGCAGTTACCACAGAAACTTTCAGCATTCAGTGACCATAACACAACAGCAATGTGGTCACAGTCTGTTCACTCCTTTATTTGAGCTTTTACACACTCACACACACTGCTTTATATATTGCAAAGGTTAAAGAAGCTAACTGAATCAACCCATCAGAATTTCAAGTGTCATGTCCAGAAAGCTTCTCATATCAAATTTGAATGTGTGAATTGCATTGGTAAATTTAGCCTTAATCCAACACATTAACCTCTCTCTGTAAACTAGTCATCCACAGCTCCCATCTCGGTTAAAATTGCTCACATTTAGCCGATAGATCAGTATTTTGTTCATGGTCTGATCTTCCTTCTGTAATTGTCATGTCTCAATCAAAGCAGTTATGTTACAGCATGAATATCTACGCTTTATTAAGAAAAAAACAACAACTTTACAAGTAAACCCTGTCTCTCATTAGATCTAGTGTTGGATGAGAAGTTGGAGTTATTTTTATTTCTTGGATGGTTTTTCATTTGCACAATATAGCAATGAAAATGAGGATGGAAACCTGATTGTCCTACAGCACGTGGATCAAAAGAAGAATCTGCACATCGTGAGGAGAAATATGATCAGCTTTGTTTACTCACAAATTACATAGAAGATAATTACGCAGTTTGGGATAATTTCATACTTGATCTGTAAAAACCTGTATTGATCAGTGGAACTAATTGAATAATTATGATGTTCTTCTGACATAATGTTGACCTGCGGTTAAGCCACACAAACCTATAACTTCCACTGAAGCCTCACCTGATGTTTAAGTATATTGTGCTCTGCTGCTCTTTACAATGCATTTAGTCTTACAGAAATGTATGCACAAACACAAGCAGTAAAGTCAGCAGCACATGATGGATAAGACCTCTTTACAGCTTGCTGAGGTGCAGGTGAGATGAGGAGGATCTGATACTTCCTCTGTCGCCTTTGGCTTGCTTAGTTGGGGACATGATTTCTGGTAACATTGTTGACTTGACTGCACAGACACTACTGGAAGAGAACTGATCTATGTGATAGCATCACTGAATCAACAAAGAAACTGTTTTCTATTGTCCTCTTGCATTATCAGGACACGTTTGTCCTGTTTAACACTGTAAAGCTGCTTTGACACAATCTGTATTGCATAAAGTGTCATATGAATAAAGGTGCCTTGAGTTGACTCTGATTACTCGGAGACTACTGGCGTCATTTGCAGTCAGTGCCTGAGACGCCATCCTGGTGTTAGTGAACTCAACCTACATACAAAAAAAATAACATTTTAGTGGTGCTTGTGGGCGGCTGCCATGAGTAATGCTACCATAAATGGTCATTTTAGCATTTTAGCCATGCCCACTTGCAAGTTTCTATGATATTTTGGTATGTAGATATGGCTATGGTCTCTCTTACACACCAAGAATGAAAAGTACAATCATAACTGTGTAATAGCATCCACACCAATGCACAACAATGATCTGTTTATTATAAGCACACACTGTAGATCCTGCCACTTTAAATGCTTGCACATTAGTCAAGTCAGTGTCAATCAACGTCAGTGTCAATGCATTATTATGCTGTCTCAGTTGGCAGATACCTATATTTTAGAACAGAGCAAATGAGATATGTAAACTTTTAAAGAATGCATAATACATGTCAAAATATTACTCAAGCATGTGCAAGTTGGCATTTTATAATAAATTGCATTAATGGTTATTTCTCAGATTATTACAGTATTTTGCCTCTGTGAACATAATAATATATGTTGGATTAGGGCTGTAACAAAAAAAAAAAATGCATTAAGTAGCAATGGATTGCTGAATAATGTGCGAAATCACGTTTGCAGTCCCAGCGATCCATCAGAGACGAGGTTCAGGGTATGTTAACACAACAACGATCTACCACTTAACAGAAGAGTTTTTTTCTTTGCATTTTTGAAAAGTATTGTGGACGGACGAGAAAAGGTTGTAAAACGATCCCTGATGACATGGATCCACAAAGACGACTAAAAATGCTGTTTTATGCATGTCAATGATGACACTTTATAAAGAAACTCATACATGCTCATGTAATATGCATGTACATAACGTCACCATTTTCACAAGTTTGCATTTAATCTTTATAGTTTACACAAAGTTTCCAAAAACGTTGAAGTCACTGACATAACGCATAAAAAGTGATCTGATTTTAGTTGAAAATGGTGTCTTGTTCACTTTCTCATATTCTTAAAAACTCCAGAAAATCAAAAAATGAAGTTTTGTGGCTTTCAGTCCATTTCTTTTATGGATATAAATGGCGTTTATGTGCTATGTGTACTCCTAAAAACTTATACAAACATATTTTACAGTATTTTGCTATTGGGAAAATGTACCATTTCATGTTCTCAAATGCCCTTCTCCTAAAACCACCTGCCAATAGGATGAAGCAAATGGATAATTTTATGTGGTCTTTAAATCCATTAACTGTAAATAAGATTGCAATCACTAGATGTTCTCTCTAAATGATAACTGTACCCTGGTTAAACGGAAAGGAACAAGCCAAATAAACAGTATTAGCTCCAGAGGATGTGAAGTGCAACTACACTCTAAAAACATTTATCTGCATTTATCCACAAGTTTTCTGCAAACTTCACAACATGTGTGTGATCTCCAACAATATGAAGCATTGCCTGTCCATTCAAGCCCAAATATACTACACCTTTGATTGGCTTGTGCCATTAACCTTAGATAGCAACACCAAGGTAAGTGCAGAGGTCCAGGCCTGAGGCAGTGTCCATGATGCGACATGTTAGTGAAAGCCGAGGTGAGCGACGACGACTGATACACAGGTGAGCGTTCGCAGGTGGATCGTGGGAGTCAGCAGTTGCAGCTCTTTTCTCGCTCCGCCTCCTCCTCGGCGGGGTACAGAGCTTTAGGGATGAGGCCGCTCTTGACCCCGTCCCAGCCTTCACGCGTGGAGATCTCGCCCATCTTCATCAGCTCATAGATGTCCCGTGAGAGCAGCTCGAAAGCACGCTCCACGTTGCTGTTGCACTTGGCCGAAGTCTCCACGTAGCGGATGCCGAGTTCGGCCGCCAGCTGCTCCGCCTCGTCCCGCGTCACCTTGCGGTCGCGGTTCAGGTCGCTCTTGTGGCCGATTAGGATGTAGATCATGTGATGAGGCAGGATGTGCTCGCTGACCTCTCGGTGCCATTCCCGTATGTGATCGAAGGTCTTCCTGTTCGTCAGGTCGAAGACTAAGAGGCCGCCCACAGAGTTGCGATAGTAGGAAGTGGTGATGGACCTGACGGGATGAAGAGTAATGTTTTGATAACAACAGATATTATTTCAACTCATCCCTTGTTTCCTTAAAAAACAAAAACAAAATCAAGGTTGCAGTGAGGCACTTGCCATAGAAGTAAATGGGACCATTTTTGGGTGGATTTAAAGGGGTCATATGATGTTGCTAAAGAACATTATTCTGTGTATTTGGTGTAATTAAATATGAAACATTATTTTCAACATACTGTATATTATTGTTTCTTCTCTATGCCCCACCTTTCTGAAACGCCTTGCTTTTTACAAAACCCATCGTTCTGAAAAGCGAGGTGTATGCTGATTGGCCAGCTATCCAGTAAGTTGTTGTGATTGGCTGAATACCTCAAGCGTATGATGAAAATGTTACGCCCCTTAATAACATGTAATGCCCGGTACGAACTAGGCATTCATTGCATCCAATGAGGACAAAATTATAGATTATAGTGATTTATGTCTTTTGAATACTGTCTTTTTACGCATTGTGCCGCATTAAACAAAAGCATTTGTGATCAGAGTAACGACAAACAACAAGCGCTTCTCTACACTGAACAAAACTCACATTTGAGTCATCAGTGGCAAATCCTTTACATATGAAAACGTACTTACTGTCTGAGAGTCAGAACAGTAGACATTGTCTACTTAGAGTCTACGCTTCAAGTCCTCCATAAAATATGCTGCACACATGACAGCAAAACGGTGTTCAATAGCACTGGCACACATTTAACACTGTGTCCATCTATGCTATACATTTTTGTGTCGGAAGTGGTGTGTCGTGTTTGACGAACAGCTCAGAAGCATTGAGCCCATTGGTCTAATCCATAAATTGTCCTTACTGAAATACATTTTAATTATACATGAAATCCTAATAGATCATATTCCTGAAACAACATTTTGAGCAGAGAACTGTGTGTCCATTGTAACTGTGCATACAGGATTCTGTCACAGTGTGATGCGTCTGATCACTCGGAATATAAAAACAAGAAAGGCTTTTCTGCCGGATGCTTTTTAATTGATGAACGGTTCTTTAAAGCAGGTTTGTTTCTGAGGCATCGAAATATAGGGCAAACAGATCAGAGACAGCAGGATCTGAGCCCAGTGACAAAACTAAACCAAACACATGCTCATCACTGAATCCAAACAGGTGAGGCATGTGATGCTGGAACAAATCAATGAGATGAGCCCCTTTAACTCATTCAGAAACAGCTGAGAGGCCTGTGAACGCCTTCCTGAACGATATTACACGGAACACAGCAGGTAAACGACAGAACAGACATGCACGAAGGATGAAAGACAGGTTACATATACTACAGTAAAAAAATAAACTGATATAAAGGGATAATCTGCACAATATTACTCAACCGATTACATCACAAAATGTGATGAAATCATATGCACACATTCAATATAGTTCCGTGCACGGAGAACATACGAACACAAGCCTGACCTGAATCTCTCCTGTCCGGCTGTGTCCCATAGCTGTAGCTTGATTTTAACCCCGGGCTCGATGTCTAGAGAGCGGGCGTAGAAGTCCACGCCGACCGTGGGGTCCGCGACGTCGCTGTAGACGCCATCCGTGAACCTCTTGAGCAGAGATGATTTGCCCACCGTCGAGTCCCCCAGTAAAATGATCCTGAACTGGTATTGCCATAAAGCATCCATGGCATGGCGAGTGCAGAGCTCCAGACACAGGTTCAGAGACAAAGCGGTGTTTACACTGAGTGTGTGGAGAGGAGAGGAGAGGAGGACGTGCTGCAGTCATGTGATGCGCTCATTCTCACACCTCGAGATTCGAACTAATGTGTAACTACAACACATGGACTGAATAACCTTCATTCGAGATCGGGAGGAAGCGTTTTGTAGAAGCGTACTGTCGTTAGCTAATGCTGTTCCTGTTATAGTTGATACGCAGGCCTACATAATTAAGCGTTTGTGGGTTTATGTAATAATTATAAATATATAGCCTATAAAGAAATAAGAGACAGAAAACAGTGGAATACAAGGATTTAGTTCTATAGTAAACAGTGCGTGAGTAATGCGGGTAAAGTCCATGACCTTTCGGATTATTGCTCGCATAAACAGCTAAAAAATAAAATAGGTGTTTCACAGTTAATTACATGTATGTTTAATAATAACCAGGGGTGAAGAGTTCATCCTCCAAAAATTTTAGCCTGTAGTTTTTTATTAAAACATTAACCCTTGTTTTATTATGATAATTTTCCATGTGGGTGAATCATGTATATATATATATATATATATATATATATATATATATATATATAGAGAGAGAGAGAGAGAGAGAGAGAGAGAGAGAGAGAGAGAGAGAGGGATACACTGACATAGAAATAATAAAAAAGACAGACAATTTCCCTTTGTGTAACTTATTATTATTATTATTATTTTTATTATTATTATTTTAATTGACGCATAAGGGTTAAACTGGCATAACAGAAGGTTGCTATGAATGACCCACTACTGGAGACCGCCTCGTGCAGCTGGAGTATTTATGGCTTTACGTGTGTTCTTGTGGTGTCTGCGATTATTAGACTGGCATCATGGCTTGGTCCAAGCGGAGTCTGCACTGGATCTGTCCGTGGTGCTGAAAACACGTGTCATATCGACTTCAGCATCATTTAACAAACCTGGGACCCAGAAAATAATAATAATAATAATAATACATTTTATTTATATTGCGCATTTATTTTTTAGTAAATACAAAAAAATAAAAAATAAAACAATATTAAGAATGTAACAAAAGGTAGAATATAATGTACATCCAGTGTTACCAATCAAGACACAAACACCATCTTAAAAACATGGGGTTTTAACCATTTCTTAAAACTTATTAAAGTTGGGGCATTCCTAACAGTTAAGGGAAGTTAAGGCTCTTTCACCCATCGTTATTAGTGTGCAAGAAGGCTGTATAAGGAGAAAAGAGTTGGCGAAGCGGAGAGATCGAGAGGGCATATATAGTGTAATTAAATCACATATATCTGATGGTGCAGTTCCATGAACAGCTTTATATGTTAAAATAAGAGTTTTAAAATCAATACGGGCATGGACCGGAAGCCAATGCAGGTTCCTAAGCACCCCAGAGATATGCTGACGAGAAGGAGTATGTGTAAGAACACGTGCAGCTGAGTTCTGTATGTGTTGCAGTGGCTTAATAGACTTTGCAGGTAGGCCAAGATAAAGTGCATTACAATAATCAACCCTAGAGGTAATAAGGGCATGGATAAGCCTTTCTGCATCGGATAATGAAAGAAAAGGCTTAATCCTGGCAATATTCATTAGATGGAAAAATGCAGATTTTTTAACCTCTTAACTCCTTAAGTGTCACTGGCCCACCGGTGGGCCCAAAGCCATTGCATATTTAAAACCGTAATATTCTATACTAAACCTAAACTAATCTTGACAAACTATATATCATTGGAGACCTTAGAGGTTGTATTTTTTATATTTGACCACTGTTTTATATTTAAAATTATGCAGTGACAGTAATTCATAAATTTGTGACAAGAAAATTTAGCAAAAAAAAAAAAGTAGTTGCCTTTTGTTACAAAAAGCTGATACATACATATACAATCACGAAAGTATATATTTCTTATATTTTTTTGGCTGCCAATAATTCAGACAAAACATCTTTTCTAGTTTTTATAAAAAAATTTGAGAATAAATTGAATATGTATATTTGTATATCTATGATTGATGTTGCAAGTATTCAGTAAAAAATTAAATGAATGTCAATTTCATGTATGATCATAATATGATGTGATAATATGATCATGATCATGTATGAAGTTTCTGTAACAACACTCTAGTAGCTATGTTTGATTAAAAAATCATTTACAACCTATCTAGAATGTTTTATTGCTGTTTGAATAAAAAAAATCAAATCAGTCGTCCATTACAATTCATACAAGGACCATGACTAGTACCTAGTGGACATTGTTGGTATAGCAACTAAAAATAACACAGAAACCTCATTTTTTGTGATATCAATGTCAAATTTGGAACACAACTTCTTTAGATTTTAGGCTTTTCATTTGACATGAAATTAAATTCAACACATACTTTTTTTTTTTAATAAAATATAAATAAATATTAAATTATTATTTTTTATTACAACAAACTTAAACACCTATAACTTTTATATTTTACATTTTATTCAACTTCTTTCACATGTACAAGAAACTTCCAAGTGTGTTTTTAAAAACGAGCCCAAAATTAGGTTCATATTCCAAACCGTTCCAGAATTACATTAATTTGAATCTGGACATGTCCTTTTCAGCTCTACCCCCAAAAAGGGGGGGTGACACTTAAAATGCTCTTGATATGTGCATCGAGTGTCAGATGAGTATCAAAAATTACACCAAGGTTGCAAACTTGAGGTAACGGGGATACTACATTATTGTCAAGGTGTACACTAAAATGTCTACCATTACAGGCAGCTGCAGGGGTACCAACTAAAAGAACCTCTGACTTTGTACCATCCAATATCAGAAAATTGTGGTACATCCATAATTTAAAATCCTCCAGACAGTCAGATAGGGTTGATGATATACATGTGATATTAGTTTTCGTGCTATCTGAGTATCATCAGCATAAAAGTGGAACCCAAAACCATGTTTTCCAATAATCTGCCCTAAAGGAAGCATGTCAATAATAAAAAGTATCGGGCCAAGAACAGACCCCTGAGGAACACCATGAAGTACCTTTCCAACGTTAGACTTATTGTTTTTTAAAACAACAACTGTGTACGATCAGTGAGATAAGATTTAAACCACCAACACTGTACCAGAAATACCACGCCAAGTCTCAAGTCTCTCAATCAATATAGAATGACACTTATGACACAGCACCAATATAGTAAGGGCACCAGAGTCAGCCAAGATGAGGAGATCGTTCATAACTCGGACCAAGGCAGTCTCAGTACTATGTCCTGAGCGAAACCCAGATTGAAAAGTTTCTAAAAGCTCATTCATGAATGAAGTTGAGAATGAGAATGAAGTTGTGACACAACAACACGTTCCAGAACATTCGCCAAAAAAGGAAGATTAAATAGAGGCCTGTAGTTCGACAGATCAGACACATCACATCCAGGCTTTTTAAGAACTGGTGTGATGGAAGCAACCTTAATGGCTTGGGGAACAAGTCAGTAAGGGAAGCATTAACAATGTTCAAAATGAGAGGACTGATAGATGGCAGACCCTCTTTGAGAACGTGAGTTGGAATAGGATCCAGAGTACAGGTAGCAGAAGTCATTGTCATTATTAATTTAGAAATGTAATCAATGGTAACCATCTTAAAACTAGAAAACAAAGTTAATGGACAATTTAAGGGCTGAATCTCAGGAGGTGCACCCAGAGAGACAGAAGTAATAAACTTATAATTATTCTAATTTTTTTTCAGCAAAGAATTTCAAAAACCTATTGTACTGCTGCACAGATGAACAAATAAGTGAACTGGTAGGTTTAAGGAGTTTGTTGATTACTTTAAACCTCTTATTTGGATTCGCAGTACCATCATTAATGACTTGAGAGTAGTATTCAGTTCTTGCTATTTTGAGGGCATCGCTGTACTGAATCAAATGCTCATCGTAAATAAGTTTATGGACAGCCCTGATATGTGATTTTAAAAAGGAGTTAATGCGCTTAATGGGGTTATCGTAAACAGCTGACCAGTATTCCACAAATCCAGATCACAGGAAATCTCCCGTTATTAATTCAAGTCAAAATATAATCTGTAGACAGATGGAAATATCAATCGTTACTTCATGGAGGGTTGATATTTTTATTTAATGAAGCTAACGGGTATAATGTCCAGACAACGTGTAAAAGCAAGTCAGGCAGAACAACAACAGCATGATATTTACTTTATGACATCATTTACATGTATTTTTCATTCTAAATGTTTACAAATATTTAAATATTTCAAATTGGGTAGTGGGGCAATTAAATAAATTAACTGGAGTTGTCAGATATAACCAAATACATATCACAGATGTTAGAGAAATCCCAGAACTACACTCTCACAATGAGAACTACATATCCCATCAAGCTTTTGAACTACAAATCCCAACCAACTCAGTCGACCAATCAGCGTTAAGCTTCGCTGTATAAAACATCGCGTCACGTTCTCATCTTCCTCCTTCGACCCGCTCTCTCAGAGAATGGAGGTGAGTCTCGTTCAATCCTTAAACATCTAAGACTGTGAGTTTTAATTTAACAACTAGTTCTCGTGGGTAATTTGTTTGGATGTTAATCCACTGGTTCGCCTGTGAATTATTGGCGTTTAGCGCACAATATTATGAAGATTGATAGTCATCTGGATGTAGTGTGTAACAAACGTGGCCGTGCGCAAATGAAACGGTCTTTACAGTTTTTATTATAAAACCGACTCATCTGTAGCCTTTTATAAAGCATCAGGTTTTTATGAATTAACGCATTATGCAATGTAGAGTGGTTTCAGTCATTTTAGTTTTCATTAGAGACTAGGTGGTTTTAGTTTTTTGCATATAAAATATCCTGCAAACCGGTTGTGTATCGAAGTCTACAGAATTTGCTGTAGGTTTATTAGCCTCGTTCGAGTTGTGCATCTTCGGCTCACTTCTGTGTTTCTGTGATCTTCTCCAGGTGTTGGTGGACACGAGTCTCGGTTCAGCACGAGGTTGCACCCCAGTAGTGACTGCAGAGGTATTGATTCAACTTTAACTATAAATGTAAACTTTATACTGTTGCAGGTTAGGTGCACACATCTTGAGCCATTTACTGTCATTTCGTCTCGTGCTGACTAATATCAATACAAAGTATTTTAGGATACTGTGGAGTTTAATTTTAATGTAACACCACTTAAAATATTAATTATTTATTTTCCTTAACCGCGTTCTTCAAAAACTGATCAGTTAAACTGGATTACTTTAAAATTACTTTATTTTTGGATAACCGAACTTTATTGGATTTGGATGAAATATTAACCTCATTCTACTAAGTTGCATTGAGTTAACCTTCTGTAATAAACTTAAGATGACTGAAAAGTTAATTTAAATGCAACACAACCCAGTTAAGTGGATACTGTTGATTTAGTCAGTAAATCCAAATTATGATTTTATTTTAAATGTAAACTTAGGTCCACTCCAACACAGTCAGTGGAGTTAATACACCTTAATGTTGGTGCTTCCCACCATAAAACTGAAGAATAATTAGTTTACAAAACCTTACGGCTTATGCCTAACAACAGAAGTCTTTACCAAGAAAAGATTGTGAAAGTTTCTATCGTTAGATAGCATTTGAATATTGTTCTTGAACACCATTTATTTAAACCAATCAATTAAACTGGATTACTATTTAATTATCTAAGTTAACTGACTTTAATATTAACTGAATTCCAAAAAATGACAATGTCAAACTCAACATACTCCAGTTATGTTGAGACTGTTGACAAAGTAGATTTTATATAGATTTTTTTTTTTTTCTTGAGTGATTGTATATTTGTTTGTATAAGTTATTGGAGAGCCTGCAGTTGTGCTTTAAGGCCCTGATCGAAGCCGTTCCCGTTCCTCTATAACGGGTTCGGTCAAACAGGAGCCGATAGCAACACTTTTACCGACGGTCGCTGTACAGTTCACCTGTAGCTGTCCCAGCAACATTAAGGAAAAGGACAACTGGAACCTGTTTTCACAGGTGTCCTACTAGAAGTAGCTCTGCCTAACGGTTTCTCCTCCTCACAGGTCACAAGATGAGTTGAATATGAACCCGTCCAGTCATCGAAACGCTCCCGAGACCGTTCAAGGGAGCCTTCTGTAACAGGTTGGTTTCTGTCTTGGGTTTTCTGTTTTAGTGTTGGCTGTGATGACAAACTTGCCCTCTCTGAGAGAACTGCTCTATTATGACAATCAGATAAACGCTCCTGAGCCGAACCTAACATCTGTTAACGTTGTTCTCTCTGTAGCGTGACTCTAATGCGGTGTATTTCTCCATCAGACGCTGCAGTGCTGTCCGTGAGGAGACTCCATCGCTGTGTGCGGTGCGCTGGTAAGCTCAGCATCTCTCGTGTCCTTCTGCACGTTTCCTGAGAAGCTGTGCTCGTCAGCGTGTACCAGGTTCTCCTACAGCGTGCCAAATCAGTGGGCAGACTTTGACCGGCCAGGCTGCTGGTGTCTGTGTCGGTCACTCGACTGTCCAACACTCAGCACCGCTCTTACATGAGGACTTTATTTGTGTGCCCTGTATTAATCCTGGGTGTCCTACAGGTGCTGATGTCCCGTGTGACCGCTGGAGCAGCGCAGGTATGATACTCTCCACTCTATATAAAATATAGTGACTCCTGATCAAGGATGACAGATTTGTGATGGTGACTGCTGGATGAAACTTGCGGATATGGGACTGAGATCAGTGCTGGTCAGTTTTAGGCTGTCTGTGTGCGGTCTGTTGTGGCTTATGGTCTTTTTCTTTATTCTCTAGGATTTCGGAGGTTCTTGCCCAGTACGTGGAAGCTGGAGTCGTGCAAATCAAACCCAATAAAGTGTGAACTGATCTAAAATTTCTGACTTGTGTTGGTGTATTCCTTAAAGATAACTTGTTATGCTTGACACTGAGTTTTTTTTTTTTTTTGTGTGTGTGTTCGGTACCGATACCAGTGAAAATCCACGGTTCTTGGTACTAATTATCGGTACCAAAGCAAAACCTTTATTCTAATAAAAGGTTATCACAATACAACCAATACCATTCTTTACTGATTTACAGTTGTTAACTTTTTTCTAAATTACGAAAAACCATAAACCAGTTTCACCCAAATTTAATTTTTAATGAAATTTAAATTTTAAACATGGGTTTTTTTTTTGCACATTAGTAGCAGTATCCACACACGTTCTAAATGGTTATTTCTAGCACAATGCCTTTATATAAAAATAAACATTTTGACGGCCTACTTTTATTTTGACACTGGTTTTACTCGGAAGAAACGGTAAAATGCTTGTGACGTAACTCAGAACAGTTCTGGTGACGTTTGTCCACATTGGACATTCATTCACACACATGCAGGATTCAGATTTCAACCAACTTTTGCGGCTTAACATTTAAAGAATGGTCCGTACGGAGATTTGATTAATGCCAACTTTGACAGTCCATATTAAAATGTAAGTTTCATTTTCATGACTGGATTTTGAGATCCCGTCAGCGTCTTGTGCTTCGCGGAGATCATATCGCTGTATGCGTCAAGAACGGGGTGTGGACGGGTCCTCGGTACCACCGGTACTTTAAAGAAACCTTCTACAGTCACATTTTAATTTTTTGGTACCGATGTACCGGGTCTTTTGTACATAAACTAAAAGCATTAAATGCTTATGTCTACAGAGATTTCTGAATGAACCCTTGTTGCTACAAACCATTTGTAACTCTTTATTGACATTATGCAAAATTGTCAACTTAAGATAAAACAGATTTAAGATAAAAATTTGCATGAATACAAGTCTTGACAAGAAAACCCCATTGAGCAGTTGACCCAGAACATTGTACACCTACAATCATATACAAGCGAAAAGGAGTATAAATAAATGAAGCTGCAGTCAAATTTATTTTTCACTGAAGCTGGACCATTTTAAAACTGCTGTTTCAGTAATGCATCCTTTTTAGCAAGCAGGCCCTGAAAAGAAATGAGAATCCGAATAAAATAAACTACAGCTCTTCTGTAAATCATACTGTATACAGTCACGTGCTGCACTATACCATTAGCAGATTTATTCCTGAGCAAGCGAGCATAGTTTCAAGTCCGTGATCTCCAAGTCTGGAGAACTGCTGCCGCTCCGGTCACTGTATGTTTCTCTGTCAACAGAAAAACACTTTCATTCAGTGTCATGCAAAATGATCCACATGTTGAAGAGATTGTCTGATGTCTGTATTTTTCAGAAACAGCAAAGTTGTTTATTGTGACGAATCTCTTGATATCATTGGCTGAGAGAAATGTTACATCAGTCCATACCGTGGTGAAAGCCGACAGCCTTTCTGAAGGTAACCTGGAAGCCTCCCCGCAGCTGCTAACAACAGCCCAAAGTACGGCGGGGACGGCTTTATGGGTCTGGAGGTGAATTCTGGGTGATACTGGACGCCAACAAAATACGGGTGATCTGCAACAATAAAACAAAACTGATCGTCAAATTACTGCAAAACATATTTTTCTTGATTTCAATCATCAACACTGAAAAGACTTCACTACTGTCCTCTGTCGAGAGCTGCATCATTATTCTGCTCAATCTGCTTTGATAGCTGTATAAATCACTATATAAATAAAGGAGATATGACTTTACAAATCTCTCTCAAAACAGGCCGTTTTACAGTATTCTTCTGCACAAAATGACTGGTTGTAACAATGTTAATAAGAGTCGAGACGATGCTCATCTCAGCACATATAAATGTTTCAGAGTGGTGAATGAAAGCATCTGGTGTACCGTCCAGCTCGATGACCTCCATTCTCTCGCCCTCCACGTCCTGACCCACAAAACGAAAGCCCTTCTCCTCAAAATGCTGCTTCAGCTCTGGGTTCACCTGCTCACACACAACCAATAATACTTCTTTCATACATGATAGCACAGCTAAGAATAATACAAATACGCAACCAGATTTGTTTACATGGACTCATTTCCATCGCTTGCTCGCTTCCATGTGCAATACATGTATTCAGAACAAAACTTCAGAGTATAATTGCGGTTTTAGCCAAGATGCATCTAAAAAGAGCTTGTTTTTGATCATATATATTTAATACATATTATTGCTTAAAGGTTCATGAAACCCCGGCCTGGGTTTTCTGAGATGAGGAGTGGTTATATTATAATAAAAACCCCTTCCTATGTCAGAAGGCGAGAGAAATCTGATCAGCTCATTTTCTCTCATTGTTGCAGAAAAATGCTTAATATAACCAAACTTGCTCGGTTCTTCTTTTTCACATTTTCTAAGTTGGAAGATACCCCGGACAGTCAATTATAGCATTTAAACACAGAAAAAGTCAGTTTTTCATCCGATGAGCGCTTTAAATTTTTCCTGTAGATCAGATCATTTCAGGTTAACGCTGAAGTTCATTCGGATAGAGTTCGATCAGATCAACTGAGGGGTTTCCATAAAGGCTATTCAGTCCGATTGAGCCATTAATCCAGTTATAAACACATAATCTGAGTCCAAGTAAGCACTGCTATTCATCAAGATGTGTCTGTTCAACTATAGCAAGCCAAAAGCCTCACGGGAGCAGAGGACCCTTCTGAGAGAAGATAGAAACCATCAGATCATTGACTGAAACTTACAGTCTCCACTGATTCTCAGAAACACCTTATTCAGAAGAATTACGTTCTCGAAAGATAAGGAGGGACTGGGATCTTAGATTGATAATGACATGCTCTTTTGGGAAAATAGTCAAATAAAAATGAATCTAAAATACAGATGTATTCTTTTAGACCATGACAAATTAAGCATTAATATTCAATATATCTCGCAGCTCTATTTGACCATTACATGGACGATTTGAGGATGCTGTACCTCAAAGCGATGCCGGTGTCTTTCCTCGACATAATCTACATCTCCGTAAAGTTTCCCTGTGAGAGAGAAATCAAACATTTCATACATTTAAATAATTCCATAATTCCAGTATTGTAATATTTCAGTGAAATGCACGAACTGAGTATGCTGTTTTTGGTTTTGAAAATGGTTCTCCGTTTCCCCAGCCGCATCGTTCCTCCCATCTGCCCTGGATTGTGCTCCGGCATGTCGATCACCTGCGAGACGACCCATCAGACATCTGCTCCAAAACACACTTGAGCTAAACCCCATACTCACCACAGGATGTTTCGTTTCTGGGTCAAACTCAGTGGAGTTGGCATCTAGGAACAACAAGAGTCACACTTTGCTCAACACTGCTTGCACTACGCTCACAGTACGCCATTTATTCATTTATTTCTAAAGAAAGATTTTACCTTTCCAATCCAACATGTTTCTAGCAAATTCACACACAGCGAGCTGCATCCCCAAACACACACCTGAAAGACGAATGGCACATATATGTGTTTAATTCACAGACGGAGCAGGACATTTCAGATTGAATGAATTTTAAGCATGTCCTACCCAGGAAGGGCTTCTTCTGTTTCCTGGCCCAGCTGATGGCTTGAATCTTGCCCTCCGTCCCTCGTACCCCAAATCCTCCAGGTACTAAAATACCACTGACGACAACGAGAGACCGCAGCTGTTAGCAAAACTACATCGCGTCCTCAATAAGAGAACACCATTAAGATTCTATTGAGCAGAATAGATTTGCATGAAATCAGCCGTGTCGAATTAAACGGGGCGCAGGTCACTACTCACTGGGCACTGCAGAGTTTCTGCCAGGCTTCGTGGTACCTCACTGGCTCCTCCTGTAGCGTACTGGCCTCCAAATCTGCAGAGTCAACATACTAGAGAAAAAAAAAGGAGATGACTGATATAAGTGCATAATGAAAATGTAATGATAAACTATTCTTTAAAGGTAGAATTAGAGCATTAGACCACAGCTTATATCATGTTCATTGATGAGTTAAAGCTGATGTTTGCAGTTAAATATTTAAAGAACGTTGGCTAAACTGACCATTAAATGGTGTTAATACACACCTGCCAGCCAATCAGAGTAGAGTATGGTATAAATCAGCTAGATCGATCTCATATAGCCGTGTTAAAGGGTTAGATCACCAAAATAAATGAAAAGTAGCCCTTAAATTACTCACCCTCAAGTCATCATGACTTTCAGACGAATCCTGAAATACTAGTCGGAGGTATATTAAAAATGGTCTTCGATCTTTCAAGCTGTTTCATGGCACTAAGCAGGTGTTGCATGCATCAGTCCAAAAGAAGTGAAATAAAAACCATTTAAACCACTATTTAAAAAAACATAACAACGTTAGAATCTCACACGACTCCAGGGGGTGAACAAAGGCCTTCTGCAGTGAACGCAAGCTAGATTAAAGTGATTATTACACTTTGAATATGGATCTTTTTATTACAAAAATGAATGCATTTGCTACAGAAGGCCTTTGTTCACCCCTTGTTGATTTCTATTTCACTTCTTTTGGACTGAAGGAATGCGACACCAGTTGAGGGAAACAGCTTGAAAGATCAAAGACGAGTTCTAACATAACTCAGACTGGATTTGTCTGCAAGAAGCAAGTCTCATACACTTAGGATGACTTGAGTGCGAGTCATTTATGGGCTAATTTTCATTTTTGGGTGGAGTAACCCTTTAAAGGTTTCACTCACCTTAACCTCTAGTTTGTGGCTGATGGCGAGAGCGGAGTGCTCCAGGGCTTTGATCACGGAGGCATACGAGTCTGAAAACTTGGTGTATTTCCCCACCAGAGCAATGGAGCACTGCTCCAACAGCCTGTCTGACCTACAGTTCAAACACAACATGAAACAAATCACAAAAGACCTGCATCATCTTGCTCTACATCATCTATGAGAGCACAGTATCAATGTACGCACTGATCCGGAAACCGTTTCTACGTTTTAATTAGAGATACACTGATTGTTTGAGGCTGATACAGATTATAACAAATACTTATTGTCTGCTTCCGATATTTGTCACTTCCTCTCTCATTTGAAATTTGGCATCAAAATAGACAGTTTTTTGATCATGTTTTAAATCAGCAAAGTTCAAGAACATCTGCATTAAATTATACTAGCAGTTTTATTGCTGCATCATCAAATAATTTCTAACAAACATGGATTGGATCCATTTAACATTCACCAGACCTTCGTGAATACAACACAACAAAGATACGTATTAAACAAATACTGCTTTATAGGGAGGTTTAACCGTTTTCAGGTACAGAAATAAAGAAACAAATGTAAAAACACTTCACTATATAGATTAAATACATATTAATCCTTTATTGTAACAGACTCTATTATGATTAATCTTCTGATTTGTTTTTATATACATTTTAATCTTATTTGTAAGTTTAAATATGTGAGAGATCTCCTTTACTAAGGCGGGACTCTTATTGTGACGGGTTTTCTAGTCTATGGAGATATATGGCTAATGAAAACACACAGCTCTTCAGATTTAAAGTTTGTTCGTTTATTGAGCACCCCTTGAAGATCTGTATTTGTTTACTGTTAGTTGTTATAAGTGCTTCGTGTAACTCGCTGTGTTGATGATAATGAAACAGAGAGAGTTAAATGTGCAGTTCAGTGGAGTGAAAAAGGACTCAAACTTCATCATTCAGATGAAGTCAGCTACACTTATGAAAGTTACAGAAGTTATTTAGTCGAGAATAGTGTTTGATCTTTTGTTATTTGATTAGCATTAAAGTGCAGACAGCAGCGCTAGGATTGTGCAACAGTTATTATAAAGGTCAGTGACATCACACAGTTAATTAATAAACCATTGGTTTGTAATATCGACCCTTTCCCTTATATAGCTGATATACCAATGGTTGTAAATTGAGGAAAAATCAGCCGATAAATGTCGGTGGCTGATACATCGGTGCATCCCTATTTTTAAGTGTGTTAAGTACTTGCCTGTCTGACATCTCTTTCCACTTCGCCAGCATTTTCCTGGGTCTGGTTTCAATGGGCAGGTTCAGCCTGCGACAGAAGTATCCCACAACACCCTGCTTTTCTAAGAGCAGCGGCACTCTGTAGATGGACGACACGTCATGTACACAGATCACCTGTAGAGAAGACCAACGGTTCATTTAACATGGATAATTAATTACTATTTTTATAACCTTAAAAAAAAAAAAAAGAGCAGTAGAAAAAAGGTTTAAGTTTAACCACTGTAATTTGCCCAATTTATTAAAACAACGCAATGAGCCAAAATGATGCACGGTGTTAAATTGTTTATTCAATGCAACGTCTATAACAATATGCATAATATCTAAAGTTAGAAAAATAAATCAAATATAATTTTGTAAATTGCATAAACAATTATGAACACAACAGTATCATGTATTTATTAGTGGTCGACCGATATTGTTTTTATGAAAGCCATTGCCGATATATCGGTCGACCACTAGTATTTCAGCATAGCTACAAATAGGCAAAGCGCTGATCATCACACGATTGCATTTAAAAACATACGAGACGCAGAGGAATGAAATAAAAAATTATCCAGACGTGTTTTCTAAAATTTGAACGTCTTTTAACTTTACATGGCTTTCTATTCATCTCAGAAGATGTGTGCTGTCTGCTAGTCACATAAAACACACCTTTAAATGAAATGAGCAGGAAACTATAGTGTGCAATACTTACGTTTTTTTCTATGATTATCGATGAAGGTGTACCGTTGATAAATACTGATATGTTTTAATCGCACAGGCCTGTGTGATCCAGACTGACCTGTTCAGGTTCCACATGACAGAACATGGATATCTTCTCTTTCACCGAGTTATCAAGCGGAGTGGAGCAACGACACATAATCTGCAAGAGAAAGAGCAAAGGAAGACTCAGATCTCTGATCGCAGGAACCAACAGCACATTAAATATGATCCACTAATGTTTGACAATCACAAAGTACCACTATTCGGCGTCTTCATTTTGAATCATATTTATATCTGTCTACCATTTGAAACCTTATAAACTTGCCTTGAAAAGCTGTGCCTTGTGTATTATTATTAAAAGTCTATTATTTCCAGAAAAACAAATATGACTTGGTTTTATTTGTGATTGAGTCTTTTGTTTAGGTGTTGCATGAGTATCTATGTTTTAGACAACGATATATAACAGGGTAAGTAGCATTTACATAAGCTAAATATCTGTCACTTCTAACTGTACAGAACTCCTATTCTTTGACACACACACAAAAACTTGAATGTGAAAATATTTACATTTTACATTTAGCAGACGCTTTTATCCAAAGCGACTTACAGTGCATTCAGGCTATCATTTTGTACCTAACGTGCTCCATGGGAATCGAACCCACAACCTTTAGCGCTGCTATAGCAATGCTCTACCAATTGAGCTACAGGAACACAATACGCATTGAATGTTACAAAAATGCTGCTTTGATAGCTTTAGATGTGCTGGAAGCATCCATTTAGAAGCTGAATTTCTGCGAAAGGGCTGACACAGTTACTAAAACACCTCAAAGCCCATCCTGAACGTATACTGAAATCGCACGCAGAGCTCCTCAGTGCTGGACTCACCAGGTCAGGAGACAGTCCCAGTCCTCTGAGCTCCCTCACACTGTTCTGCGTGGGTTTGGTCTTCTGCTCTCCTGTAGCGCTGGGCTGGACATCACGGGCGAGACAGTATGTCAAACGTGTGGTATAACGCCCTATAATGCACTGACGGAGAATATAATCCTCACCTGTGGAACCAGACTGACGTGAATATTGCAGAAGTTCTCTCTCTTCACTTTAAACTGGAACTGCCTGAAGGCTTCGATGAAGGGCATGCTCTCTATATCTCCGACCGTACCGCCCAGCTGCAAACACATCCAAACCTCAGAAACCCCTTCAAACACGCCTGCTATCAAGCGAAGGGTCCCGCTCCCGTCTCACCTCGATGACGCAGACCTGGGGCTCAACGCCGTCGTCGTCCACGGGAACTTTAGCTTGACGCATCACCCAGTCCTGAATCGCATCAGTTATGTGCGGCACCACTGGAACAAACAACATACAATGAGACACAGACACCAACTTCTCTTTCAAACACACCATGACGTATCCATTTAAAAAACACGAGTAATCGGATAATTTTACGGTAGCATTTTCAAAATATATGATGTTTTGTCCTGTGTCTGTGTAGGTTTAGAAATGATTTACCTTACAAGTCTGATTAAATGGTGCTCCCAGATAAACATTACAAAGAACCCAAAACTCACAGCACAAGATGTTTCTCACCCTGTACGGTTTTGCCCAGGTAATCTCCCCTGCGCTCTTTGTTGATGACAGACTGGTAGATCTTCCCGGTGGTCAGGTTGTTGTCTTTAGTGAGCCTGATGTCCAGAAAACGCTCATAGTTGCCCAGATCCAAATCCACCTCTCCCCCGTCATCCAGAACAAACACCTCACCTACACAAAACACATCACATTCAGACAATACTAGTAGTATAATATTTATTGCTTTACTTTAAATTTATCAAAAGTGATGATAAAAGACATTTATATAACCTGAAAAAAAATTATACTTAACCGTTTTCAACAACAACGTTTTATGAGCAACAAATCAGAATATTATACTGATTTCTGAAGATCATGTGACACCGAACACTGGAGAATTGAGGCTGAAAATACAGCTTTATATCATATAAATAAATTACATTTGATTAGATATTCACATAGACAACAGTCTTTTTAAATAGTAAAAATATTTTGCAATATGACTGCTTTTATTGTATTCTGGATCAAATTAATGCAGGCTGGGGAGCAGAAGAGACTCCTTTAAAAAACATTTAAAATCTTTTGACCTGACTACGTATTTACCAGATAATTTCCTAGATTGTTCAAATGATAATAGTGATGCTTGCATCTTTTGTGGCAAGTTATAATTATTTGGTGCCCACTTCAGATGTGTACATTTACAATGTGTAACCCGTTTATTTGATTCCCACGTCAGTGTAAGGCTTCACACGAGCAGTGGCTGGATCTTGTGATCTATGGCGAGGGCTGTGAGGTCACCGTGCTCATATGGAGAGAAGGTCCCTGCGTCGATGTTGATGTACGGGTCGATCTTGATGGCTGTGACGTGCAGGCCGCAGGACTTGAGGATGGTTCCCACGCTGCTGGCTATAATGCCTTTCCCGATGCCTGAGATCACGCCGCCGGTCACCAGAATATACTTCATACTGCCAATCACACGCTGCACAAACCAAAACACAGGGGTGCTTTTATATGACAGCTCATTAAATACAAGTTGGGGGAACATTGTTTTGTATTGTTGGTTTTTTTTTGTTGTTGTTAAAAAGCAGATTTTGTCATCATTTAACAAGTGCAATCTCACTTGGCCAAACTCAGTCTCATGAGAAAACAACCATTATCAATCTCCTGAAGGGATGAGAAAGTCTTCTAATTATCTGTGTGTGTTTCTCTATTAACACAACTATTTCCTCAGCACTTCTATCATAGAGTCAGAGGTTTACAGCAAAACACACAGAAGATGAACAAATACAGCTATTTCCTAAAGTTTTAATGCGTGATCACACATTTACAGCTGATCATTTCCAATATCTTTGGCGAAATGTCAATCACAACCAGTTTCCGTCAAAATGCTCCTTCAGCCATCACTTCTAAAAACATAAACAGCTGATCAATTACTATAAGAAAGCTTTCGATCATGTGGTTTATTTGATGTGCTAACAACAGCAGCATACGTTTATTACACCTCTACAGAGGTTTCCATGCCAAATATTATCATACCTTCGCTTTCTGTATAACTTGGTATTCTAGAGTGTGTTGTGTCTAGTTTCCACGTCCTTCACAAGCACGCTTCCCGCTAACAAAGATCAACTTACCGGGTGATCTGATATATCTGATGACAGATTCGGATATTTAGTGTAAAATGCTCGACTGGCTCGATGCGACAGATGTTGAACGATCTCTACAGAACAAAAGCAGCTTTTGTAAAGCGAGAATAAACGCGCGCACATCACACTAGCGCTCGCGCTCGCCGCAAATCTACACGTGCAGCTCGAGCTCAGAGCAGCGGAACACACGCACGCGGGACAGCCGGAGGACGCGCGCTTCTTCTTCTTCTGTTGATTTTATGGCGGGTTGCGAACCAAACTTGGAAAGGTGTATACCGCCACCTACTGTGATGGAAAGGAAAGAGAACGAACTCGGACCTATTTCCTATGACAGGGCTATTCAATTACAAAATCAGTTGGGCCAGATTTTCAAACCTAGAAGGTTAGCTGGGCCAGTTATTTCAGCACATCCAACATTATACTGACGTAGGCTACAGTTATCCAGCTAATTTAGTGGGAGAAGTGACATTTTTTGTTTTGAACGAGAGCAGTGACTTTAGGCTCATAAGTTGTCAATGCAATCCAAAGGCATTGATGGAGAATACGGTCAGTCAGGGAGCAACGAGAGTTGCTTTTTATGGAGTTCATGTGTGAAAAGCTTGACTCACATGTGTAAGTTGAACCAAACATACTGAGCATGACGATCGCTACTTTCTTAATGTTAAGGAACTGATGTACGTTGACATCAGTCCAAAACATTGTAGGCCCGTTAGTGCAAAGCTCCTGTGCCATGGTTACAGATGACCGCATGTCAACAAGTTCGAGTGTGAATTTCCCCTCGTCAATGGAAGGAACCGCTTGCTTTGCTCTGGCAGATAAGTCCCCTTCTATTGCAACAGTGAACGGGTCTCTGACAAAAACGGCCACCTCTGTGGGCAGAACAAGTCCATCCAATCGACCAGCAAAGTTCATTTTCAACCTCGTAATAAAATCTGTCATCACATCCGTGATTTGTGAGGGGGATGAGATGCATTTGCTGAGCGTCGGAAAATGCAGCATTCGGCCTGTGCTCAAATCAGTTGCAAAAAGGTCCAGTTTAACTGGGAATGCGCGCATCTGTTCCACAAGGTCGATGACAGTTTTGTCTCTGCCTTGTAGTGCCAAATTGAGATCATTCAGGTGTTTGAATATGTCACTCAGAAAGCATGCATCGGCCATGAAGTTGTCGTCCAGTATGCGACTCAAGTGCGTTTCTGCCTTTTTTTGCTTGCTGCTGCGGAGGAAAGTTATGATCTCCTCTCTGAGACCACAGAAACGCTCCAGTGCTTTGCCTTTGGACAGCCACCTCACGTCATTATGCAAAAGCAGGTCGTGGTGCTCAGCAGACATTTATGACAGCAGCATGCGGAAAAAGCGGTGTTGGAGGCTTGATGTGGAGCGAATAAAATTAATTGTAGCCATCACGTTGTCCATGGTCGTTTTGAGCGTCCCACTTAGTTTTGCGCACAACACCGCCTGGTGCACAATGCAGTGTAAGGAGATCAACTGAGGTGCAACAGCGGACCAACGTGCTGCCAAACCATTCACTTTACCTGTCATTGATGGAGCCCCATCTGTCACAAGCATGCACACACGCGTCATATCCAGACCATTGTGTAACCCCCACAAACTCTCTCTACCCAGGGTTTACAGGTTCTCTATTGGACTAAATACTTAGGAAGTCGTTGGGCAGTCGTGGCCTAATGGTTAGAGGGACGGACTCCCAATCGAAGGGTTGTGAGTTCTAGTCTCGGGCCGAACGAATCTCACTTTTCTGTCCAAGATACTAGAAAAGGTGGTATCCTCACAATTATATTCCTTCTTAGAGAATAATGGTATATGTGAGGATTTCCAGTCAGGATTTAGACCGTATCATAGTACTGAGACTGCTCTCCTTAGAGTTACAAATGATCTGCTCTTATCATCTGATCGTGGGTGTATCTCTCTATTAGTTTTATTGGATCTTAGTGCTGCGTTTGACACAATTGACCACAACATTCTTTTGCATAGACTTGAACACTTTGTTGGCATCAGTGGAAGTGCATTAGCATGGTTTAAATCGTACTTATATGACCGCCATCAGTTCATAGCAGTGAATGAAGATGTATCATATCGATCACAAGTGCAGTATGGAGTACCTCAAGGCTCAGTACTAGGGCCGCTACTCTTCACGCTTTATATGTTACCCTTGGGAGATATCATCAGGAAACATGGTGTTAGCTTTCACTGTTATGCTGATGATACGCAGCTCTATATTTCCTCGCAGCCTGGTGAAACACACCAATTTGAAAAAATAATGGAATGCATAGTCGATATAAAAAATTGGATGACGAGTAATTTCTTACTGCTAAATTCAGAAAAAACAGAGGTGTTAATCATAGGGCCTAAAAACTCTGCTTGTAATAACCTAGAACACTGTCTAAGACTTGATGGTTGCTCTGTCAATTCTTCGTCATCAGTTAGGAACCTAGGTGTGCTACTTGATCGCAATCTTTCCTTAGAAAGCCACGTTTCTAGCATTTGTAAAACTGCATTTTTCCATCTCAAAAATATATCTAAATTACGGCCTTTGCTCTCAATGTCAAATGCAGAAATGTTAATCCATGCATTTATGACTTCAAGGTTAGACTATTGTAATGCTTTATTGGGTGGTTGTTCTGCACGCTTGGTAAACAAACTACAGCTAGTCCAAAATGCAGCAGCAAGAGTTCTTACTAGAACCAGGAAGTATGACCATGTTAGCCTGGTCCTGTCCACACTGCACTGGCTCCCTATCAAACATCGTATAGATTTTAAAATATTGCTTATTACTTATAAAGCCCTGAATGGTTTAGCACCTCAGTACTTGAATGAGCTCCTTTTACATTATACTCCTCTACGTCCGCTACGTTCTCAAAACTCAGGCAATTTGATAATACCTAGAATATCAAAATCAACTGCGGGCGGCAGATCCTTTTCCTATTTGGCGCCTAAACTCTGGAATAACCTACCAAACATTGTTCGGGAGGCAGACACACTCTTGCAGTTTAAATCTAGATTAAAGACCAATCTCTTTAACCTGGCATACACATAACATACTAATATGCTTTTAATATCCAAATCCGTTAAAGGATTTTTAGGCTGCATTAATTAGGTAAACCGGAACCGGAAACACTTCACATAACACCGTACTTTCTACATCATTAGAACAATGGCATCTACGCTAATATTTGTCTGTTTCTCTCTTGTTCCGAGGTCACCGTGGCCACGAGATCCAGTCTGTGTCCACATCAGAGGGTCACTGCAGTCACCCGGATCCAGTACGTATCCAGACCAGATGGTGGATCAGCACCTAGAAAGGACCTCTACTGCCCTGAAAGACAGCGGAGACCAGGACAACTAGAGCCCCAGATACAGATCCCCTGTAAAGACCTTGTCTCAGAGGAGGACCAGGACAAGACCACAGGAAATAGATGATTCTTCTGCACAATCTGACTTTGCTGTAGCCTGGAATTGAACTACTGGTTTTCGTCTGGTCAGAGGAGAACTGACCCCCCAACTGAGCCTGGTTTCTCCCAAGGTTTTTTTCTCCATTCTGTCACCGATGGAGTTTCGGTTCCTTGCCGCTGTCGCCTCTGGCTTGCTTAGTTGGGGTCACTTCATCTACTGCGATATCATTGACCTGATTGCAAATAAAAACAGACACTATTTCAACTGAACAGAGATGACATAACTGAATTCAATGATGAACTGCCTTTAACTATCATTTTGCATTATTGAGACACTGTTTTCCAAATGAATGTTGTTCAGTGCTTTGACGCAATGTATTTTGTTTAAAGCACTATATAAATAAAGGTAAAAAAAGAATGGAATTGTGGGTGGGGGTAGTGCATGAACAGCTTTCTCTCCACCTTCAATACCTCGACTTAGGTGCCCTTGAGCAAGGCATCGAACCCCCAACTGCTCCCCGGGCGCCGCAGCATAAATGGCTGCCCACTGCTCCGGGTGTGTGCTCACAGTGTGTGTGTGTGTGTTCACTGCTCTGTGTGTGTGCATTTCGGATGGGTTAAATGCAGAGCACAAATTCTGAGTATGGGTCACCATACTTGGCTGAATGTCACTTTCACTTTTCACTTCACTTTAAGTGGGACAATATCCAAGAAAACACTCAAATAAATACCCAAAACTTCTTGACTAATAGTTTTATTATTTTACAATCATAATATTAAAACCCAGGGGCAGCAGGTTAATGCAGTCATAACAGGTTAAATTTAATTAAGAAGCAATGAATGATTTCAAAGATGTTAACTTCCAGCATAATAAAGTAACAACCAACAGGATGTACTCAGCATAAGATTTCAGTAGTTAGTCAATACATGCATTAAATATGTTCACGTGGTCACCTCTCACACATAAGTTCATTACACTGCAAAACCTAATAGTCATAAATACCACACCAATAAATGCATATCAAATATTAATCACCACAAACCGTCAATCATACTCGTGCTAAATATCTAGCCGTCGTCAACTGTATAGGAGGCGTATGGGAAAGGATAACCTGCCCACCCCCTTACACACGCACTCACTCTACACACAAATAGCGCCGGGGGACCACTGGGTTCATACATACATCAGGGCCTCCCCGGCAAACACAGCAGGAACAGACATTAACATCCAATACAATAATAAAAACAACATGTACTGCTGGCTTTCTTACCCGCTACAGGACGTGGGTTCCGCGTTCAGTGAACTCAACGGCGGCCGCCAAACGTAAACGGGGAAAACCCCAGCAAAATATCCCTCCCGATCGATTCGCACGGGTCGCACAACAATCCTAAACCCACGTCCCGGCACGGCAGCTTTGGCAAGGAACTCAGCAGCAACAACCCAAACAACCCTCCCGCAACAACAAACACATCATACATTTATAATGCTTCCCTCTAATTACTACTGCCACACAGGTGTTCATTTTCCCCAGCACATCACAAGGAACACAGAGGACGCCCTCAGTATTGCCACTCCCCTTCTTTAGGCATGAGCAGCTTACATCCGCCCCCCCCTACTGTAAATGTGTCCGATTTACTTCTGCCCCTGCATCCATCCTTCGACCCTCCTCCAATATGACCTCTTCAACCACCGGAACAAAAGCCTGGACACAGGCATGGACCACTGCAGATGCTACATAGCCACCCTCACAACATGGGGCACTCCCATCCTCTATAGTCCTGGCAGAGGTCTCATTCACAGGCCACCTGGAGAGGGCATCAGCATTTCCATTAGTCCGCCCCGGTCTGTATCGCACTTCAAACTGAAATCCTGCAAGCTGAGCCGCCCATCGCTGTTCCACTGCACCCAGATTTGCCGTATTCAGGTGAGCTAATGGATTATTATCTGTGAAAACAGTAAAGGGAGACACAGCAAGATATTCCCGGAACTTTTCCACTATAGCCCATTTCAACGCCAGCAGTTCTAGTTTGAACGAGCTGTAGCTTTTTATCATTTCTTTCTGCTGGACGAAGGCTTCGGCTTGCATAGGAAATCACCCTCTCCTTTCCATCTTGCACCTGTGCCAGCACTGCCCCCAAGTCTGTCTGACTGGCTTCAGTGTACAACAGAAATGGCAACTGAAAGTCTGCATAAGCCAGTATGGGTGCTTGTAGGAGATTCTCCTTTAATTTTTTAAATGCCATGTCCTGTGCCTCTCCCCATACCCAGCAGTCTTGTTTACCTCTGGCCGGTCGGGTGCGTCGTTTTGATGTCCCCCACATCATAGAGTTCAGGGGTGCTGCAATTTGGGCAAAGTTATTAACAAAACGTCTATAGTAACCAGCTAAGCCCAGGAAAGCACGCAGCTGGGTGATATCCTGAGGAGTTGACCAGGTCTCCACTGCTCGCAATTTCTCTGGGTCTGGTGGCACCCCTCCTTCTGCAATCACATGGCCTAGATAATGGACTTCATTCTGGAAGAGAAAACACTTTGTAGGTTTCACTTTCAAGCCAAAGTTCTCCAAGTGGCTGAAAACCAAGTCCAGGTGGGCAATGTGGGCCTCAAAAGAAGGGGAGAAGACAATTATATCATCTAAATAGAGCAACAAGGTTTAAAAATTTTGGTCACCTAAGCAACTTTCAACCAGTCTCTGAAATGTTCCTGGAGCATTGCACAACCCCCTCGGCATCCGATTAAATTCATATAGCCCCATGGGGGTCACAAAGGCGGTCTTCTCCTTGTCAGCTGGATGCACCCCCACCTGCCAGTACCCATGCGCTAGATCTAATGTTGAAAAAACTCTAGATTTCTTCAATGAAGCCAATGATTCTTCAATTCTGGGGAGAGGGTAAGAATCTTTATGGGTAACACCATTCAATCTCCTGTAGTCTACACAGAAACGAAGGGTGCCGTCCTTCTTTCTGACGAGCACTACAGGCGCTGCCCAGGGGCTATAGCTCTCTCTAATAATATCATTTTCAAGCATATTACTCAAAAGCCCCCTCATTTCCTGATACAACTTTGGTGGAATTCTATTATACCATTCTCTAATTGGGGCTGCATTGCCTGTTGGTATCACATGCAACACCCTATCCGTGTACCCATAATCCTCATCATGTTCTGAGAAGACCTTTTGATGCTTAGATAATAATTTAGCAATCCTCTCTTGTTGTTCAGTACTAAATTGTAGTGGGTCTAAAGGAACAGTCACCGGCCACAACACATGTTCTTGTTCTACATCCTGCACCGTATTCTGCCTCACCCCCACTTCCACGGTCTCATCATCCAATGGTCTTAGCACTACATCTCCTTGCTGCCTTGGACACAACTCAACATCAAAAATCTGCCCTATTCGACAGCGCTGAAAAAGAGTCACTGGAACTGGAGAAAGATTTAGAATTCGGACCATAACTCTTCCCTTTGAAACTGTGCTCAGTGATCTAGCTACCAACAGCTGGCCTGGCAATACATCTTTACAAGGTTCTACTAAGCCCACATAATCTTTCCTGTGAGGTCATAGACGTGCACATGCTTCTATCACCACCTCTGACTGTGCTGGAATTGTCTTTCGTCTTCCCTGCGGCCAGTAAATTGAACTTATCTGTCCTACCTCATCACCAAACTTTAACAGGTCTTCACAAACCGAAAACATCTGATGCCACACCTTAACCTGCACTTCACCTTCTCCTATACAACTATCCCCAGTCTGTGTCATCAGAAAGTCTCTACACTCTTTAATCACATTCATGCCGATTAGTCCTGGGTACAAAGATCCCTTTGAGTCTTTAACAATCAACACTCCCCTTTTTGGTATAACTTTCCCACATATATTCAAGTCCACCTCAATATATCCTATATATGGAATCATTAACTCATTAGTAGCTACCAAATTGAACTTTTGTATTGGTGGGTACACTGTTGGTCCGCTAGTCACAAAATATTTTTTAAAATAGCTTTCGGTTAATGTGGTTACTTGTGACCCCGTATCAATTAAACAAGGTGTTTTAACCCCCTGTATCACCACCTCCACCACTGGGCATTGTCCTATTAAATTATCTTTCTTTTCCGATTGGCCACTACCCAATGTACCCACTGATCGGGCCTGTACAGTGGGTTCTAAAAGTTTAAAGGCCCCTGTCCTCCCTCTACAGCCCCACACCGTCTTTCAATATGCCCAGCTTGTTTGCACCGTCTGCAAATAGGTCTTCCCTGCTGGTCAAATTGATCTGAGCTTCTTCGACCCCTCCTTAACTCATACCTAGGTCTTGCATTATCACTACTAGGCAATAAGTGCTGTACTCCTTCACAAACTTCTTTAATCATTCCAGCAACCATTTCCTTTATTTCTCCTTTCAACTGCAACACAACTTCTTGTTTAATCTCCTCAACCAATTTTGTTGCATCTAGGTCTGGCTTCAACTGGACTGTTGCAGCTACTGCTTGCCTTACCTCCCCAAACTCCTCTGCTCATAGAATTGCTTCTTTTTTAACTTCTATAAAAGAACTATCAGGGGCTCCTCTAACCATACCCCGAAGTTCCCTACGCAATCCTGCATCGCAAAGTCCCAAAATAAATTGGTCACGTAAAACATTACCCATAATGGTACCATCACCCCTTTTATCCAAACAATTACTCAATTCTTGCAGTGCCAAGGCAAACTGCCTGACATTTTCATCTGTCCTTTGTTTACGAGTAAAGAATTGGGCATGAAGGGTTGCAACGGGGACAGTATCTCCATAAATGCTTTTCAAAAATGACAATATCTGTTCAGCTGTCATGCGCTGTGCTGCTGGTAACACTAACACTTCCCTTTTTGCTTCCCCATCAAGATTACTTATTACAGCAGATACTTTTGCACTTCCGAAAAAGGGTAAATATTGAACATTGATGTCTGCATATTATACCAACCCTGAAAATTATTTCCCTGCGGCATTTGATCTCCATTAAACTTTTGACACCAGGGTGACCCCATCATTAATGGAAACATCACCATATTTGCATTTGTTGCTTGATTCTGAGCCATATCAGGTGCACCATCTACTCTCTGCTGCGCCCCACTAGATGTAAAAGGTAGCTCTACTGCTGGTTGTGTAGTTGACATTCTCCTGGTTATTGCCCACAGTCCAAGTCTACCAAGACTACGCCAAGTTGTAACCCCCACAAACTCTCTCTACCCAGGGTTTACAGGTTCTCTATTGGACTAAATACTTTAAGTGGGACAACACTCAAATACCCAAAACTTCTTGACTAATAGTTTTATTATTTTACAATCATAATATTAAACAATGAATGATTTCAAAGATGTTAACTTCCAGCAAAATAAAGTAACAACCAACAGGATATACTCAGCACAAGATTTCAGTAGTTAGTCAATACATGCATTAAATATATTCACGTGGTCACCTCTCATACATAAGTTCATTACACTGCAAAACCTAATAGTCATAAATACCACACCAATAAATGCATATCAAATATTAATCACCACAAACCGTCAATCATACTCGTGCTAAATATCTAGCCGTCGTCAACTGTATAGGAGGCGTATGGGAAAGGATAACCTGCCCACCCCCTTACACACGCACTCACTCTACACACAAATAGCACCGGGGGACCATTGGGTTCATACATACATCAGGGCCTCCCTGGCAAACACAGCAGGAACAGACATTAACATCCAATACAATAATAAAAACAACATGTACTGCTGGCTTTCTTACCCGCTACAGGACGTGGGTTCCGCGTTCAGTGAACTCAACGGCGGCCGCCAAACGTAAACGGGGAAAACCCCAGCAAAATATCCCTCCTGATCGATTCGCACGGGTCGCACAACAATCCTAAACCCACGTCCCAGCACGGCAGCTTTGGCAAGGAACTCAGCAGCAACAACCCAAACAACCCTCCCGCAACAACAAACACATCATACATTTATAATGCTTCCCTCTAATTACTACTGCCACACAGGTGTTCATTTTCCCAGCGCATCATGAGGAACACAGAGGACGCTCTCAGTATTGCCACTCCCCTTCTTTAGGCATGAGCAGCTTACATCATTGTCTTTAAAAAAAGCTGAAATTTTCCCAAAGAGTATATCGCCCGTTGTGTGTCCTTCTAACGGTAGTAGGCAGAGCAGCTCCTCTCTGAAGCATATGCTGTCAAAAAAACAGACATATATGCACAACTGAGCAGTATCAGTTTTGTCTGTGGACTCATCTACTGCTATAGACATAGTATCAGCTTTCATCAGGTCTCCTAACAGTGTTTCATACACATCTGCAGCAAGAATTTTAACCCTACGAATGTTGGAAGTATCTGACAGGGGTACGTTTTTTAAAGCAGATGCTACGCTCGTTTTAATTTTATCGTCATTTATCACCTCATCCACGACGGCCAGCATACAGTCCTTCACTGTTTCAGAGTCTGTGAATGGCCTTTTCTTTTTTGCCAATATCCAGGAAACACAAAGGGATGCTGCAGTAGCTCTCTCTTGGGCTGTGAATGACCTCACCATGGTAGTACTGCTCCGTTTGTAAGATGCAATCAAACTCTGCACTTTTGCTACCCTCTCTTGAGATCCCTCAGGAAAATTGGTGCGGAAAGTCTGGTGTTTCTCATTGTGGTGCCTCCGCACATTGTAATCTTTAAATACTGCAACGCACTCATTACAAATTAAACACATCGGTTTGGCGTTTGGATGTGGCGGTAAAATAAACATGTATTTGTCAGTCCAGGCAGGGTTAAACTGACGGTTTTCATTGGCAATTTTACGTTTTAGTGTTGACAAAGACATATTGATTGTAATCTAGGCTACAACCGGCGCGCTCTGCATTGTTTGCGTTGTTGCTAGGCTACGTGGTCTGTACTACTGTATGAATTTACGTAGGGATGCGCGTTTTTGGCGGGACCACGGGCTGGGCCATTTGGAGGTTGCTTCTGGGCCGCATGTGGCCCGCGGTCCGCCAATTGAATAGCCCTGTCCTATGATATTGTAGCATGTTCAAGATATTCTTGTGTTGTAGATAACAATGTGCTTAATGTTAATGTTGCACTTTATTAATTTTTGTGTTGCGAACTGTTATTGGATGTTCGAGTTGGATCTGAGGCTCTGTCCTTGTGTGTGTGTGTGTGTGTGTGTGTGTAAGGGGAAACGGAAGGAAAGAGAGGGGGAGGAGAAGATTGCCTCCGGTTTAAGTGCGGTTCTCTTGGAAGTCGGGGTGTGTACGGCGTGGGTTGTGGCCGACAACAGCCCCCCCAAAAAACATCCATTGTTCATTAAAACGCCTCGTCCTTGTCTGAGAATGCTACAATATGACCCATTATTTTTTATAAATCTCATGACTGCATTTATTTATTGTCCAGAATTTGGACCACGCCTACTGCTTGTAATTCTTCTTAAAGAATCCTCCTTGCTCTACGCCGGTCTCCTTTAATAAACAGACATCACATAAACCTGTGTTATTTTTATTTTTTAACGTGTAAAGCAGTAGTGTAGCCAGAAAAGAGACTCTGGGTGTGCATGTGAAAATCGGGGTGTGCCACATTTATTGTCAACTTACTGTGCAAAATTATTAACCCTAACCATGCCCCACATAACCATAAAACTATATAAAATAATACAATTGCAAGCAGCAATATGGGGCTAAGCCCTGCAAGGCACAGCAAGCAGACCAAGTATGGAGCACAGGAGCGCAGCAAGCATTTAAGCACCTAGAGCAGTGAAGAACAAAAGATCAGTAATCAGGGACAGTACTTTTATGCGGCTCGCCCCGAAGATCATTTGAGCAAATGTTGGACAATTTTGGACCAATTTTGAAGGAAGAGTAGCGAAAAAATGGAATACTGTACTTTTCAAAATGGCTACTATTGTAATGGGCGGAGTCTTAGTGTATGATATTGTTTGTGATCAGCATGAGAAGAGCAATCAGGTGTACTATGTTTCATTGTCTCTTAGGGCTGCCGTAGACTCCCATTTGCGGAATAATAATATACATCACACTCAGGATCGCCAATAACATAGTCATAACATAGTGCCTAAAGGGCGAGATGACATGGCCTTGAAAGCCTCAGTTATTTCATCCATGTCCAGTTTCTCCGCGAGTTCTCGTTAAATGTCAGCAACGAGAGGCTATTGATTCGGTTATATGATTCGGTTCACTGCTGAAAACAAGCGCTCCAAAGAAAAGCTTGTAACAGGCAATGTGACCAAAACACACAGTAAACTTTTCATGTTGGGGAAAAAGTCCTTCTCACATGAGCCTAAGGCTACGTTCACACTGCAGGCTGAAACGACCCAATTCCGATCTTTTCAAATGTGACCCAGGCCACTTGGGTATGTGGTCCTGAATCCGATACGTATCCGATCTTTTGAAATGCGACCTCCATCTGAACGGCCAGGCCACATGTATCTGACCCGTACGTCATTGATGCGCTACAAACGTCATAATTCTGCATTGAAGTAGGCGGGAACGAGAAGAGCCACTCACATCAGTATCGCACCACTCCTGGCTGCGACACCGCATCCACACGTTTCTCTGTACCGACGTTGCTAACACTGCTCCACAAAACACCATGGCCAAAAACCTTGCTCACCTCCTTCTTTTTAATTTTCTTCTTAAAACGATAAGATTGTAATTGTGCTGGCTCCGTTGGGAAAATAACTTTAATATTGCAAAAAGAGCTCCGCTGTTGACTACACTGTTGTTGACATCCATGTTTAATGTTAGTTACTTCCGCAAACAACGAGTGACGTCGTTCACCGTTGAGTACTCTTCTGCGCATGCGGGTCACTTCTGGGTCATTTCACGTTCACACAGGAGATCACAAAAGATCACATTTAATTGGAAATGTGAACGGCCTTGCTAAAAAATCTAATTTTTTTCAAAAATCGGAATTGAGCATTAAGCCCTGCAGTGTGAATGTAGCCTAAGACTTCAAATGAGGATGGGTACAGGTGACCCCCATCCACCGTTTGTTTGAGCAGTTGCACAAATACTGTAAATTCAGGACCTTCCACTCCAAGTCCATAGTGCTTGCTCGGTCCCTGTAAAATTTCCATCTGGCCAAACGCGTCAGATCCGGGCAGCAAGGAGGTAGCAGCCTTCATTATTCCAGGAGTCACTCTGAAAACAGTTAAGTTCCATTGGCTGTCTGTCAAGAAGGTTTGCAAATTTAAGTCACTCCTAATGGGCGCACACCTGCCCACTGTAGAGGTCACATGCGAGTCGGGAAGCCTGGTAGGTAATTTTTTGTTATTTGCAGCCACTATGTCCCAGTTGTGCACATCGTTCTTCTTCATGATGTCATCAGTAAGCCCAATGATTCTCTCAAATTCCCCATCTGAGTTATTCCTAAATGTATTAAAAGTTTCTTTTAAAGCCTCAATCATGTGGACAGAGTCAGTAAAAGAAACAGATAGGGACTGTAGGCCTTTTGTCACAAATTCATTTGCACCAAACAGCTTAGAAAATGCAACAAGGAGAAAGATGAACCTCTTGGTCTGTATTTGTTGCAAAAGAGACTCTGCATTTGTTTTGGTCAGGCCTGAGCCTTCTGCAAACTCACTCAGTGTTTCCAATATGACGTCGTACAACTTTAAGACTCGACTCACAGACTCAGATTTTGAACTCCATCTAATATCCGTGGAGTGCACAAGCTCTAGACAGGGTTTGTCGGGGTGTAGCTCTTTTTGGATCTGTAGAAACCATGTGTGTCTGTTGGCTCCGGTCATGAAATGGTGCAGTGAATTTATAACATCGAAAAAAGTGACCACAGAGTTTGAGGCTGTTGAAAGAACAAGATTCAGGCGGTGCAGTGGCAGTGTTTGGCTGACATGCAGGCTCATCTGATGCGGAAAGGTTTGTAGGCTTAACAGTAAACATACTTAAAGATAACATGTATTTGTTAACCTGCACGCCATGTTACTATTAATACACATCAGAGAACTGTCAACATTAAAGAGTTGTTAAATTATTTGAATATTATCTCAGAGGATATTAATTTCGGTAAGTGACAGGAGAACAGAGTTTGGCTGACAAAGAAAAATTTGGGTTTCATTGTATGTAATAGTTGTAAAACAATTTGAAAAACAATTTTGAATAAGATGTTCAAATGTTAAACTTTATTTACACAATGGATCACTATTCACTATTCTTAAACATGACATGATGTGGTTGTTTTTCAGTGTCAATGGTCAAAGAACAGACTAAATGCATGCTTATGATATTCATTATTACTATATTTATTATTAGTAGTTCTTTCTCAGATTGCCTAAACCGTTAAGCTCTGTATTTGACTGTTAACTCAAGGCAATAAAGAAAAATGTGTCCATTTTAAAAAGACTGTTCATTTAAATATAAAATTAACTCACATGTTGTTTCAATGTTGCATGACTCACTCTGTAGAAGATACTTTAAAATTTTAGTAATAGGATAAAATATGTGAAAGAAGTAAATGTGCATTTATAATAATAAATACACTGATGGGGCTGTGAGGGCTGGTAAAAACTGGTTATAAAAAAATAAAAATACAAGATTAAAGAAAACATCATGCTCACACCGATTTTATTAAGACACAGATACATTTGTAGTGGTTTGTTTCAGATTTTGTATACAAATTGTACTAGTGTCTCTCCAATGACAACTAGGTTCTAGAAAACACAGGATGAGATGGAGACTCCCGGTCATGGGGTGTTTCGGCCTTTGACATTATACACCCTTCTCCAGAGGCGGCCAGCTCTAGGTTGATCAGACCTCAGCTTGCGTCCCAAGTCCAATTAGCCATGAGAGTCACATTGTTGCCAAGCGGCGGACATCTCAGGGGACTGTGTATGGCAGAGACGTCTGTTCCCTGAGTCAAGCCAAAACAGACTTATCTCCTGGCACACTACTTGGGGGCCCAGCTGGGGTCGTTCCTCTTCAGCCAGAGCCACTGGCTGCTTCTTTCTGCTGCCTCTGATGCAGCTTTAACGGCTGTGCGCTGGTTCTGGCCCTTAACTCCCAGATCCCTCAGCAGTTTTGTGGTGGATCTTCCCAAAAACCCTCTGCACCCAACCTCCACTGGGTGGACTTCCACGTTCCAGCCACAATGTTTTGCTTCGGCGGTTAGGTCGGCATACCGCAGGTGCTTCCGTTCATATGCCTCCTCCATGGAATCCTCCCAGGGTACGGTGAGTTCGATTATATATATACCTTCTTTATTGAGGGGGACCAGAGCACCAAGTCAGGCCTCAAGGAGGTAGTGGCAATCTCTGAGGGGAATACCAGCTGTTTACCAATGTCTGCCAGCATCTTCCAGTCGCGTGCTAGGCACAGCTGGCTTCTCTCTGATGGTGTGGAGTTGCTCCTTGCAGCTTTAGCCCCTTCACGGACGAAGGCAGTTACCCATGGTTTTGTTGAGGTGTTAGGCATTGGCAAAGACAGGGCATTGATGCTGGATTGTTTTTTTCTCCAGCATGGCAGCAAGGCTCTTCAGAACTTGGTTGTGGCGCCAAGTATATCGTCCTTGGGTAAGGCTGGTTTTACACCCGGTGAGTATGTGCCAGAGGGAGGCTGGCATGGAGCACAGGATGCACCCAGGATCTTCACCAAACCACAGATGGAGATTAGTTGGTTTTGGGAGGACATAATATACGGCTCTGATGGTAAAGCTCAAATCCCTCGCTTCCATGGCCCATACATCCCTCCAGCTCAGCCTCCTCCTTTCAACATTCTCCCACCGTGTCCACTGTCCCTGTTTGCCGAGTGCAACTGCCTTGGCCCATCTTGTCGTTTCCTCCTGATGCCGCACTTCCTCCACCACCATCTTCCTCCGTGCTGGAGCAGTGGCATTTCTCCAGGCTGGGCGACTAGTTGTTAGACCAAGGCCTCCTCTTCCTTTCTGAACGTTCCCCACAATATCAGCATAACAAAGAGCTGCTGTTGCCTCCTCTACTGCTCTTGCTGGTCTCCACTTGCGCCCAGTAACCAGGATCAGTACATTTTCTCTGATCACCGGATCTTTGGATTCATTTAAGGTCATCTGCACACGTGCTTTAGCACACTTGAACTCCTCTGTAAGGCTGGTGAGGGGCAGCTTGAGGACACTGTTTCCGTAGAGGCTTATGGTGGTGAGGCAGCGTGGAACTCCAAGCCATTTTTTGATGTAGGCTGTGACTCTTCTCTCCAGCTTCTCTACTGCTGTGATGGGCACCTCATAGACTGTCAGGGGCCACAGCACTCGGGGTAGTAGACCAAACTGGAAGCACCAGGTCTTCAATTTCCTAGGTAGTTGGGTGTTGTCAATCGTCTGTAGGCCTGCATTGATGTCATCACGCAGTTGCTTCACCTGGTCTTTGTCTTTCAGGCTTGCATTATAAAGCCTTCCGAAGCCTTTGACTGGCTGCTCAGATATAGTAGGGATTGGGTCATCGCCGATGAAGAACTGCAAGTCAGTAAGCACTCCCTTCACCACTTAGATGCTGCGTGACTTAGCTGGTTTAATCCTCATACGGGCCCAACTGATGTTCTCCTCAAGCTTTCTGAGTAATCTCCTGGTGCATGGAACGGTGGTAGTCAGTGTGGTGATGTCGTCCATGTAGGCTCTGAGGGGAGGGAGGCGCCGACAAGAGCCGAGTTTTTGCCCACCTACAACCCATTTTGAAGCTCAGATGATGATCTCCATCGCCATGGTGAAAGCCAAGGGAGAGATGGTGCATCCAGCCATAATACCTATTTCCAGGCACTGCCATGAGGTAGTAAATTCAGGCGTAGTGAAGCAGAATTGCAGGTCCTGAAAGTAGCCTTTGACCAGGGTTGTGATGGTGTCTGGGATGTTAAAAAACTCAAAGGTAGTCCAGAGGAGCTCATGGGGCACAGAGCCGAAGGCATTTGCAAGGTCCATGAAGATCGCGTGGAGGTCCCTTTTCTCCATTTTTGCCATTTGGATCTGGTGCCAGATCATGCTGGCATGTTCTAGGCGACCAGAGAAGCCAGATATTCCTGCCTTTTGTACCGATGTATCCACATACTTGTTTCTGTGCAGGTATTCGGCTATCCTTTGAGCAATGACCCCGAAGAAGATCTTACCCTCCAAGTTAAGCAAGGCAATGGGGCGAAACTGGTTGATGTTTGCTGCGTCCTTCTCCTTCTGCCCTACACCACGCTTTGGGTATGGTCCTCTTCTTCCATATTGTTCTCATGAGGCTCCAGAGAAACCTGCAGACATCTGGCGCGTTCTTGTACACTTTGTATGGGACTCCGTTTGGCCCAGGCGCTGATGCTGTTCGTGCCCGATGGATGAACTTCTCCACCTCTTTCCACGTTGGAGGACCGATCTCAAATTGATGCTCTGTGGGGTTGATTGGTGGAATGTCTGGAGGGATGGCCAGGTGTTCATAGCGCTTTGGATCAGAGTGCGTTGATCTCAAGTGCTCCTCCAGGTCGTTCTTTGTTTTTTTTTAGAACTCCACTTTTCTCCTTGGTGAAGAGAGTTTTCAGGAACTTGAAGGGATCTTTGTAGAACTGTATTCTTGTTTGTTCTTTGTTCCTCCTCCTTTTCCGTGAATTCTCTGCTCTACGGAGGGATGCCAGACGTGTTTTAATGTCAGCTTGGAGGGTGCTTATGCCCTCCTTTTCCACATCCGAGGCCTTCTTCCAAAGTTTCCTAAGTTGTCTTTTTTCTTGAACAAGGCGCTTGATTTCCTGTTGCCTCCTGGAGACTGGTGGAGTGGGAGTCTGTTTAGTGACTTTCGACTCTAACACCCCAAAGCGTTCTGCTCCATACTGATAGATGATGTTTCCATTATCCCCCAACTTCTTCTCCACTGTGCCTCGAAGTTGTTCGAGGGACAGGGTCAGATCTTTATTCGCCGTTTCCCACAGCTTTTTCTCCACAGCACCGGGCCACTTCACACACAGTCTGTAGCTTGGAAGTCTCCGCTCGACTGCAGGTCGGGGAAGTTGGGTGGGTTCCATCGCTGATGTTTGTTCCACCACTAGTTCTGTGCTTGAATTTACCTCTTTCATGACAGGGGTGCTGATGCCCTCCAAACTATGGTTTTCGTCCAGTTGGTGAGCTTCACTCGACTGATTTGACCCCTTCCGCAGAAAGTAGTCCATGCGAGGCCCCGGTCTCTCTTCCCTCAAGCACCTTTTCTTTCCCTGGTGAATCCTCAACCCCCGGAAAGATGTTACTCTCCTCCATTCGCAGCTACATACCTGCAGGTTGTGGTCCGCTGCTGTTGCAGGGCTTGCTCTGCTTGTTGTGGTGTTCTCTTGCGCTGTGCTGTCTTTACTCGTAGTAGTTTCCAGTCCAGTCGTTACCGTTTTGTCAGCCGATGAGTCTTCTTCTGCCCCCACTCTCGCAGACTCTGGGGGTGTTCTCTTTGTGTGATTCTTCATAACTAATGGGGTTTCTCTGACGTGCTGCAAGGCATGGAAGTCTAATCAAAAGCAAACTATTAAAAATAAAGCCCCACAAATGAAATATATAAAAAGTTAAATACATCAAACAGTAAAAACTATACAAGCCTATTTAAGATAGGTTAAATTAGCTTATTGATTATTTTTATGTGTGCCTGTAATCAATCAAGCAAAACATGAAAGACAATTTATCATATTACACAGACTATCCATTGTTTTGGCACTGTTGCAGTTAATACTGATTAAAGCTTAATGTTCAACACAGTCTTAATAGGAAGGAAGAAGGCAGGGGTCGGCTTGTTGCTGGGACGCTCGTTTATTTAACCAAACAAACAAATCACGATACCCTCTGGGCATAAACAGCAAACTATTGCTCAAACACAGTCAATAACTTTAATTTCACTGTTGAGGCTTTCCCAGTGCAGTACAAGGTCCCAGCGTGTCTCTCTTCCCTTCTCTCTGCGGTGACTTGGCTTATATCCGGTCTCTCCACACCAATTACTGCAATCAAACACACGTGTTCGTTATTTGCACTTGACCTACTTACGCCTCGCTCTGCTCCCCCCGTCTCTCTCCCGTTGCAGATTCCGCTAAACCACGCCCCCCTCGCCACATACCCATGGTGCTGAATGAGATCCGTTCGACCAGGCGGGGGCGAGAACACATTAGCAAAGGCTGCTTGGATGGACTTGATATCAGTGAGCTGCGAGGGCGAGAGGTGGTCTCCTCCAGGGGCCAGAGCGAGAGATTGGGATTTTGTCACATACCCCCGGGGAGCCGTACGGCCTGCAGCCCCCCCCCCCCTCCTGGAGAGGAAGTCAGCCACAGCCATCTGTACACCCGGCCTGTGGATCACCTGAAATTTAAAAGGTTGTAAAGCGAGATACCACCGGGTGATCCGCGCGTTGGTAACTTTCATGCGGTGGAGCCACTGCAGGGGAGCGTGGTCCGAACAGAGGGTGAACTCCCGCCCCAGGAGGTAATATCAGAGGGTAAGAACAGCCTATCTGATCGCCAGACATTCTTTTTCTATGGTGCTGTACATCGTCTCTCTCTTAGAGAGCTTTCGACTGATGTACAGCACAGGCCATTCTTCCCCCTCCACCTCTTGGGACAGGACTGTGCCCAACCCTCTGTTCGGCGCGTCTGTCTTTAAGATAAAGGGGAGAGAAAAGTTAGGTGCATTCAGGAGCGGTCCGCCACACAGAGCAGCCTTTATCTAGGTGAAAGCCTGCTGGCACTGCTCCGTCCACTGGACTGTATCTGGTGCCTCCTTTTTAGTTAAATCAGTCAGCGGGCAAGCAGTATCCGAAAAATTAGGTACAAACCTTCTATAATACCCTGCCAGCCCCAGGAACTGTCTAACCTCCTTTTTGGTCTTAGGCCTTGGACACATTGCAACTGCTGCAGTCTTATCAATTTGGGGATGCACCTGTCCATGACCCAAGTGGAAACCCAGATATCTTACTTCCACCCGCCCAATTACACACTTCTTCGGATTAGCCGTGAGCCCAGCCCTCCTCAACGTCTTTAGGACCGCTCGCAAATGCTGCATATGTCGCTGCCAATCCCCACTGTAGATGATGATGTCATCCAGGTAGGTGGCGGCATATGCAGCATGCGGACGGATAATTTTGTCCATCAGACGCTGAAAAGTGGCTGGAGCCCCGAATAACCCGAACGGAAGAGTAACGAATTGGTGTAAACCGAACGGCGTGGTGAAAGCTGTTTTTTTCTTTGGTCATGAGAGACAAGGGGATCTGCCAATAACCCTTAGTTAAGTCCAGCGTCGAGTAAAAGCGAGCAGTGCCTAGTCGATCAAGCAATTCGTCCACCCTGGGCATTGGATATGCATCGAATTTCGACACAGCATTCACCTTTCTATAATCCACACAGAACCGCACGGAGCCGTCTGTTTTAGGCACTAAGACTATCGGGCTCGCCTAGTCACTGTTGGACTCTTCTATTACTCCCATTTCTAGCATTGCCTCTAACTCCCCTTGAACCACCTTTTTTTATGTTCAGGTAATCTATACAGCCGGCTGCGAACTACCACACCCGGCTCGGTCTCAACATGGTGCTGAATGAGATCCTTTCGACCAGGCAGGGGCGAGAACACATCAGCAAAGGCTGCTTGGATGGACTTGATATCAGTGAGCTGCGAGGGCGAGAGGTGGTCTCCTCCAGGGGCCAGAGCGAGAGATTGGGATTTTGGACTCACTTCTGGACTGAGATCCTCCTCCCCACTCACTACCGTCGCCAGCATCACTGATTCCGCCTCAGACCATTTTTTTAGCAGGTTGAGGTGGTATATTTGATGTGCCCCACCCCTATCCGTTCGAGTTACCTCATAGTAAAGATCCCCAACCCGCCGTGTGACCTCAAAGGGACCTTGCCACTTCGCGAGTAACTTTGAACTAGATATAGGGAGTAATACAAGCACTTTATCTCCTGGTGCAAATTGACGTAGTCTAGCCCCCCTGTTGTACAACCGACTCTGTTTGTCTTGAGCCTGCAACAAATTCTCCATTGATAGCCGCCCCGACGTGTGGAGTTTTGTTCTCAAGTCCATGACATATTGAATTTCGTTTTTACTATTAGAAGGTCCGTCCTCCCAAGTTTCTTTAAGGACGTCGAGGACCCTGCGGGGCTGACGCCCATAAAGAAGCTCGAAGGAGGAAAACACCGTGGAGGCTTGCGGGACGTTCCGTACAGCGAACAAGAGGGGTTCTAGCCACTTATCCCAATTTTTGGCATCTTCCTGAACGAACTTACGAATCATGGATTTTAACGTGCGATTAAATCGTTCGACCAGCCGTCTGTTTGTGGGTGATAGACGCTTGTTCGAATCGATCTAATGCCCAATAATTCGTAAAGCTCGCAAATAGTACGTGACATAAACGCCATGCCCTGATCGGTGAGGATCTCCTTTGGGATCCCCACCCGGGAGATTAATTGAAACAGTGCACTCACCACACTCTTAGCGGATATAGAGCGGAGAGGCACTGCTTCAGGATATCGCATTGCATAGTCCACCAGAACTAATGCAAAGCGATGTCCCCATGCTGACTGCTCTAATGGCCCGATGAGGTCCATGCGAATTCGTTCGAAGGGGACCTGCATTAATGGAAGGGGGCACAATGGTGCTTTTGGGGTGGCCGGTGGATTCACCAACTGACATTCACGACAAGCCGCACACCACCTGCGCACATTCTCATGAATGCCCGTCCAGAACAAGTGGCCATGAGACGGTTTAGTGTAGCCGCTTGCCCTAAATGCCCGGCCATTGGATTACAATGAGCCGCCTGGAAAAGCATTTCCCGACGGCTTCTAGGTATCAATAACTGGGTTGTATCTTGCTTTGTCTGGGCGTCTTGGGGCACCCGATACAGCCTATCTTTTAAAATTGAAAAATAAGGATAAGAGAGCGGTTGGTCAGGGTGGAGGAGCTGCCCGTCGATCGAACAAACCTGGTCAAAAGAATTTTTCTGTGTTTCATCGCGGGACTGTTCCAGGGGAAAATCATCGCGCTCAGGGAGGATGTTCCGCTTGAGAGCACTCGGTTCCCCTGCAACAGGCTCCGGAGGTTCCGGTTCAGCCTCTCCCACCTGCGCAACTCTAGCCCTCTCTTGTTTCCCCCAAGAGACATCCTAACACAAATACCCCAATAATTTATTAAACACGGGCCAATTCGTACCCAAAATTATCAGATGCCTGAGGTGCGGATTAACTGCCACCTCTATTCTATGTTTTTCTCCCCTAAATTTAATATCCACAGGCAAAATAGGATAATTCACCAATTCCCCGTGTACACACCGAACCCTAACCATGTGGCTACTATCCAATGCCCTCGGATGAATCAGGCTTTGATGGATGGAGGATTGGTTACATCCTGAATCCACCAAAGCCTGATATGGGCTGACAAGGGCAGCCTTTGGCGCGTCGGGGACCCGGATCAACGTCCCCACTTCCATCAACGGACACCTATCAATAAAAGGCCCTTGGTCCCCGCAGCGCCAACAGGCCGTCCCAGACTTTACCGCCACCCTGGCGGCAGGAAGTAGGTCAAGCGATTGGTGAGGAGAGAGCGGAGAGGCTGTGGCCTGGGGAATGGATCCCGTAGCCCGTGGGCCCCGCTGCTGGTTCAGCCCCGTAACTTGTCCTCCACCTCGGGACTAGCTTTGGCGGAAGCCCTCCACGGGACATGGGGAGAGGGACAGATTTAGGGAGAGAGAGGGGAGGAGAGAGAGGGAGAGAGAGAGAGAAGCATATGGTAAGGGGTCGCCGACCCCTGGACACGCCACCATTTGGTCTTCCGCCAGCTGGATGGCCTGGTTCAGCGACGTCAGGCGGTGGCACTGGACCCACTGCGCAGTCTTCCTCGGCAGCTTGGCCACGAACTGCTCCAGTACCACACAATCGATCACGTCCTCGACGTCGCTACTGTCGGCCATCAACCACTTGGGGCAGGAGTCCCGGAGCTGCTGTGCCATCACGTAGGGCCGGCCGGACTCTTCCAGGGTTAGAGTCCTGAACCTCTGGCGATGTTGCTCCGGGGTCGACCAACCCGCTGGAGGATGGCACGCTTGAGGTCCTGGTAGGCCAGGAGGTTTTGGACTAGCAATTGGTGAGCAGCTACCTGCACCTCTCCGGACAGCAGGGGAATGAGCCGCAGGGGCCAGTCCGCGGGGGGCCACCCTCGAGCCTCTGCCGACTTCTCGAACAGGTCCAGGAAGGCCTTCAGATCATCCTGAGGCCCCATCTTGTTGAGCGGCAGAGGAGATGTATTGTCTTTAAACGAGGGGGTGGCCCGGACCTCCCGGTCTACCCAGCTCGGGAACAGCTCGCGGTCTTCATGCTGGGCCCGGAGGAGCGCCTCAAAGCGTTTGTCTTGCTCCTCCTTGATTGCCAGCATGTGTTGGTGTTGTTCCTGATGAAGACCGGCAAGCGACTGGATAATGTCCGCAAATGGCGTACCTGACGGAGATTGCATGGCGGCGATGCTCTTCTTCCATCCCGGGTTTATTTGCACTTCACCTACTTACGCCTCGCTCTGCTCCCCCCGTCTCTCTCCCGTTGCACATTCCGCTAAACCACGCCCCCCTCGCCACACTTAACACAGACATTTTGTTTTACCGGTTCAAAATAATCCATTAAAACAAATAGAGATTTGACGAGCGTGCACTGATATTTTCAGTTCCATTCGTTTGCACGTTGTTTCAAGGACAAGCCCACAATAAGGGAACTAATGTATATTCATGTAAACTCCACCCACGGGAACAGTTTTTCATGGGAACCGAATATTAAACAACACCGGTATCTTCCAGGGGGGCAGGGTTTCATATTTTATTGAAGCACCCCTGGGCGCCGCCATGGGCTAGCGGACCCCCACCTGCTGTTAGCATTCCATTGACTCCCATTCATTTTGGCGTCACTTTGACAGCGAATAACTGTACATCTGAGGCGTTTAAAGACTCAATTTGTCCATTAATTATTTCTAAAGAAATACAAAAATGTATAATAGGCACCATTACCTCACGTTATGGTCCTGTAGAAACAGTATTTGTAAATATAGGCTAACTATTGCATCATAACCTGCGACTCTCTGTCGCACACGAGGGAAATTACCGTATGGACAGGAGGAGAAGCTCGCAGACAATATTTCACTGTCTATGAGGCAATCAGGTGGACGTTGTAAGGTCCAAGCACTCTGCCCAAGGAAGGTATCCGGTGCTGGATGAAGGTTGCCTGCATGTTCTGTCTTTCAACGCGTAGAGTTATTCAATTTAGGTTAAACTCAAATCTGACTCCATTTTATTATTTAATCTGATTTCATTGTATTATTCTTTAATCTGACTCCATTTTAATATGACCTCGAATTTAGGTTGGAATGCAAATTGGTTGTAATTCTGTTTATAATTAGTAGGCTTATTCTTCTGACATTTTATTATTCTATTTAAACTCTTAAGTTTATATTAACTTGTTCATTTGTGTGCTCATGTCGCTAACAAGGATTCAACGTAATCTACAAGAGTCAATAACTGCAGAGTAAAACAGAATAAAATCAAATGTAACAATTTATTATCAGTCAGGTAAATATGTATTCTGCCAATTACATATCCAATTGAAACACATCAAATCATATCAATAAAAAACATCAAATTCTCAAAGATGAATCTACAAGTAAAATATGCATACCTGACCTTAGAAAATACATAGTATGAAGTGAAGAGACACACAACACACTACGGGCTTTCTGGCTACAGAAATCACCCTGATCCTTTTGCTGCAATCATTTAAATACCTCAGACCAAGACAAACATCCCCCGAGATGGAGACAGGAACTAACAATTGGAATTTGCATTAACTCAGGTCCCAAGCCTGGGTGATTTTACAACTCAATGGGAACAGGGGGTAATTTACATGGAGGACCCTAGGAAAGGGCACTCCCATCACAGTAATCAAGATATCTCTTGACTCTTCGGATCTGTATTATCTTCTAATCTACTTTTTTAAAATTGAGACCATTGTACCAGTTGCACTGAGACATTTCAAATGATACCAGACATGAGTGTTAGTTCACTTGCATTCACATTTTCATGTAATCATTTTGAGCAGACTGAGTAGAAGCAAGAATGGGTGAAGGGATAATGAAACAAATGGCCAGAAGGGGAGGAGGTCTCCTGCTCCTCCACTCTGTGGGGTGTCTCGAAGATGCCCGTGTATGTTTTTATTGTCTGTTTCTCAGGAGATCAAAGTATCTCAGGTTCTTTCACCTTACAACGTGGACGCATGAAGTCAAAGGTGAAGCCCATAGAGAGTCCATAAAAGCAACGGGACAAAATTATTCTACAACCTCTGCAAGATTCGGTGGGTGATTCAGATTTCTCTTGGCACAGCTATTAGAAGACTTACAATTGTCAGACAGGACGCTCTACGTCATCAAGCTCAGTTTGAGTATGCGCAGTACGCTCAACATCCAAGAAATGCGTGCTTCTAATTGACATGTCTCCATTGAATCCAATGGGGTCGCTGTGTCCATTTCTTTTACTGTCTATGGTATCTTCAAAGATCGCGTACTCACTGCTGAAACATGTTCGAACAGGGCTCCTCCCCTTGAAAAAACTTGTCATCTCTACTTAACATAATAACTGCATTCAAAATTTCGTCTGAAAAGTTCACACAACTAATTATATTTAGTAATGTCAACGTTTTTTTTTTCTTCCCAAAATCAGAAAGAATAATTAATGACCACTAGAGATGATTATTTAAAACAAAATCCAGGATTACTTGTCGGAAAAGACTGAGCCAGTTCTTCGGTGATGATTACTTAAGAGTCGAGACGAGTGGGAACAGTTCTTGCTGAAGCCATGTATTCCACCAGATGAGGATCCCATTCAATGGTGGAACGAAAACACGAAGCAAAACGATTAACAAAACTTAGTCGCTTAGCACACCGTTATTTGTGTGTCAGAGTGCTTTTCTCCGCAGCCGGCTTTATTGTTAAGATAGCAGAGGTTCCCCCCGATGGGAAATCATGTTGACATCTTTGCCGCGTACTGCTATTTTCCTCTCTGTATACTCTATACTACAATAAAACAAAACAGGATATCAAATACCACTGCCTCCTTTCGTTTTCATGTGAACATAAAAATAGCTGCAGAAATGTACTTAGATCAGCGAAATGTGTATATAGTCATTAAAATGAAATGAAATATTATATAAATTTGCCTTTTTATTTTCATTTTAACATATAGATTAGTTGAATACAGACCAAAGATTACCTGTTAGATTTACCCAAAACGAATTATATTTTATGTTTAACCACTAAAGAGACATCAGAACCAGCGGCACATATCAGAAAGTCTAGCCGAGGTGAGAGTGCTCTCGGCGGATACATGAGGACTGAGGTCCCGCTGATCGCGTGGAGCTGACCGTCTCCGAGATCGGCGAAACACATTTTTAAATAGGCACTGTCTTTATAAAATAAACCTATAACCTATAACCACAATAACAGTAATATTTTGAAAATTATCCGAATAAATGGTGGTTGAACTCAACCAATGCTGTGTGAACTCAACCAATCAGGATGTTTAGCGCCCAAGTCCCGCCTCGGAAAGTTCCGGAACTTTGAAAAAGTATCACCTCGCCAGCAGGGACTTTCTGAGGGGCATTTTTTTTTTTTACCTGGAACTTTATTTACTTCCTGGTTCCTGCGGTGGAAACACACCGAGTACCAGACCAAAGTCCCTAGTTCCTGGGTGAAGTTCCTGCGGTGGAAACGTGGCTATACTTGTGTTCCTTAACAAGAACATATAAAACAATAGAAAAAAAAAAGAAAAAAAGATTTGCTGACAGTTTGAAAGGTTCAAAGTTGCATGTAGGCTACGTTCTGTAGCCTAATTGCTGCAGGCTGCTTTATTTAAATTTTTTCTTTGTTCACTTTTTTTTTCTTTTTTGTTTGTTTGCACATTGTTTTTAGCTACAAAACACGACGTAGCATAATGTTTAAGCTTATTGTGTATAAGCTTGTTAAAAAATGACGGAAACAAATGTTACTGAAAAATAATGTCTGTCTCATTAAACTTAATTTAGATAAACAAATATTCGAATATAAATTTTTTGTGAGCTCAAATATTCGAATGTGATATTTGTGGAAAACGCCCATCCCTATTTTAAAATTGTTTCTGAAAAGCTGCTTTTGAGGATTAAAATCATCAGGAAGAGTTGAAATCTGTAAAGACTGAGTGGACAGAGAGAAGATGAGAGATCTGGAACCCTGCAGTATCAAACGCACTGAAGAACAAACAGGTTGGTGGTTATTCTTTTTTTTTTAATTGAGATAAAAAATCTGTTTTTCAACTCCATCAGTTTTCTTTGTTGTTGAATGCAGTCAGCGCTAGTTTGTGAGACACTGAGACAAAGGATGTAGAGGTGTTTCTTGCTTTCCCACCATGCTGTAGAAAGATCCCAATTGATGTCACAATTCTTAGAAATGCTGCATTTTTTTAAATGAATATCATATAAGTAACACTGCAAGGCTGAAAGAACCTCAGAAACATAGTTTTCCCGAGACCCTAACCCTAACAAAGACATGTTTTCAAAGCCCACTGAGTGAAGTTGGGGGAAAACTTTTCCCCTTCCTTTGCGGCTGTTCCTTCTTCACAATTTCCTTCATTTACCCATAATTTCCTCTCAGTTCACACAGAATGATTATATAAAAACAATGTTCATTGTGTATCTGTTGACATATCTCAGTGTGACTAGTGCAATGGTCTTGTGTATAGAGAAACCGAATAAAATATAACACGAGTTAGAGAGTAAAGAGACCTTCTGTCTGTGATCCTAGTCAATGCAAAGTCCAAATGTTAGCAGATGTCTCCATTAGGTTTTTAGGTTATTAATTTTTCCTTTCTCTTTGGAGTGTTACAAGCTCGTGGTGAATAAAGAAGATCTGTAAAGTTGCAAGACTAAAGTCTCAAATCCAAAGAGATATTCTTTGTTAAAGTTAAGAGTCTACCACGCCCCTATAAAATACCTCATTTAAATGCCTACGTCACTATGTGGAAATATTTGTGTAATGCTCAGAAATGTTCACGCAAAGAAAGAAGATGTGGTTTAATTTAGGGCTGCAACAACTAATCGATAAAATTGATTATTATCGACAATGAAAATCCTCAACAACGATTCTCATTATCGATTAGCCCAACTTCACTCTGTCACGTCAAATTACAGAACCGAATAATGCATTTCTATGGACAAAATGCATCTACAAATATTGGAGGAAACAGAATGAACTCCTGCAGGAGATGTATGTGATCCGAGCTGCCCAAAATATAAGCTTAAAGCTGATGAATTAGCGTTAATGTCTTGCCTGTCAGGCACTTTTACAGATGTGTGTGTAAGCGTCCTCATTGCAAAAAACTCATTTACATGTCCTTATCTGTAGGTGTTACAAATTCGCGCAAGCTTCTCATCTGTTTTCTGACTTAATGAATCACTGAATCTCTTGTCACAGTGTGCACACTTATAAGGTTTCTCTCCAGTGTGAATCCTCTCATGTGTTTTCAGATGTGTTGAATCACTGAATCTCTTGTCACAGTGTTAATACTTATTTCACGAGTTCACATCTACGTATATTAATACCCTAAGTTTATGCGTATTTGGCGTGCTGTCCGGGTGGAGGGCTCAGAGCTCGGTATGTGGCCCGAACCCAGAGTACCCCCCCCCAGATTGTGGTAAGAGTAGATGGATCTATAAGTGAGGAGAAATGGGGTGGAGGAGGGATGCTGAAAACTGTCAATGAACAGAGGTAGGTTCTGCTGTTATTTATACCTTGTCATGAGTTGATTACTGATTGGTCTCCACTTGTGTTAATCAGGTTAATGAACTGCGACTGTTCCTCCCGAACTTTGTTATAAAACAGCATAAGGTTTCTCTCCAGTGTGGATCCTCTCATGTATTTTCAGATGTGTTGAATCATTGAATCTCTTGTCACAGTGTGAACACTTGAAAGGTTTCTCTCCAGTGTGGATCCTCTCATGTATTTTCAGATGTGTTGAATGACTGAATCTCTTGTCACAGTGTGAACACTTGTAAGGTTTCTCTCCAGTGTGGATCCTCTCATGTATTTTCAGATGTGTTGAATGACTGTATCTCTTGTCACAGTGTGAACACTTGTAAGGTTTCTCTCCAGTGTGAAACCTCTCATGTGTTTTCAGACTTGTTGAATGACTGAATCTCTTGTCACAGTGTGAACACTTGTAAGGTTTCTCTCCAGTGTGGATCCTCTCATGTGCTTTCAGACTTGGCAACTGACTAAAACTCTTGTCACAGTGTGAACACTTATAAGGTTTCTCTCCAGTGTGGATCCTCTCATGTATTTTCAGACCTGGCAACTGAATAAAACTCTTGTCACAGTGTGCACACTTGTAAGGTTTCTCTCCAGTGTGAATCCTCTCATGTGTTTTCATACTTGATGAATGACCGAATCTTTTGTCACAGTGTGAACACTTATAAGGTTTCTCTCCAGTGTGGATCCTCTCATGTATTTTCAGACTTAATGAATGACTGAATCTCTTGTCACAGTGTAAACACTTATAAGGTTTTTCTCCAGTGTGGATCTTCTGGTGCAGTTTTAAACTCTTCCCGCACTGATCACAAGTAAATGGTTTGTCTACGGTTTGAAATCTCATGTGACACTCAAAACCTGTTTTGTTTGTAAATCTCTTTCCACACTGACTGCAGTTCAAATACTTCTCGGCTCTTTTGTTCTTTAAATCTTTCTGTTTGGTTTGAGACAAACTCAAAGTTTTTCCTTCAGTTTTGACATGATTTTTCTCCTCAACTTCACTTGATTCTTCATTCTCCTCTTTTTCTTCAATGAACTCTGAAACATAAGTAAAAAATATTTATTTTAGGTAACTTGTTAAAAGCTGAGAAAAGTGCACAAAAAAAGTGACCTTATTCAATGTTTAACATCTGTAAATACACAAATGACTTTTTTGGCCACAATCAAATGTCACTCTAAAATGAGGTTCCAAAAACCAGACAGTATCTGGTGTGACCACAATTTGCCTCGCACAGTGCAACACATTTCCTTCACATAGAGTTGATCAGGTTATTGATTGTGGCCTGTGGAATGCTGGTCCACTCCAATTCAATTGCTGTGTGAAGTCGCTGGATATTGGCAGGAACTGGAACACGCTGTTGTCTACACCGATCCTGAGCATCCCAAACATGCTCAATGGGTGACATGTCCGGTGAGTATGCTGGCCATGGGATGTTTTTAGCTTCCAGGAATTGTATACAGATTAGGGCTGTGCAATTAATCAGAATCTAAATAAAAATCGCGATTTGAGTGTGTGCGATTTCTAAATCGCTTTATAGCACGATTTTCCGAGGCCCTGACCTCCCGCAGTATGTTATCTGAACCAATCAGGATGAGCGCGAGAACACACCAGACTGGGCATATGCCTAACTCCAGGTTCACACACTCTTGTCTGTGATGCATAGCCTTTTTGTTTTTCGAGCCATGTTAACGGATCAGAACATTCACACTGCACGCAGTAAAAAGATGAGAAAAGAGATATTTATAAATAGAAAGGTGCGAAAAGATTTTATATCTCTCTGTGCTCACGCGCAAGAGTTGTGAGTGCACAGGACGCAGGTTGAATGAGAGGAGACACGGTGTAAGGCAGCATATATCTGAGCCTTACACAGTCTATGATCTGAGTACGCGCATGGTTTTGTTAACAGAGCAAAGGAAATCTGCGTGCGAGTCAGTGATGCGCGGGTTGATCCAAAATGACCGGGTGCCCGCGGTTACGAGTCATCCAAAAATATTTTGAATGATATTCGGGTAGCGGTTGGTCGGATCCCTTGAAATAAAAATGCCAATTAAACCTTTGTCATTTATATAGTACTAGACACATTTTTGAAATACATAGGCCTACACTTTATTGGCTGAATAACGGGTGAAGATGACGCACAAGCTCAGTCTGCAGGAAGAGATTTAGGCGGCAAAGAAGACTGCATGGGGAGCAACGGCGCTGTTTTTTGTATAACATGATTTTGACGAGTTCATTAAGTTCTGTTTTATAGAAAACTCTTTTTAAAAGATAGATGGATAGATTCGCGATTGTGCATGATTTTAATGTGCTTTCGAGTTACAATAATGCGCTCTCGTTGCTGCTTCTGAACCGCATACACATAACTGTATACGCACTGCAGATGGAGTATGTGACCCTTGGGCAAAGTATATTGGGCAAAACATATAAAACCTGAGGCACCGCTACAGTGAGCTCTATGACCAATGCATGGCAGAAAAAAAAAGAAGAAAAAGATCCCTGAACATGGTTTTATTTTATTTATTTATTATTATTTTTTTTCCATATGTCTAGACATTATGTTTGACATCTTAGTGATTATTTTGACTTATGTCTGTTCTAGAGACATTTGATAAAGCTCTCATTGGTTTTCTTTTTTAAATGTTTAAAATTTATACTGAATGCATTTATGACTCTAAAGCATGTCTGTGTTTGTCAACATCGTGATTAAAATCGAAATTGCAAAATTGATCAAAAAATCGTGATAGTTTTATTTTTGTCCATATCGCATAGCCCTAGTACACATCCTTGCAACATGGGGCCGTGCATTATCATGCTGCAACATGAGGTGATGGTCTTGGATGAAATGGGCCCCAGGATCTCGTCATGGTATATCTGTGCATTCAAAATGCCATCAAAAAAATGCACCTTTATTCGTTGTCAATAACATAAACCTGCCCATACCATAACCCCTCCTCCACCATGGGCCACTCAATCCACACCATAGACATCAGCAAACCGCTCACCCACACAACACCATACACGCTGTCTGCCATCTGCCCTATACAGTGAAAACCAGGATTCATCCGTGAAGAGAACACCTCTCCAAAGTGCCAGACGCCATGTGAGCATTTGCCCACTCAAGTCGGTTATGATGACGAACTGCAGTCAGGCCAAGACCCCGATGAGGATGACAAGCAGTAAATGAGCCTCCCTGAGATGGTTTCTGATAGTTTGTGCTGAAATTCTTTGGTTATGTAAACTGATTGTTGCCGCAGCTGTTTGGCCCGAGACTCGAAACCACAACCCTAGGGTTAGAAGTCAAACTCTCTAACCACTAGGCCATGACCTCCCCACATTTTAAATTGTGTTCTGTAGATCAGTGGTCCCCAACCCCCGGGCAGCGGACCGGTACCGGTCCGTGTGTCATTTGGTACCGGGCCACACAAGGAGGAATAAATATTTTACATTAAAGCTGCAGTTGGTAACTTTTGGCGCTCGTGTCTGGCGGAAGAACATTGCAGACAGAGCTATATATATATTTTGCTATATATACACACACACACACACACACACATACATACATACATATATCTATTGCGAGTCACGCAGGTACTGTGCTACTCTGTAGCGTTGCCAACCCCGTATCATTTTATTTTGTATTTATCCATCACACCATAAAGCCCGGTCCGTGAACATTTTGAGCACTGATGAGACTGTTTCAGAATAAATTACATTTGTGTCAACAAAAAAAAAAGAAAACTTTTTTTCACCGGACAAGTAACTTTTTTACTCTGACAAGTGAATGACTGATTTACTTGTCCAAAGGACAAGCTTATTTAAAAGCTTAAAGGGATAGTTCTCCCAAAAAGGAAAATTATGTCATTAATAACTCAACCTCATGTCGTTCCAAATCCGTGAGACCTCCGTTCATCTTCGGAACACAGTTTAAGATATTTTAGATGTAGTCCGAGAGCTCTCAGTCCCTCCATTGAAGCTGTGTGTACAGTACACTGTCCATGTCCAGAAAGGTAAGAAAAACATCTTCAAAGTAGTCCATGTGACATCAGAGGGTCAATATTTTGAAGCATCGAAAATACATTTTGGTCCAAAAATAGCAAAAACTACGACTTTATACAGCATTGTCTTCTCTTCAAGGCAAGGCAAGGCAAGGCAAGTTTATTTATATAGCACATTTCGTACACAATGGTAATTCAAAGTGCTTTACATAAGAGAAAGTAAAATAATCATGAAGAAAAATAATAACAAAAATAAAACAAGTAATTTTACTTTTAAAATGATTAAAACATTTTAAAACAGTTAATAATAAAACAATAATAAAACATAAAACAGTGAAAATATAGTGCAATCAGTTCGGACATTGCACAGTGCTCATTCAACAAATGCACAGCTAAAAAGATGCGTTTTGAGTCTAGATTTAAATGTGACTAGTGTTTTAGCACATCTGATCTCTTCAGGAAGCTGATTCCAACTGCGGGCAGCATAGTAACTAAAGGCAGACTCCCCTTGTTTTGTGTGAACCCTTGGTATTTCTAACTGACTTGATCCTAATGATCTGAGTGCTCTGTTAGGTTTATATTCAGTGAACATATCTGCAATATATTTCGGTCCTAGGTCATTTAGTGACTTATATACGAGTAAAAGTACTTTAAAATCAATCCTAAATGTAACTGGAAGCCAGTGTAAGGACCTAAGGACTGGTGTGATATGCTCAGATTTTCTGGTTCTAGTCAGAATCCTGGCAGCAGCGTTCTGGATGAGCTGTAGCTGTCTAATGGTCTTTTTCGGAAGGCCAGTGAGGAGCCCATTACAATAGTCCACCCTGCTGGTGATAAAGGCATGAACAAGTTTCTCCAAGTCTTGACTGGAAACAAAACATCTAATTCTTGCGATGTTTTTTAAATGATAGTATGCTGATTTAGTTACTGCTTTGACATGACTACTGAAACTAAGGTCTGTCTCCAGAATCACACCAAGATTACTGACTTGATTTTTTGTTGTTTGACCCCTAGAGTCAAGGTATGCATTCACCTTGAACACTTCATCTTTGTTTCCAAATGCAATGACTTCAGTTTTTTCCTTGTTTAACTGAAGAAAGTTCTGGCACATCCAATTATTAATTTCTTCAATGCATTGGCAGAGGGAGTCAATGGGGCTGTAGTCATTTGGAGATAAGGCTAGGTAAATCTGGGTATCATCAGCATAGCTGTGATAGGCAATCTGGTTCTTTCTCATTATTTGACTTAGTGGAAGCATATACAGGCTAAACAAGAGCGGTGCAAGAATTGACCCTTGTGGGACTCCGCATGTCATGGACGTCCACTTAGACTTATGCTCTCCTAGACTCACATAATAGCCTCTCCCTTCTAAGTATGATCTGAACCATTTGAGTACCATCCCAGAAAGCCCGACCCAGTTTTCCAGTCTCTCTAGTAGTATGTTATGATCGACAGTGTCAAACGCAGCACTGAGATCTAGCAAAACCAGCACCGATATTTTGGCAGAGTCACAATTTAAGCGAATATCATTTATTATCTTAATGAGTGCTGTCTCTGTGCTGTGATGTGGTCGGAAACCAGATTGAAAATTGTCCAGGTATCCATTTGAGTTTAAGTATTTGTTCAGCTGATTAAAAACTACCTTTTCTATAATTTTGCCTATAAAAGGAAGATTAGATATTGGTCTAAAATTGCTCAAAGTTGTGTTATCAAGATTGGTCTTTTTCAGGAGGGGCTTTACAACTGCAGTTTTTAGGGAGTTTGGAAATGTCCCAGAAAGAAGTGAGGCATTCACCACTTCTAAGAGATCTGCTTTTAAGCAGTCAAGCACACTTTTGAAGAAAGATGTGGGAAGTGTGTCAAGACAACAGGTTGATGATTTTAGTTTCTGCACTATGTCTTCCAGAATTTTGCTATCAATTTTTTCAAAATTAGACATAGTATCTTTTTGATATTTTGGCCGAAACTGTCTGACCTCTGCATTACTTGAGGATGTGCTAATCGTCTTCCTGATATTTATGATCTTCTCAGAAAAGAAAGAAGCAAACTCATTGCATTTGCTGTCTGATAGCATATCAGTGGGAATCTGACTTGGGGGGTTTGTCAGTCTCTCAACAGTGGCAAAAAGAGTACGAGTGTTATTTAAGTTACTGTTTATAAGGTTTGAGAAGAAGTTCTGTCTAGCTGTGGCTAGTTTCACATTAAAAGCATGAAGGATGTCTTTATAGATGCTATAGTGAATTTCAAGTTTCGTCTTCCTCCACATCCGCTCGGCTTTTCTGCATTGTCTTTTCATAGTCTGAACTTCTGTTGATCTTCTCTTCTGTTGACTGATTTCTGTCTGTTTGTTTTCTTACTGACTATTATTGGTGCAATATCATCAATAGCATTCTTAACTTTTGAGTTAAAGGAATCAAGGAGAATATCAACAGAGTCTGCAGAAATGCTTGGTGTTAAAGATATAGCCTCCATAAATTGTACACTTGTGTTCTCATTTATGCATCTCCTTCTGACAGAGACAGATCTAGATTCAGTGGTAGCAGAGATCAATATATCAAAGAAAATACAGAAGTGATCAGATAGTGCTACGTCCTTAATAACAATGGATGAAATGTTTAGACCCCTACTGATGATTAGATCCAGAGTGTGTCCACCTTTGTGTGTGGGTCCATGCACATGCTGAATCAGGTCAAAAGTGTTTAAAACCGTTATCATTTCTTTTGTAGTTTTGTTTTCTGCATTATCTATGTGAATATTAAAATCCCCTGCAATTGCAAAACAGTCAAACTCTGAGGAAATTATTGATAACATTTCTGTGACCTCTTCAACAAAGGCTGGAGAGTATTTTGGAGGCCTGTAAATAATAATAAACAGAATGCGTGGAGCACCTTTCAGCACAATCCCTAGATATTCAAAAGACAAGTACTGACCAAATGACATTTGCTTGCATTGATAGACATCTTTAAATAGAGCAGCTACACCCCCACCTCTTCTAACAGTCCTGCAAACACTCATGTAAGTGAAGTTAGGAGGGGCTGCTTCATTTAGGATTGTTGCACTGCAGCTGTCTTCAAGCCATGTTTTATTTAGAAACATAAAATCCAGATTGTTTGAGGTTATAAAGTCATTGATTAGAAATGATTTATTTTTTAGTGAGCGAATGTTTAAAAGTGCTAGCTTAATGGCTGTGCTTTGTGTCTTTACATCAATCTTAGTTTGATGCATAATAGGCCGCAGATTAGATGAGTTTGCCCTTCGGCTTAAGAAGGCCTTAGACTTTCTATCACGTGATAAAACTGAAATAGAGAAAGCTACAGGCACACTGGGTTTCCGCTTGTTCAGTAGGCATTTGTGAATGTTGCTGCTATTATAGCGGAGACCCGACACATATCACTGAGAGCTGCTATCAGTTGTTTTTGGTTCACCTTCAGCAGAAAGAGGGTTTGGGCCCTGGCGTTGTGGCAGCGGTCGGAGAGCTCTCATAGGAACAGGGCCCACAGGCTTTGGTGGTTGGGGGGCCCTCCGTTTTTTAGTTGATATCTGCGGGCTAGCAGCGAATGAGTGGGAGAGTTTAGTCCCAACATACACCAATTCCTCCATTTTCTGTGAGAAGCACAGAAGTGGAGATGCTGGAGAGAGGGATAATGTGTCTGGTGAGATGGGCTGTATCTCTGGTGTTTCCGGTGGCTGTGATGTGTTGTCCTGGCTTCCCTGGCTGTTTTCCAGAAAGTCGTCCTTGGGTGGTGAATCTTGTAGCTGTTTTGATACATCACAGTCAGTCTGTGAGGAGCTCTGTGGGCAGGGCTCAGCAGGGATAGTGTCTATCAGCAGTGATTGTTTTGACTGCATGTTGTTATCAGTGTCCTTGTGGGATATGTCAGCCACATGATGACTCGGACCTGGTGTGTGTGTGCTGAATGGATTGACACACTCTGCTGAAGGATGACGAAGGGAGAAGAAGATATTGTCCTTAAACACTCTTGCACCTAGTTTGTTTGGGTGAAGGCCATCTGGTTTAAACAATTGTCTATGGCCCCAGAAAAGATTGAAGTTGTCAATGAAATTTACTCCTTTTATATTACAAGATCTTTGTAGCCATGTGTTCAGCCCAAGCAACCGTGAAAACATATTTGTTCCCCTTGCTGGGAGTGGTCCACTGATGAACGACTGAACTTTGAGTCTTTGAAGTGTTTCAAAGAGTTCAATGAAGTCCTTCTTAAGGAGTTCTGACTGCTCTTTCCGAATATCATTCTTCCCCACATGGATGATGATTCGATTTGCAGTCTTGTGCTTCATCAGAATGTTCTGAAGTTCCTTGTTCACATCAGAGACCGTTGCTTGAGGAAGGCAGCATGTTGTTGTAGTCCTGCTACGGATGTTTCTGATAACAGAGTCACCCACTATCAGAGTCCTGGGCTCGGCTGCGCTCTGAGCTGAAAGCCGCTGTCTGCTCGTCCTTGAGCGCCTGTTAGTAGTGGTGTTTGCTGCTGGCTGATCAGATCCATGTTTAAATACATTTGGGGATTCCTCACCCACATTTATTAATGCTTGAAATCTTTTCTCCAGATGTATAGGTGGTGGTAGAATACCAGTATTTACAAGCCTTGTCATAGTCGAATCTGGGGTAGAGGAAGCTATGGCAGCAATACGAGAAACTCGTGACAATCTGATGTCTCGTGTTCCTTTGGGTCTCGCTCCCTGTTTGTGCCATCGAGTTGTCTGTTGATCAGTTTCGGCTTGTTCCTCTACACTTGGTATAAATTGTTGAGATTCAGAAGATTCATGGGACTCACCGGCTGTATGCTGAGGGAGTCCATGACGACTGTCTGCTAAGTGTTCCGTCTGTTTTGGAAGTCCAGAAAGTAACTTTGTTTCAAGAATCACAATCCTTTGTAGAAGTTTGCAGCAGTTCATGCAACAAGTAGATCCAACAGGAGGCATTTTCTCTCTCTTCTGTTTGGTAGGCAGTTGTTTTCCCGTCTCCGGAATGTAAGCTGTTTGCAGTGTGGAGACGAAGTCTTCTTTTTGTAGTATTATTCCAGTCCCAGTGTTTTTAGTTTCAGCGTTTGTGCCAAAAATCTGTTGTTTGAGCACTGTGCTGATCTGCTGAAGTAAAAATCTTAGAAAAATCTGATAAAAGTACAGAAATAAGAAGCAAAGCGCAGAGCAGTAAGCTAGAACGTCCGAACGGTAGCAAAGCCGGCAACCATCACAACTCTTCACAACAGTGTAGTGATATCCCGTTCGCGAACGAATCATTCGATGTAACCGGATCTTCTTGAACCAGTTCACTAAATCGAACTGAATCGTTTTAAACGGTTCACACCTCTAATACGCATTAATCCACAAATGACTTAAGCTGTTAACTTTTTTAATGTGGCTGACACTCCCTCTGAGTTCAAACAAACCAATATCCCGGAGTAATTCATTTACTCAAAAATAGGGTTGGGAATCGTTAATAATTTTCCCACGTTCGATTCCGGTTCCACCTAATGGTTCCGGTTCTGATTTCGGTTCCATTAAAATCATTAAACAATTATTAAGAAATAGTGGTAAGGAAAAATGCACAATACTCAACTAAGCAAAGCTCAATACTGTTTATTACTTACTGTCAACTTAATTTAAAGGTTGGCCATGTCAAAATGCAACATATATTACAGTGTACAGATCTTCATAAGTGGGGTGGGGTATTTTTAGAAATTTTCCGGTTCGGCTTCTGGTTCCATTTAAATGAACTATTTTTATGTTATTTTTTACTATTCTACCTTAGTAAAAGTAGGTAGTAAGCAATGTTGAGTAATGCTAGTCCATTAATCAGCATGTGTTTCAAATTGATGTTTTTTCAACTTTCAATAACGTTTTGCTTTTCAAGCAGGAATAATGAGCTGCTAAATAGTCCCTTGAGGGCTGAGACACTTGTTAATTTCCCTTAATGAAATATAAACAGTTAAACTTATAAACATGTATACACACTCTCCATAAAGTCCCTATTTTACAAATAATAATGCAGTCAGGAGATGGTGTGATGCAATGAGTGGTTTCCACATTTTTAAACATTTAAAATGCATTAAAATAAATATTTTCTATCACTTTGTTTATCACTCTTGAAATGACCTGTACACTAAATAATCTAACCCTCATACTTGCATAACAATAGCAGTCTATTTATTTAGTGGTCCAAGTTGAAGCCAGTATGTAGCTATAATAATGACAATATGGGACAAACATAATGTAATTTAGTGGCGGCAGGTGCAGCGCGCTGCTGTTGGAAACGCTTCCAACACGCTTGCGTGTCGCGTGAAAAATAGGCGTCGGTTCTATTTCTAGCATGCACGCATTTTCCGCGCGGCTCGAGCCATGGCTGAGACGCTTCTCAAGCAGGCAGTCTGCAAGCTCTAACCTGTTAACATGGGAGCCGAATTCAAAACAGACACGCCACGCAGCTGAGACGCTTGCACCACGCATCCAGTGTGTCGCCGGCCCCGGACAAAATGATGTGCACAGTTATCAAAGGCGCAAGTGCACATACAGTCGTGGGAAACAATGTGTTCGGCAATTAAATACGCGACAGCACAACGAATGCGTGTGGAATGCGTGTTATTGGAATCAATGTGCTCAGTAATTAAAGAGGCAGGGAGGTTTGTCTGTTATTCGGTTCGTGACATCCTTTACTGGAAACGCTGAATATTCAGAACACCGGTCGGTGCAAGGCTGCTCACAGCGCTTGGTCACATGTTGCACAAGAACCGTTTCAGAACCGAAACTTAGAAATTGCTCACGGTTCTGGTTCTTTTCAACTCGAGAACGAGTCAATCTTTCATTTGTTAACTGGCTCGGCTCAGTGTTCATCTGCAGTTCTCACTCTTTACAGCAGCTCGGAGGGAGTGTCAGCCACATTAAAAAAGTTAACAGCTGAAGTCATTTGTGGATTAATTGGAGATGCAAACCGTTTCAAAAGATTCAGTTCGGTTTAGTGAACTGGTTCAAGAAGATCCGGTTACATCAAATGATTCGTTCACGAACCGGATATCACAAACTGCTTTGTTTTAAACTCTCTCAAAATAGACACGGAAGAGAAGACAATGCTGAATAAAGTCGTAGTTCTTGCTATTTTTGTACCAAAATGTATTTTCGATGCTTCAAAATATTCTAACTGACCCTCTGATGTCACATGGACTACTTTGACGATGTTTTCTTACCTTTCTGGACATGGACAGTAAACCATACACACAGCTTCAATGGAGGGACTGAGAGCTCTCAGACTAAATCTAAAATATCTTAAACTGTGTTCTGAAGATGAATGGAGGTCTCACGGGTTTGGAACGACATGAGAGTGAGATATTAATTGCTTAATTTTAATATTTGGGTGAACTAAGCCTTTAATAAGCGGAGATGTTCTGTTTATCTTATTATTTTCCTTATTATTTATCTTTATTGTTAACCATATTGATGATAAATGTCATGTATATGTAAAGTGCATAGGCTAATTTAATTTAGTTTTGTTCTATAGTGTGTTGTAATCATTTTTTTCTGCACACACACACTGCACATGAACATTATTTTCAAATAGAAGCTTGTAGCGCACATGATGGACATATAATGTATATAATGTCTACTAAAAAGACCACTAATGACCACTAAAAATTACAAATTATATATAATTTAATTTCAAATAAAGGGAAAACTAAAAGTGAGTTTAATCCGAGCAGCTCTAAAAGATCATAGAATAGTTCTGCATCCTTCTGAAGTGTTCGCAGTGATGCCATTTAAACATGTTAATTAGAGAAACAAAACGTTTGGTGTACGGTCTCTGGAAAAATCAACAGGGATTGATCAGCCTTTATTTATGTACAGTATTGTAGATGTTATTACCTTGGCGAAGCAAAATTTTAATATATATCTAATATATACATACACAAAAACATCAAAACTTCTCCAGGGCCCAAAAACACCCAGATCCCAGAGAAGTAAAGCATTGTAAGCCTAATGTAACATTACCACAAACATACATTAATGATGAATGAAGAATAAATCATGATAAATTAAGAATAAATACTAACCTCCTTGTTCCTCGTGCTCTATTCTCAGGGTTTCTGGTTCCTCTTGTTTTATTATCAGTGTTTCTGGTTCCTCTTGTTTTATTCTCAGGGTTTCTGGTTCCTCTTGTTTTATTCTCCGGGTTTCTGGTTCCTCTTGTTTTATTATCAGTGTTTCTGGTTCCTCTTGTTTTATTATCAGTGTTTCTGGTTCCTCTTGTTTTATTCTCAGGGTTTCTGGTTCCTCTTGTTTTATTCTTCGGGTTTCTGGTTCCTCTTGTTTTATTCTCCGGGTTTCTGGTTCCTCTTGTTTTATTCTCCGGGTTTCTGGTTCCTCATGTTTTATTATCAGTGTTTCTGGTTCCTCTTGTTTTATTCTCCAGGTTTCTGGTTCCTCTTGTTTTATTCTTCGGGTTTCTGGTTCCTCTTGTTTTATTCTCCAGGTTTCTGGTTCCTCTTGTTTTATTCTTCGGGTTTCTGGTTCCTCTTGTTTTATTCTCCAGGTTTCTGGTTCCTCTTGTTTTATTCTCCAGGTTTCTGGTTCCTCTTGTTTTATTCTCCAGGTTTCTGGCTCCTCTTGTTTTATTCTCCAGGTTTCTGGTTCTCTCATGCTCTCTTCACTCTCCTCTTTAACAAACATCATCTTCACAGCAGCAGATCTAAGTTCAGATGATATTCCTCCAGATATTCCTGCTTAATTCAAAACTTAGTCTCGACTGTGAGCAGGAGAATATTACAGGTTTACTGACCTGATTAAAAAAAAACTATTTTTCTCTTAAAATAAAAATTTCCAACAGTTTATATTAAGGTAGCATCCCGACATAAGAACAACAGAGAGCGCGGTGAAACGAATCTTCTTCCTCAGAGGTTTAATGGTGTTTGTCAAACAAAGTTAAGTGTTTTAGCGCCACCCGCTGGACTGGAGAGTGACGCCTGTTTCACATATAATCCGTCTCCAGTGCGTATGCAGTCCGTGTGCGTAACGTATGTTGTGCTGGAGCTACACGGATTCATTGTGCTTTCACACAGGACGTGTTTGCAGTCCGCTACTCAACCGCGGCTGTTTAAGCCACAAAACTCAAGCTTTGTCCATTATTTTGATATCAAATCATGTAAAAAAAAAAAAAAAAAAAAAAAAAAATCAAATTTTTTTTCAGCATTGTGATACTTTTTCATCACAGTACAGCAACAGTCTTTCATAGACACATCTATATTCAAATATAAACAACGTATTACTCATGCATTTGACTGCAAGGTTTTTATAATAAGTTGCTGAAACAAGCTGCAACACATTTAAACACAACATGGGTCTGGCTGCAGACTTGCACTTGCACTCTCAGACACTTGTACTTCCGCTAGCAACGTCACTTGCAGTCTTTATTGTTATTTTTTTCTATTTATTGATAACTTTTTGTTTGAACCTTTCAACATTTTACAACAGTAGCCAGGTGGCGAAGAAAAGAAAAAAGAAACTAAATTGCAATGCCACTTGCAATCGCTTCTTGCACTCTCCGCTACCTGTGACGTCACTTGTAATCAGCACGTTCGTGCATGTTGCCAATGGAGACGAGACGCTGTCGTGGTGATTAAACGATTAAAACTAAATTAGTAGGCCTATTACTATACACAAAGTTTTTCGTTAAGCGTTTTCCTCCTGTAGAAAAAAACAAACACTTAATATGGCATAATGTATTAGGATACGTTAAGTTCAATTAAAAGACCAAATTCGATATATAGTTATTATTTAATGTACTACAACGCAAGCAGATGGCTATGAACACAATGTGAACGCTTAATGTGGCCTAATAACAGACTAAGATGATAAAGACAATTCAGTAGGTCTAGTCTATATGTCTTGTTGTTGACTCAATGTATATACAGAGCAGCAAATATGAACGTGCATTATGAAATGCATTAAGTGATTTTAAAAGGATCAGCTCCGTACAGGCAAGCAGACGAGTACAGAACGCAGTGCGTTAAATTGTACATTAAACGTTTTCCTCCTATAGAAAATCATTATAAATAAAACACATAATGTAGCTTAATGGACAAAGACAGTGATATAAACAAGTTGGAGACAGTTTATTCTATATGGAAAAATCCTAAACGCAAAACTTTGCGCGTTGCGTTTATTCACCACCACAGCTTCTTGTCTCCATTGGCAACAAGCACGATTTGTGTCGATTGCAAGGTAACAGAGAGTGCAAGTAGCGATTGCAAGTGACATTGTAATTTTGTTTATTTTTTTTTTTCTTGTCTTTGCCACCTGGCTACTGTTATAAAATGTTGGAAAATTCAAACAAAAAGTAAAAAAAAATAAAAAACAAGACTGCAAGTGACGTCACTAGCGGAAGTGCAAGTGTCTGAGAGTGCAAGTCTGAGAGTGCAAGTGCAAGTCTGCAGCCAGATCCTCTTTACTTTTCTTGTTAGGATATCACAAACATTCAAAATTAAAACTCACCACTGAGAGAAACAGTCGACTGCTTCAGCACTCTCGTGCCTTTTGCATTTAAATCTTTATTACACGCAATAAATCGGGTCTTAAATAACTTAGTTTTTCTGCCTCTATAAAAGTGCATATGTAATGTTGCCTTGTTTCTCTAAAGTTGCTCCTTTTCTTGTTTTAAATCTAGCCAAAATCCATGTGTTGCGTGTGAAACACAGTAGGCTTTGATTAGTATACATTTATTGTGAAATGACTGCATTTCCGTGTCAATCCATGTTCATTTTTACCGCGAACAACGCGCTGTCACTTTAATTCAGCGCATGCAGCACAGCAAAAATAGACTCGGTACGTAAACGATCTCTGCACTGCTAAAAAAGCACTGCTCCTGGAGCGCATTTACGGACCGCAACCGCGTGTTGTGTGAAAGCTGGAATCCGTTAACATGGGTGCGTAAAAAAAATACGCAACGCATACGCACCGCAGACGGAGTATGTGTGAAACGGGCGTGAAGCAGCGCAGACTGCAAGACAGGGGCGTAACTTGAAGTAGGAGGCGCAACTTGAAGTTGTTCAAATCACACAGAACCACGCGAGATGTCATAACGAGATTTTGTCGGGATGCGTTCGATACCGCATACCCTTTAATTAGGCATTTAATATCAATAAGTACTAACTTAACTAGCGCTAAAAGAGTACATACTCTACAGACTAAATGCATATGTATGAAGTATGAATGCAATTTGTATATCATCATCCGCTATGTTGATCATGTGACCTACAAATTTAAAAGAAGCACAAAAACTTAAAAGATACAAGTGACAGGTTTAATTAATGTATTTCTAAGTATCTTGATAATGAAGAACATTGTCCATGTTGTAGTCTTGTTGAAGAAACGGCTGCCTTTTTATTTTGTGATTTTAGTTTAGCCAACACTGTTGATTTAATTTTTTAAAATATTTTTAACTCCACTAATGTGATCAAGTGTTATCCTTAAAGCATTTTTTTATTATTAGAAAACCCAAAATTGTTATCTCTTGAATATTTTTTTTTTTCAATTATTTTACGTGAAAAATGTTTTTCTTGTATAGCATCTCATACTATTATAAAATCATGATTTTTATTTTATATACTGTTTTATGGCATTATGATGGTTCATTGTTAGATACAACCGTCTTACCATGATCTTTTATGTAATAATTTGGCAATAATAATAAAAAAGAGGGTCAGGTGCACTAACTCCTCACAGCGACTCTGCAATATTTGCACAAAGGGTACGTCGATCAGCTGCTCGAAGATCTCACCTTTGGAGAAGATTGTTGAATTGATACTCTAAAAATGTAAGTATTACTACTCGAAAATTAACATTCCCAGATAATTAATTGCATATTTTGCCCACCCCAACACTTAATATAACACTGCAATAATAACGATAAATGCCAACCAATAATTATATATATATTTTTTAAATTTCATTTTAGTAAAAGAAGCAAAATGTATTTCCTTTTGTGACATAGCTATACATGAATATAAATACTAGTTAAACAAATGCAGTCGATGTCAATTTCCAGTCAAGCAATTAAAACATGAATGGATAAAATATTTATATTTTATTTACTGAGAACAAAAAACAATGATTAAATGATTAAAACAATGTATAAAAGTTAGCATCACAATAAATGCATACATGTACAAGTCAACAACACATGAAACAAAGCTTCATTCAAACTTATTGTTCTAACAATCATGTATTTACAGATGGGGAACCCAACATCCTCCTGCCATCTGAACACAGCTGAGATAATAACTGATGTAACTCACTTTTTATCCAACACAAATGCTCCTTAAATTATCAATATTGCAAATGGAAAAATAAAATAGATAACTTATGTTTAGTTACTTTACATAGATTTGTTTGTTTACATGACTTACACTCATCTATAGCAGTGTTGAAAAAAGTGAATTCTACACAATATCACACACACATCACTCAGACACCTGTTTCATGTCTGTTGGATGTGCTCATCTACAATACTTATCAAACATTATCCAGTCAGATCATAAATAGACATTTTAGTAATAGTCTTCAAGAAGTATATATGGTTTATGTAAATCCACTATACTTAATGGAGCTCCCCTGTTAGTTATGCATTATAAAACATGTTTACAGCAAAATCACAAATATGCTATATTATGTAGGTCACAGATAGGGTTTAGACCTTTTGTTTATAGGTTGCTTACGTTACGCCTTAGTTTTAATAAATGATTAACTTCAAAACTAATACCACTGTATGAAAATGACTTATATACTTCAATTTAAATAATTATTTCAGGAAGAAAAAAAAAATATTCTCACCGTTATCTTTCACAGCAAGCTGTCATATTCGTCTTCTTTCCAAATTAAGGGCGGTTGGCATCCAGCTTATTAGTGCATTACCGCCCTCTTCTGTTCCGGAGTGTGGGTCAGATAATATGTTTTCCTACTAAAACGTACACATCTCTCACATTGTCCCCTAACATTAATATCTACACACACATCATGCATTAAAAACATGCCTAAAACCCCTGCCTCCCTTAAAACGTAATCAATATTCTACTCTGTGCCCTAATTAAAGCCGCCATATTGCCAACAACTTATCGTTTTGAGATCTCGCGTGGTTCTGTGTGATTTGGACAACTTCAAGTTACTCCCACTTCAAGTTACGCCCCGTCTTGCAGTCTGCAGACGTACACGCTTGGCAAAACAGGACGTCATTTGGGGCGAATCCGTTGCTGAATGAATGAATAAATAAATAAATATTCGGCCTACTTAAAATGTACTTCTTGTCTAATTCTGGCTTATTTTAAATAACTTTCTTTCTTTTGCGCTGTCGTTTATTAGCTGCTAAATTACTAATATAGCTTATAGACAAAAATTAGCAATGATAATTCACTACACAGCATGATACAATGACAAATTCTAGCGCACAGCGAAATATTTATTAATTGAGTTATATCATCCATAGTTTGAAAGAGAACCACACCATTAAACTTGGGTAATCAAAATCAAAGTTTTATTCATTACATCATATAGATCTGATTTTCTTCATATAATATAACTAATAATAGTCACACGGGTGTGATTAGAGTTCATCGTGTCTAGCATCAACTGCTAAATTCAGATCTGTGTTCGTTGGCGCTGAGCCAGAGGCTGCGTCTGTAATTGCATAATTCCCTACCATATATAGAAAATTCCATATAAGGAAAATTGCAATAATTCTCACGAGATTCAGTTGTACGTATACTTAGTTTGCGTTCTAATATGCCTACTCACCTACTATATATTAGGGGGGAAAAGTATGTGAAGAAGGAAGTACTTTCGAAACCTCAGTACGAGAAATCCCTGGATGTCCTACTGCTTCAGCCAAGATTCTGAAGGGTTCATTGATGGATACTTTTCAATCCCAGGATGCCACGTGGAACTTTCCACCGCTTTCCTGCATGGAAGCTCGACCACGAGACCAAAACATCTGAATATTAATTTATATAGCTTAAGTCAACATTGAACTTATAAATAAGGGAAATTTCCAGGGTTACTCATCCAAAATACAGGAACAATTTCAACATTCATCTTTCTGTTGCTATCCCTCTGCTGACAGCAAAAATTCGTAACGTTATTACAAAACTGCTGCATTAAATAAGTGAGTTGTGAAGCTAGGTCTAACATGACTTTGCTTACAGATTGGCGTGAAATCATGCTATTTTAAAAAGCCCAACATCACGCTAAGGTTGCTTTTAAGTAAGCAAAAGGATGCTTTGAAAACATCTGTTCGCTGGAAGGGCAAGGAGCAGCAACAGGACAACAATACAGAGACTGACAGGTCCGATGGAAGGGCTAACAGGATATTTTACAGAAAATACTAAAATGGGAAGACAGCGGGAAAAGAGCTCAAAAACGTGAGAATCCCGGAAAAAAAAATGGGAGCGTTGACAGCTACTAACTACACTTTTCAAAAACATAGTTAAAAGTACATGTGTGAATGGTTGTTAGCACTAACAGATACTAAACTACCAGCTAGGTGGAGCGCTATTTACCTTTGTCCGGATTACTGTTTAACGGCTTTATAATCTGCAGCTCTTGAAAGGGTTAGTTCACCCAATAATCAAAATTATGTCATTAATGACTCACCCTCATGTCTTTCCAAACCAGTGAGACCTCCGTTTATCTTCGGAACACAGTTTAAGATATTTTAGATTTAGTTAGAGAGCTCTCGGTCCCTCCATTTAAATTGTGTGTACGATATATACTCTCCATGTCCCAAAGGTAAGAAAAACATCATCAAAGTAGTCCATGTGACATCAGAGGGTCAGTTAGAATTTGTTGAAGCATCGAAATACATTTTGATCCAAAAATAGCAAAAACTATGACTTCATTCGGCATTGTCTTCTCTTCCGTGTCTGCTGTGAGCGCATTCAAGTGTAGTGATATCTGGATCGCGAACGAATAATCTGATTTAACCGGTTCTTCTTGAACCAGTTCACCGAATCGAACTGAATCGTTTGAAACGGTTCACGTCTCCAATAAGCATTAATCCACAAATGACTTAAGCTGTGAACTTTTTTTTTACCAGAAAATTACGTTTCTACAATATTTAGTAGTAGCTTATAAGTGGTGAATGTCAGTTTATACGTGTATGACAGGATTTTTCAGAAAAATTAATACAAGACTTAGTCAGCCAGATGATAAACATTATTAACAGCAATTATTATATGATGCAGTCACACCTGTAGCAATATTTGTTAGTTCTGTTTTTGATTCAGGGTTTGCATCATCTGGGGTCCTCTGAGAGGGTTGGCATCATCTCTTCTCAGGTGTTCTGGATCCAGACTGGAGCTTGTGTAAATCCTAGTTACCACGGGATGTAAATCCCAAAACATAGAAACAAATAGAGACATCATTAGCATAGTTGCTGTTCCAACAAAGTAAAATTAATTAGTTTATCCCAAGCTAAATAATAAGAATGCACATGTGATCAGATGCAACTACACTTACAATTTAAGAGATACATTATTCGAATGTGTAACGATATTAACTTCGTAATCATCGGGAAGAAGGAGGCGGGAACCGGCGCACAATCAAAAATCATTTTAATAATCAAAAATAAATACAAAACGGCGCGTCAGCCCCTCACGGCGACTGACGCGCACAAATAAAAGCCAAAACATAAAATAATGTCCCAGGCCTGGTCCTCTCTCATCCTTCACGGTCGTCACTCCAGTTTTATATCCTTCCATCTCCTACGTGGGACTCGATACTGGTGGTGGGGCGCAGGTGTAGCTCATCTCCAATCACTACACCTGGCCTCACTCCTCGTTCCCACGCCTCTCGGCCCCGCCCCACTCGCCACAGAATGCTTGGCGAAAGAGATTTTTAATCTAGATTTAAACAGAGAGTGTGTCTGAACCCCGAACATTATCAGGAAGTCTATTCCAGAATTTGGGAGCCAAATGTGAAAAAGCTCTACCTCCTTCCTATCCTAGGAACTACCAAAAGTCCAGCGTTTTGTGACCTTAGGGAGCGTGATGGATTGTAGCGTGGTAGAAGGCTAGTTAGGTACGCAGGAGCTAAACCATTTAGGGCCTTATAGGTAAGTAATGATAATTTGTAACTGATACGGAACTTAATAGGTAGCCAGTGCAGAGACTGTAAAATTGGGGTAATATGATCATATTTTCTTGACCTCGTAAGGACTCTAGCTGCTGCATTTTGGACGACCTGTAGCTTGTTTATTGAAGAAGCAGGACAACCACCTAGAAGTGCATTACAATAGTCCAGTCTAGAGGTCATGAATGCATGAACTAGCTTTTCTGCATCAGAAACAGATAACATGTTTCGTAGCTTGGCAATGTTACTAAGATGGAAGAATGCAGTTTTTGTAACATTGGAAATATGATTTTCAAAAGACAATTTGCTGTCTGATATAACACCCAGATTTTTGACTGTAGAAGAAGTAACGGTACATCCGTCTAGTTGCAAATTGTAATCTACAAGATTCCGTGTACAGTTTTTTGGTCCAATAATTAATATCTCTGTCTTATCCGAATTTAATAGGAGAAAATTATTGGTCTTTTACATTTTTAACACACTCTGTTAGCTTAGATAATTTAGAAGTTTAATCTGGTCTCGTTGAGATACATAGCTGAGTATCATCAGCATAACAGTGGAAGCTAGTTCCGTATTTTCTAATAATATTACCAAGGGGCAACATGTATATTGAAAATAGAAGGGGACCTAGGACGGATCCTTGTGGCACTCCATATTTTACTGGTGATAAATGAGATGACTGCCCATTTAAATAAACAAAATGGTAGCAATTGGACAGGTAGGATCTAAACCATCTTTGAGCCTTCCCTTGAATACCTGTATAGTTTTGTAATCGATCTATGAGTATGTCATGATCTATGGTGTCGAACGCAGCACTAAGATCAAGTAAATGGATCTAATAAACATGATGTTGGTTTAGATACAGTGATAAGTTTATTTAGCTCTTCCTGTCCAATAGGTGTAAAGCACTGCAGTTTATCTTTGGGTTTGATGGATGAACCTGAAGTATTAGACGCTGTAGAATCTTCATTCGCTTTTGTATTTCTAATGTTATCTATTTTATCAGTGAAGAAAGTCATTACTGTTAAATGTTGATGGAATATTTGAATCAGGTGGCATCTGGTAATTTGTTAATTTAGCCATGTGCTAAATAAAAACCTTGGATTGTTATGGTTATTTTCTATGAGTTTGTGGATATGCTCTGCCCTAGCAGTTTTTAGAGCCTGTCTATAGCTGGACATACTGTTTTTCAACGCAATTCTAAAAACTTCCAAGTTAGTTTTTCTCCATTTGCGTTCAAGTCTACGAGTTTCTTTCTTGAGAGAGTGAGTGTTACTGTTACCATGGCACAGTGGTAACAGTAACTTTTTTCAATTTGATGGTGGCAACAGCTTCTAATGTATTAGAGAAAATAGTGCCCATGTTGTACATGTGTTTTTTGGGGTACAAATAGCAGTTGAGATAATTCAGGCAGGTTATTTGTGAATCTGTCTTTGGTGGCTGGAACAATAATTCTGCCCAGACGGTAACGCTGAAACATATAGTTAATATCAGTGATACGCAGCATGCACAATACGGAAAGGGAAATGGTCTGTAACATCATCAATTTGAGGTACGATATCTACCGTAAAACTTCAAATAATAGCCCGGGCTTCTATTTACCCAAATCGCCGAACTGCACCGGCTTGTATTTGAGACAGGCGTCTATAAGAGACAGGCCTTTAATTTAGCGTTGAGATATTCAAGCATGACAGTAGGAGGTTACCACATTATATTACGTTTTATATATAATTAATTTGAATGTGTTTAACAAATCATTTAATGTAAGAAATGTCTTTGGCTATTGCCAGCTTACAAAAAAATTATAATCATAAAAAACAAAACTATGTGACCGCGATGGGAGGAACAATACAAGTTAACTTATCCCTAAACGAATGTGTTTAACAAATAATTTAGTGTAAGAAATGTCTTATATTACTGGCAGCATAATGTGACAGCACGATGTGACAGCAATGGGCAGAACAATATTACCGCTAAAATCCATCGAGCATATGAACTTGTTGCCCAAAACATATCAACAAGAAAGAATGAAAGCTACCCTGTAAAACAATTGCAATCATGTGATAGAAAATTACTCTATTCATCACTATCATCATCCCTGCGATCCTCAATTACAAGTTCATTGGCGAATTCCTCCTCCACGTCGCTCTCCTCCACTTCTCCCTCTCCAGCCTCCGCTAACTCTGCCTGCCTTGCTTGCACTAAACACAGCTCTCGCCCAGATACGCACGGCTCTCCCTCTTTGAAACAATGGATAAGGTGATCCTCACTTCCATCAGAAGCTACTGTCAGGCCACATACCTAAGGTTAACACCCCGAAGTTAATGAAATATATTACCTCCTCTTTCTCCCTCGAACACACACGCGCCCGCGCAAGCATACCTTAAGGAATTTTTCAGCCGCTCCGTATCCAGCTCTCTTTGTATCAACCGAGAAATGTCGCTGCTTCTTCTGAATTTTGTTCGGCAAATTTGAAAACTGTCAGCTTAAAATGTCAAATCATACTTATTTATTTTTGTCTCCATGGAGGTATTGAGAGAATTAAGAAAAACTGAAGACTAAAAGAAAGTTCGTTAACCTCTTTATTATGTTGCCATAGTGAGTCGTTCATGAACTGTTGTGTCTGTCACGTGAAATCTAATCAAAACATAGAACCGACGATCTGACGGGTTTGAGAAGATCAAATAAAACCCGATACTAAAAAAAACAGACCAGGCCTCTATTTGAGACCGGCCTTTATTTACCCAAACCTGTCGTCACACCAGGCGTTTAAAAGAGACAGGCGTCTATTTGGGACTCGGCTATTATTTGAAGTTTTACGGTATATCTGTCACGCTGTCTAGTCTCTGTTTCCCTGGGTGTCCACTAGTGGGCTCATTTCCCCTTAGGCACTTCACCATAGGCACTAGAATTTCTCTAGTCTGGTCCTGTCTTCACAGTAATTGCACTGTCATTAGCCTCCTTATAAATACCAGTCTTTCCCTGTTGTTTGTATGGAGTCCTTACCGTTCGTATGTACCCAGCCTTCTCGTTCCCCGAGATTCTTCCTCATATTCTGAGGTTCCGTTCCCTTTTCCTATCCTTTCTTTCTTGTTTGTTTGTTTTTGTTTGGACTGCATTTTGGTTTGACCCTGGCTTGTTTGACAACGAATTTGGATTACCCTTATTGAATAATAAATCTTACCTGCATTTGGATCTCTCCCTCTCCATGTGTCTTTCTGGGTTCACAAATCGTCACAATATCAGTAAGATCGATTCCATGCAATATAATTAAATCTAGTGTATGATTGAAACAATGAGTGGGCCCAGTGACATTTTCCTTGAGTACAAAAGAGTTTATTAGGTCAGTAAACGCAAGTCCTAATGCATCATTTGAATTATCAATGTGAATACTAAAATCTCCCATGATTAGCGCCTTATCAACTTTAATCAGAAGGTCTGAGAGGAAATCTGCAAATTTTTTTAGGAATTCTGTATACGGCCCTGGTGGTATATACACAGTAGCCAGAGCAAGAGATACATTAGATTTCTTTTGCATGTCTGACAGTGTAACATTAAGCAGAAGTATTTCGAATGAGTTAAACCTGTATCCTGTTTTCTGGGTAACATTGAGAATATCACTATATATTGTTGCAACACCTCCACCACGACCAGTCTGACGGGGCTCATGCTTATAAGTGTAGTTTGGTGGAGTAGACTCATTTAGACCAAAATAATAATTTGGTTTAACCAGGTTTCAGTCAAGCAGATTACATCAAAACTATTATCTGTGATCATTTCATTTACAAGAACTGCTTTGGGTGCGAGTGATCTAATATTCATGAGCCCAAACTTAAAAAATAGTTTTGTTCATTTACTTTACATGTTTCTGGTTTAATCTGGTTTAATCAATTTCTGAATGTCAACCTTGGTCAAGACAAGTGCAATATGTTACTCTAGGGGGCGGTAAACGGCACAATCCTTTGCTAGCTTTTTCTCAGTCGATACATTTCTATATCTTTTGTTTTGCTACAGTTCTGTGAATAAAACCAAAAGCTAAATGTTATTTTATGAACACATAATAAGAACCACCCCTTGAGATTTATTATTATTTATACGTTTCACAAGTGAAGCATTTAGATGGAATAATTGTGCTTTTTTTTTCTCTTCGTTTTACACTTTGCAGACATCCTGTCCGGCACTTTTACACTATAAGGTCTATCAGTTATAATTCCTTAAGGCAGATTAAAACCAATAAAACACAATGTGTGTTCTCTTCTGCATTTGAAAACAATTACAACACAGTATGTTTCTTGTCATTGTGCTAAATCGTTAATGAATTATTGAAGATTACTGAGGCTCAATCTCTGACAAAATGTCAAACATCAAATGTCAAATCAACTTTATATTGGTTGTTTCGACACGTTGGTAAGTGTCCACTTTATCACTGGTCTGTTACCTGTTTTTCTCTCTCGAGTTTAAGGTCTGGGACATTTCTTTTCAAGTTTCCTTTCCTACCCAGTAAGTTTTCTGGGTTGTGGTGTGGTACTCAGGCTAACGTGTTTTAGTAATTAATGACAGAATTTTCTTTTTTGGGTGAACTAACCCTCTATCAACCTTTCTGAGAAATAAGCAAGTTCAATGTCACACATCAACACAACATTATGTCATTTGATCTGCTTCATCAGTAGCTTCACCATGATAAATTTCACAAGATGTTCACATGCTTGTCTATGCTGTCTTTTGCGGCATTGGATTGAGGGTGGCAAAAGGTGAACTAGCACCAGAATGAAAGACATGTCACTGTCCCAAGACAGGGAAAACAAAATAAACAGCATTATTTTTTAGGTTTTAAAGTAGAAGGAGTTGAACATGTCCTCCTACTTAATTTAACTTGACTTCATTGGAAGAGGTGCTAATACAAATACATTAACTAGAAGTTTATGCTGCACACAGATTCAGTATTAACAATTATTCATGCCCAAGATATGATGACTACAGATGTGTGGATAAATTGAGCTGAAATTTCTACAAGTGTTGAAATGAAGTCATTACAACTTTAGTCAACTTTTATCAACAACCTGATTTTGTTATTCAGAGTCACAAATGAAAACAATTTCTAACTGTAAATCTAAAACTCATGTACTATGCTCTTGCGAAAAGATCAGATTTAGAGGCGACAAGACTTACATAACCAAACTTGCTCCTGGGGTCACCCCAGTATGAGGATAGGGAGATGATTCCCTTTGCACATTCTTCTTTTAAACTTCGGGAAGGGCTTGTTCCACACACACACAAACATAAACCAATTAAAACCCATAACATCATAAACATTGATTTAGTACTATATGAACAGCCTACCCAAATTTATTTGTCAAATGTGCTTTTAAGATTTTCACAATGTCACGTCTTCAGCCTTCTGACAGACTTTTACAGTGTGGATATTTGTTTATGACCTTTTCACCCCCAGGGCTGCTCTTTAGGATATCTTCGAACATCTGGAGAGAGGCATGATGTAATACTGAGCAGAGATGAGGAATTAGAAATTGACAGCTGTATACTGCTCCAAATATCATTAATATTTAAGTCATTCTATATAGATGTAATTTAGAGGCAAGAATAGTGATTCTTACTTAGGCAAGATGACATTACTCAACTTCATTTTTAATGAGGACTTCTAATCAACATGTTCTGTTGTTCCAATAGTTCTGTTAAAGCATGGTGCTCAATAGCTCTACCGGGACAGCAATAGTTTCTCATGTGGATGTCTGTAAAAATAAATCTGCATGGCACATCAATGATAAAAGCCATGTATTCAGATGTTGATTTATTCATGGGGAAGTGTGATCCTACAAACCTGGGAACGCGCTGGTCACGTGGTTGCATGATTGTCTGCCATGAAAACAATAGGTTATGCTTGGAAAAATATGAATAATTTCATATTTAATTTAACAATAGAAAAATATTATAATATATATTTTAATATGTGATTATTATAATCTCCTGTTTAAAAATAGGAAGACAGACATGCCATAGAAATATAATAATTAAAATAAGTTAATTCAGCCTTATATTTACATGAGGTAAACATTAAATTGTTTGGTTTTCTATATATTTAATATATATATATATATATATATATATATATATATATATATAGCATAATTGTATATATGTAGCATAATAGCATGTTGTACAACATGATGTACAACTGGGCTCCATCCTGGGTCCTCTTTTGTTTGCAATATATATGCTTCCACTTGGTCATATTATAAAGAGACACAATTTATCTTACCACGTGTATGCCAATGACACTCAGCTCTACTTTCCTATCAAAAATAATAATGGTTCTTTGGCCTTTTTTAACTGCCTGTGTGACATAAATTGTTGGATGGACACAAACTGCCTACAGTTAAACAATGACAAAACTGAAATTGTTATCTTCGCCTCACCATATAGGACCTCTGACATAGTTAATCAGTTTGGTTCTTTATCCTCAAATGTTCACGACTGTATCAAAAATCTTGGTGTCATATTTTATTCTAATTGGAGTTTCGATAAGCAGTTCAGTGCTATTGTTAAAAGTAGTTTCTTTCAACTAAGAAGATCTATTGCTAAAATCAAGATGATGTTCTCTTTGAAAGATCTTGAAACCATTATTTGTGCTTTAATTACCTCAACTTTGGATTATTGCAGCTTATTATACCCGGGTTTGCGTAATTCAACTATAAATTGTCTGCAGATGGTTCAAAAGCAGTAGCCAGGCTTTTGACTAGCACTTAAAAGTGTCAGCACATAACTTGTGTGCTTGCCTCTCTCCACTGGTTACCGGTTAGGTCCTGGGTTGATTTTAAATCTTTGCTTTTTGTTTATAAAGCTTTACTTTCCCTTGCCCCTTAGTATGTCAGTGATCTTCTTGTTCCATTCAATGCTTCAACATCCTCACATTCTTTCAATCAACTAGTTCTCTCTTTTCCTGGCTCACATTAAAAAACTAAAGGTGACCAGGCCTTCTCAGTGGCTGCTCCCAGACTCTGGAAGAGTCTTCCTCTCTATATTAGATCTCCCCCTTATTTTTGTACTTCAAAAATGAATCTGTATTTTTTACGTTTTGAATTATGGCGTTTATATTTTTACGTGTTTTGATCTAGTGTTTTAATTCTGTTTTAATTAAGATTTTAATGTGTTTTAATACCGCTGTACAGGACTTTGGTTGCAACTTCTGTTTTTTAGAAATGCACTCTATAAATCAATAGACTATATTTTTCCATGTTTTGATCCAGTGTGTTCATTCTGTTTTAATTTAATTTTTAATGTGTTTTAATTAACCGCTATACAGCACTTTGGTTGCAACTTCTGTTGTTTTGAAATGCACTCTATAAATTAATAACTAAACTTAAAAGGACATACCCAAACAGGGATTAGAAAATGATAGTCCAATGTTTTGGTAACATTTCTCATATGGCGTTATGTATCAGAATGATATCTTGTTCTTGTCTTCTAGGTGGAAGAAGTCAGTCCGAAGAAGTCTTTAGCATGTAATTTCCATCATGGGTTTATATGTGATGGTCATGCAAGAGATGATGTCAAGCCCCAGAAGACTTCAGATGATGCTAACCCTGGAACAACATATAAAACTACAAAATTCTGCTTAATAGCCACGTTTCATCGCAGTTGCAAAGTTTAATCACAACATATAATCATTGCAGTAAACAGTGTTCACTGTCTGATTACGTGTAATTTGTAACTAGCGGCATGATTCTTACTGAACCTTTCTGCCATAGTCACCACTAATAACCTATGCCTAAATATAATGTAGGAGCTTAAAGGGGGGGTGAAATGCTCGTTTTCACTCAATATCCTGTTAATCTTGAGTACCTATAGAGTAGTACTGCATCCTTCATAACTCCAAAAAGTCTTTATTTTTATTATATTTATAAGAGAAAGATAGTCTGTACCGATTTTTCCCGGAAAAACACGAGCGCCTAGAGGCGTGACGTGTGGGCGGAGCTAAAGAATCACGAGCGCCAGTAGGCTTTTGAGTTGAGAGCGTTTGGAAGCTGTGACACAGATCCAGAGGCTGAAATTTAAGAAATTTAAGAGCAGCATCAGCAAAGGCGTCTCTATGTGGTATGTACTGAAACTGTATATATTTGCTTAGCGGTTTTGGAAAATGACTAAGTTCCACTTTATGTTGTCTTTTTATTTTTTTTAAGCTGTACATGTGGAAAGTGCAGTTTGATGACAACATCGCATGTTGTTTACTTGATGTGCTTACGCGCCGATAGCTAAGTTAACAACACAGAGATATTTGAAGCAGTTTTACTCACCGCCTGCGGTTCCAACACACGATCGTGACCCTTTTTCGTTGGGACTGCATTATCCTTAAGAAATAAACGATGTGCAAATCCGGTGTCAAACTGGGCCTTGTTTGTAAAACAAGCATCTTCGAAATGCAGGGAACAAACACAAACACTTGCACAACTCCGTTGATACTCTGTAAAAATAAACTCCATCCACTGGTCCCTTAATGCTGTTTCTCTTTTGGTAATCTGTGCAGGGTTGTCTTGCCCTGGCAACCAAAAACACACTCCTTTTGTGACATTTCGCGACGCTCTCGCTCTGATCAGTGAAGTCTGTTGTGCTCTCAGTGCTCTGCTATACGGGAGCGCGCGCTCTTCCGACAGAAGTGCCTCAGGACCCATATAAGGAAATTACGCTCCATCTAACGTCACACAGACCCATACTCGAAAAAAACTTTCCGAAACTTGTGACAAACTGGAAGAGGTTTTTTTGGAACAAACGTACAACTTAATTTTTTTAACTTTGTCCATGTTTAGCATAGGAATCCAACTATTTAACAGTGTAAAAAACTCAGTATGCATGAAATAGCATTTCACCCCCCTTTTAATATTTTCTGTTAATCTGCTTTGCAATGATTGGTATCATAAAAAGAATTATACAAATAAACTTGAATTGAATGTAGTAGTAGCCCTTTATTGTCACTAGTCACAAGTACCAGCGAAATTGGCCATCAACCTGTCCATATATATATATATATATATATACACAAAACATACAAACAATATGACAAGGGGGTAGACAGGAAAGGAAGACAGAGGATTGAGGAAGAAATACAGCATAACATGAGGAGAAAAGTAAAAAACAACCCCCAGACTATGCTGCTGTGGGGAGAACAGTGTGGGAACAGGAAAAAACACCTCAGCAACATAAGCACATAGTCAAGTACAAAAATCAGTACACTTTACAAAAAACACAAAACTTTCAACAGGGGAGGGGAGTTAGGGGTGGAGGTAATCCAGTACAGGCAAGCAGCCATCCGGTCCTGCAGCCATTCTCGTTGATGGTCACAGACCAGCTTGTCAGACTGGCGGTATAAAAGTGGCAAAGGCGAGGGATGGTGGGGTGGGGTTTGAATGCATATCTTTATATAAGTGTGCATGTATGTGTATGTATGTATGTAAAAGTTCTTGTATGTGTAGGCCTGGAGAGTTGCTACTTCTGACATCAAATCTAGGTGCCTCAGTCCACAGATAGCTATACACTGCAAGTTGTCATGGAGACAAACTTAATCGGATCCCAGACAGAGTCAACAATCAGCAGGTGTCTGTGGAAAATGAGGGAGGAGCGCAAGAGCCTCTCACTTCAGTGCTCTGCCGGGGAAGTTGTTGTAATCCATTTGCTTTTGCAAAGCCGTTAGCTTCTCAGTGATGTTATCCATATAAGGTTTATTCAATCTACTTCATCAATAGCCGCATTTCCACTGTCGGGCCAGTGCGAGCCAGGGCTTAAAGTGGGCCGGGCGGGGCTCATAGCCCCGGGCCAGTAGCACCGAGGCCAGAATAGCGCAGGGTTTCCACAGTGGAGCTTGAAGCACCGCTGCACGTCACTAAAACACGCCCTTTACACGCCTCTCAGAACAACGTCATGCAACCTCAAAATTTCACCATCAAAGATAAGTTATCAGAAACCTAAGAAATAAGTCACTGGAACATGCGCGATCACAAAACAAAAATGATAAAAGCTGCCGTTTGTTTACATGTTATATATGCAAATTCAAAATCATTGATGTTTTAACTATAGAATTGATTTAATTTATCAGGACTCAAAATTAATCACACATAAATATACTTATTTATATTTTATTTATTTATTTTTAACGCTCATGAAAATAGCCTGCTTGTTCAGTCAAGTCTGTTTCTGTTTATTAGCCACAGCCGTCACATTTAGAATGAATGATAATATCCCTATTTTTATAAAAGCTCCCGAACAAAAAACATTATTAGGCTATATTCTTTTATGATAGGTGAGATAAACTCTCGAGATGAGGCTTGTGACAGATAATATAAGTTACTTAATAAATACACAATTGTGATAGAGAATATAAATATAAATATTTCTGCCTTGTTTAGTGATTATAATCCACATTGGATCAAGTTATTTCAAACACTCGCTGCTGACTGAAAGTGAGTTTTGAGCTCGACTTATTTAAAAAAGTGTTTAATGCTGGTGTTAAAGCTGTTATCTTTCTGAAATGATCTGCAGCGCAGACTCTCTATTTTTATTAAAGCTCCCGAACAAAAATCATTATTATATTTTGATGATACGCAGCGTGGAGCTAAACTCACGAAACGAGACGACAGATATAATGTTACTTAATAAATACACAATTGTGATAGAGAATAAGAAGCTGACGTCTGATTTCTCCAATCGGTCATATTTAGCATGTTTACTATGGTAACGTTAATGATTAGCATGCATAGTCTTTTACATCGCTTATAAATATTCCTGCCTTGTTTAGTGATTATAATCCACATCGGATCAAGTTATTTCAAACACTTGCTGCTAACTAAGAGTGAGTTTTGAGCTCAACTTATTTTAAAACGTCTTTAATGCTAGTGTTAAAGCTGTTATCTTTTTTAAATGATCTGCGCTGACGCTCTCCAGACACAGAGAAACTCCGCCTTTGTTCATAGCCCCTCCTCTAGCCCCAGCTGGCCCGCTTTGGCCCAAGGATTTCTACGGGCCAAAAAACCCTGGCTGTTGGCCCGAGGAAGCCCCGGCGAGGCACGATCAAGCCCCGGAAGTGACAGTGGAAACGCGACTGGCCCTGGCACGCACTACCACGCCCGGTCTTAGCTCGATAGTGGAAACACGGCTAATGTTTACGGAAGCCATTTTGTTGACATAGAAACCACGGCAACTGTCAGTCTGTCGAGAAAAAGCAAGGCATCCTCGGTATTATCGCTGCATTTATTTATTTTATCATTTTCACAAAATACAGTTTCAAAAGTTTTTCAGATAATATGGTATAGTATCTGAAGCAGAAACTGAATCACAACAAAGTAATAGCTTGAGATGTTATTCTGCAGTCTGTTGCACCAACTGTGTGTTGGTTCAAAGGTAGCTTAATTACAATGTAAATTATTACTAAGTTCAGATTTATGCTTCACTAAAATAAAATGTTGCACCACGGAGATCATTTACAATATTACTCTGAGTAACAACTAGGGTCTGTGTAAATCATAAAATGTCATAGAATTATAACGTACTCACTAATCCTAAAACTGCTGTTTTTATTCACTGCATGTTGTTTTGCACGTCCGTAATCCATTAGAGACCACATTTATTGATATGGCATTTCAATATCGATCTAGCTTACTACGATGTGCCTAAGATGTGCCAGTTGGCTTATGCCAGCCAGAACGCTAATGATGATGGACCTCTATCTTTGACCATTCATTGATGGCCTTATTTGTGACTTGAAGTTATGCCCCAAGTAATCGTGGTGTAACTAATTTTAGTAGCTGATGTAGTTACAAACTAAGTAGTAGTTACTAAGCCTCTAGTGTCGACTTTTAGAATTTAAATTACACAGAGCTGATACAACCCTGTGCTGGTAGGCTAACGTTAGCTACAGCAATGATCATCATCAAATCAAAAAAACATTAGCCATTAGGCTACAGCTCCCCTCAACTACAATCAGCGTGTGGCTAGAGGCAGGACAGATGTCATGTCAACAATATGGCCGCGGTTAGATACTTCCGGTGTTTGCGAATAAGCCCTATTGCGTTTAATAGTCCAAGTCTGAGTGGTGACCGCTCTGCCCACTGTTTCGATCATGACAGGCAGCCTTGTGAGGCTTTGGACAGCTGTCACAGTTTTCTGAATTCCTCAATAAACCAGGGCAATCAGCAGAAGACCTGTTATGGTTCCGAATAGGTAGATATCTTTAATGTCCTCCAGACACACGACCCGCCATCTCTCCCATCTCTGTACATCGTGTAGTCAGCTGCGAACATTCCGGCAGGGCAGTCAGGTTCCCCCAAACGCAAGCTTCTCATCGAGAAGATGGTGTCAATTGCGTTGATAGACCAGTTGATCAAATCCATGATTTTTTAGAGCGGTGTGGAGAGAGTCTCTCAAAGTATGAGACAATAGACGAGACGAGAGGAGCAAAGCAGGGAAGGTAAGGGAGAGGAGAGGGAGAGAAAATGCGACCGCTTTCGTTGAGAGCCAAAATGAACACAGCAGCTGTCACTACTGACTTTACTACTGACATTTGAGCTGCTGAAGACGCAGTGGCTTGATTTTGATGGGAATGTGCCCCCAATCTACCTAAATGGGTCTATGTTCATGAAATTCATGTGTGATCCAGCTTTACCAACAGAAGAAGCAAGTATAAGGTTTTTTTTATGAATCTCTGCAAATTGCCTTTCCAAATAATGTGCTAGTTAACAGGTTCTACAGCTAAATGTGGCTAAAGTTTACAGTCTGTGGCTTGTCGCCCCACTGAAGTAAGAGGTGGGATGAACATTGAAATATAGGGAGTTCAGAAGTGCAATATTTGGATGGGTGTGAAATACAGCAGGAGGTTGGTTAGGACTGAATAAGACAACTCTTAATTCAAGAGGCACCGAGCAATGTCAAGGTTCCCTTTAGTTTACCGGAGAACGTCTAAGGTTACGTATGTAACCCTGGTTCCTCGAAGGAACGAGTCGCTGCTTTGGTGAATGCCTCCAGCGTGACGTCTCTGAATAACGTGTGTAATCAGTCCAAAGGATGGGCGTGACGTCATAGGCGGGTGATGTCAGAGACCAGGAAGCATAAAAGCTCAAGCAGCGAAGCCGGCAGTCAGCCCTAAAGGATGAAGCAAGTGGCTGCTAGAAATGCCGGAAGTGTGGCACTGCGATGCAACGTCTCATTCCTTTGAGGAACCAGGGTTACATACGTAACCTTAGACGTTCCTCTTCAAGAACTCGAGCTGCGTCGATGACGCTTTGGGGAACGAGAATCCCCACGCTGCCAGACTTTCAAATCAGAGAACTCGAGGCTTAGGATAGCATCCTGATCATCGTTTAGCATAAGCTTCTTCTGGCCGGAGGCCTCAGCCTCAGCGCACCATAGAGGAAACATGTAACCAGAGGGTTTCTGCCCACTGACTGGCCACTGAGAGGGGCGCGGTAAGCTGCCATGGCCGCCATGTAGACCTTCAAGGTGGAGTGGGTCAACCCTGTGGAGAGCCTGCAAGAACTCCATCCCTGTACCAACCGGGCAGTTAACTGGGTCGAGCTGGTGGTCTCCGCACCAAGAAGTGAGTAGCTTCCACTTCAGGGCATACAGTTTCCTCATTGAGGGAGCTCTGGATTGGAGAACGGTCTCAACAGTCTTGGTTGAGAGACTGGAAACTAAGAGTTGTGCCTCCTCAGAGACCACACCTGCAGCCTGTAAGCTCCAGGCGGGGGCTCACCCACCCTGAGACAAGAACCAAGGTTTTCTCCACATGTCTAAGGCACTTAGGCATTACCGCATGACCTTTAGTATGCAAAGTGGATTTCCCTCAGGGAAAACCCTTATTCTTGAGCCACCACTGTAGGAGCAGGCCACAAGTATTCATGTTGGACGCAGCTGCCATCAGACCCAGCAATCTCCGAGACTGCTTGACAGTGAGTGACCGGCCTCTTTTCACTCTCGCGACTGCAGTGAGGATCGACTCGATCCGAGCAGCTGACATACGTGCCTGCATCGTGGTCGAATCCCACAAAAAGGCCCAAATAAGGAGTTCTCTGTACTGGAGAAAGCACACTTTTCTTGCCGTCTTAAACCCAGCTCTTTCATGTGAGCGAGAATGACACCTCGATGCCGAACAGTCATCTGCTCTGATTGAGCAAACAACCAATCTTCAATGTGGTTGAGTCGTGAAAGTGTGGGGTGAGAGTGCAAGGCCAGTGGAAGATCCGTATTGGTAGGCTTTGCCCCCCAAAGCAAAACTCAGGAACTTCCGATGAAGGATGGAGATAAGTGCATCTTTTTTGATAGATCGTGACACACCAGTCCTCAGACTTGGCCTGTGCAAGCATGCTGAACTTCAGTCCCCTGACTGAGTGGTTCAAAAAGCACAGATCTAAAACAGGAAACAACACCTCATCCTTCCTTGGAACAGTGAAGTACCAGCTGTAGGACCCGGACTCAGCAACCCAAGAGGGCTTGAGGAAGTTGTGGATCGACAATCATGACCATATCACCAATCTCCAGTGTCCTCTTGTCAGTCTTCCATTTCTACCGGACTTGGGGGCTGGGTAGGTAATACTTCAGGAAGTCCCTCCAGAAATTATCTGAAAGCAGTTGACCATGGTGCCGGCGTCTGCGACTCAGGATCTCAGAAACTTGGTAAACTACCTGGGGTAAGGATGCATCTTGACATACAATCAGGAAGCAGAACGGAATGACTGGGTCAAGATCGGCTACATTCGATGAAGTATACCCGAGTGGCTTCGAGTTGAGGACCCCTTCAACTTCATCCAAGACTGTTCTCAGTACTTCCTCTGTGACAGTCTGGGCCCCTATAGTCACTTTGAGGGCTGCTTTAAGTGAGTTGATTTCCCTCTCCCAGCAACCCCCGAAGTGAAGTGCATCTGGTGAGTTGTAAACTAATTTGATTTCTTGGCCAGCGAAGTGACTTATTAGCTCATTCTGCATGGCAGAAAAGGACTCACTAAGTTCACGTCCCTCCCCTTTAAAGTTAGTGCCCAGGTCACAGAGCAACTCATATGGTTTCCCTCGGTGTGTGATGAATCGTCTCAGGGCCATTAAGAACAAGTCTGGGTCAATACTAGGGCTGTGTATCAGGGGAGAGTGAGGCAGTGTTAATTTCGTTGACTAAATATTTTCGTCATTATTTTCGTCACGAATATATTTTTGCCGACGAAAACGAAACGAAAACTAAAATAGAAGGCACTGATGGAGACTAAAACTATGACTAAATTGATTGACATTATCGTCAACGAATAAAGGACGAGACGAAAATAGACTGTGACGAAAATCAAATCAGCAGACGGGAGAGATGCGAGGAATGAGCAAAAGAACCGGCAAAACAGAACAGACTGCATGAGAGAAGAGAACCAATCAGAGCCTGACTTATTGAGACGTGAAGCGAAGGTTTTCAGTTTTTATGAGCTCCCGGGAAGTCGGCATTCGAAGAGGTGATAGGGACTTTAAGCAACAGCCTCTGGTGGAACGGCAACGCCATTCTGGCGTTGTATTGCGCCTGCGCGAATTTAACTGCTACTTTGTGACGTTCTAATTTAACGGTCTACTACGGGAGAACAGCTGATTTGCCGGAGTCGCTACAACGTGAGAGGTTAGGTAAATAAATGTTATGTTTTTAGACTTATTTACATCATACAATATTAAAAACTCCTCTTCTGACAAAAGATTGTCATTTAACGCCAAAAGCAATCCTTCTCTTGCTTTTTTAAATTATATATTTTTTTGGATCTCAATAAATTAATTAATGCTGCGTTGCGCTGTTCTGTTTTACCGTTGCTTAGTGACTTTTACGTTCTTGGCTACAGCGGTGTGACGGCAAACTTCCGGTCGCTGTAGCCGGTCCATTCGCAGCTGTTGCTTAAAGTCCCTACTGTCTAAAAGAGCGACAAAATGTCCACAGCTCACTTCACGTTTGACGACGAACAAAACAAAACAAAGTGTAAAGCACGCAGAGCGCTCATTCGTGGCAAGAACACAACCAATTTGAAAAGACATTTACAGACGAGCCACCCGGACATTTTCTCAAATGTAATTTCACAACGATGTTCTTTTGTTTATTGAGCTAAGCAAAATTGGAATAGTGCAGTGCGTAGATGTTGTAGCATTAAATATTACGAACTGAAAAGTACTGTAAAATAGCCCCTTCTTCAAATTAGATGCGAGCACAATACTAATACGTAATATCATGATAAATACATTTGATTAATACTAATGTTTAGTATATTTAATAATGTTCTACTTGTTGACAATATCACAAATATTTCTATATTAGTCATGTGAAACATGAATGTTCACATCCTATCATTATACATACAAATCTAGCAATATTGTAGTATTTAAAACATACAATATTGCTAGACAAATTAATACCTTATAAAATCTTGTTACTTTTTTTTTATCCACCCAACTTATTAAATATTTACTTTAAATGTATGCACTTATTGTTCAGCTCAGCTGTAAGCTTTAAGGTCCTGGACCTAACGTTATTTTTCTTTTATTGATGGTCAATTGGCAGCTAGTTATTGTTTACATTATCATGACAGTGTTTGTTGCTGCATAAAAGCTTTTGAATCGAAATAAAGACACAGTTGTGTTGAAATAAAGTTGAATTTGTGTTTTATATATTTTGGTTAAGTTTGTTTCCTATACCAGCTGTAAAAAATTGTCTAGTAAATCTGTTATTGATTTTAGTCTTATTTTAGTCGACTAAAATACCAAGCAATTTTAGTCGACTAAAATACCAAGCAATTTTAGTCGACTAAAATACCAAGCAATTTTAGTCGACTAAAATAAGACTAAAATTAAAACAAATCAGATGACTAAAACTTGACTAAAACTAAAAAGAATTATAGTCAAAAGACTAAGACTAAAACTAAATTAAAATTTCGTGTCAAAATTAACACTGGAGTGAGGCCAATCTGCTTCCACCTGACACTGGTTTTCCTGACCTCAGGAGACTCAACTCAGCAGGAAAGGGCTCAGCTTGGGCTTAACAGAGGATTTTACATTGAACTTCTCGTTGGGTATCGGCAAATGAGGTGTAGGCTGCCCCATGAAGCTCCTGACCACAGGCATCAAAGACGGCTGACAGAGAGTTGTATTGCTCTGGCTTTGGTAAGGTTGTGATTATCCACTGACATACAGAATGCAGATCATCTTAATTCACTACTTTGCTCTCCAAAAGATTAGGGAGGTTGTTCAGGCCAGCTATCTGGTGGCAGCTTGAGGAATGGTTGACCCTGATTCCACCGTAGTGATGTGTTGTTCGTGAACGAATCATTCTTTTTGAACAAATCTTTTAGGTGAACAAAACGTTCTTCGTGTAATATGAAGAAATGGTCACTGAACGAATCAGTGAACGAATCATTTTGGTGAACGGACTGAAAATGAACAAATCTCTTGAAAGAATCATAATTTCCAGCACTACTCCACCGGCTCCCTATTGTAGAAACCTCCCTATTATACAAACTGCCTCGAGTTATATCATCTGCCGAGTAGTCTTTAGATTTTTATTCTCTCACAGGTAAGCCACTGAACCATATGCCTTATCTGATGCATCACAGAAGATGTGAATCTCATGCCTACAAGATGGGTGATTCATCTTTGAGCTGAAGTTACATCTGTGCAGAGATATCTCATCTAGTCCACTCATCACTTCTCCCATTCACACCACAAGGTAAGGATGCTTGTGGATTTACTTGGGACTTGGAGTCATAACGTCCATCTCTCCTCTTGGTTGGTGGGTCAGGAGCATAAGTTACTTTTCTAGAAGTATCATCCTGAACTTGGAGCTTGTACTCCAACCAATCCACAAAGTCAAGAAGAGCAGGAACTGTTATTCTTGATGGGTGAACATACCTCTTGAAACTGGTCCTAAGCTTGTGTGGAAGTTTGCCATGTAGCCTGAACACATGCGAACCACATTCCAATTCAGCTGCCCCTCCTGACCCCAGCTGCTCTAGCATACTCACTAATGAATGGACAAGGAGGGCAAATGGCTTGAATGCTTTAACATCTCCTGATCTGATGTCGGGACCTTCCAGAACTTCAGCGATATTCAGAAGAACAAGCTTGTGGTTGTGACCATACATCGTTATCAGAGCTTGCATGGTGTCTGTGTAGGGTCTCACAGAATTACAGTAAGAATATTCTACCAAGGAACAGATATTTGAAGTGTTCAGTTGCAACTGCTGGGAGAAGGTTCTCAAGTGCCATCCAAAGTCTCAAAAACTGTTTCGGGTCTGCTGATGTTAGGTATGGTAGGTGCTGGTCCCCGGTAAATCTTTCCTTGCATGTGTACCATTTTAGCTCTAGGTATAATCTCAGGTTGCTTTGGTAGGTGGAACTCTCTCTTGTCTAGATAATGCCTGTTTATGAATTGAGGGTTGTCGTCAGAGTAATGAACAGCTTCAGCAGTCTGTGAAGACCTCTGTTGGGTAGCACGATAGCTCTAACTAGCATGTGTCTTTTCTAACCTGGGTGAAAGTGTGAAGTCCCTCATCTGTCTTGTCAGCTGCTTACAGTGGACAGATATGTGCTGGAAAACATCAGCAGAACATGCTGAAGGCTCCTTCTGGGTAACTGATGAAAACTGTCTGTCTGTCTGAGTGTCGGTTGGGGCACTGGGGTCACTGAGTGGCAAGGAGTCTCTATTCCTGTGTTATTCTGCTAGATCTCCTGCTTTAATGTAGCATTCCTTGAGGGCTTATAGTGCAGACAGGATTTCAGGTAGGATTGTGGCTATGTATCTCATCACTGTCTCTCTTCATCTCGGTCCACATAGACTTAATGTCAGATAGCTGTTGGGCTTGGAGGTGAAGCTCATTATTCTCTGATTGTTTATATGTCTCGTAATTCATCATGAAGTAGTAGATCACCTGCATATGAGTGCACTCACTTTCTCTACTCTGGCTTGATCCAGATGTGCAGTTGGTACTGCTCTCTTCACATAGCCTGATCCAGGTAAACGGCATTTACGCACCTCCCAAAATTCGGAAGTAGTGTTTTCTCACCTCCAAAGATAAACCTCTAAATTGAGTTTATCCACCTGTAAATAGCCTACAGTTCCTAAGCCATTGTAAATTAAGTTTATGATTATTAGTTTCATAGGTTGATTGTTGTTAAACCTAAGATGAAGTCTTTCATATTGCGCTGCAGCTATCGGTGTTGACCAATTGCTTGCAGTGTTGCCAGTAGTAGTGGGCAGTTTGGATCCTTTTACTGACTCTGATCTTTGAGTCTTGTTCAGCAAAATTAACTAATCTTTTCTCTTTCCGTCTCTATGGGACTGACAGGAAGAATAAAAGACTCAGACCTCATCTGTCGATTCAGAACCCATATGTTGCGTAATGCGCATGTGCAGTCAACACAAAATGAACGAATCACTCTCTGAGACAACTCTGTAATCCTGAGTCATATTAAAGATTTGTTCAGAATGAACAAATCGTACATGAACGACACGCGACAGACTGCATCAAGATTCAAAAATGGATATCCGACAATGTTTTAAGTGCCGTCAAGACAGCAGCCCACCTCCTGATGCCAGCAAATGGCCTTGGCTACAAGCCCAAAGTGAGTGAGCTCGGAAAACAGTTAAACTTCATGTTTTTGAGGTTAATTTGGTTCACGGTAAATTCATGCCACTGACTTAAAATAACTTAAATAACTTTTGTTATTTTTAATAGAAATCATCACTCATACAGCAGCCATTCATCTCATCTCCGGTTTGTGTTCATATAACGTTACATACAATATCCATGATCCGCCAGGGCTATATAGTCCAATGGTGCGCACATTTGGAGAAATAATAATTTTATGACATGTTTGTATATATACAGAATAAAATTTATTTTCATTTGCACAGATTTAAAGAGCTCAAACAGCTAACAGAGCAAGCGAATACTCTCCTCTTATTGATTCACGTCAGCTATGACAATCAGTGCAATATCATTAGTTTGTAAAGCTGTCAATCATATCACATGAACCATGTGACCAAAAGGATGTCCTTCTGCAATGAAGCTGTCTGTGTCATTTCAGTCTGTGTCATTGATAAAATATATGAAAAGCATCTTATCAGCCTTTTCTAAAACTTCTCCAAAGCCTCCCATGATATGGTCTTACAATTATAAAATGCATAATTTTAGAGATATCATCCTCAGATTTGAATGAAGCATGACCACACTTGTAGCTACACTTTAGTTGTGGTTAGTGTGTAGTTGATATCCTACATTAAAAAAAATATTTTATACATTTAATAAATATATCCTTAATATTTGTTGTTTTTGTTTTGCTATAGCATTCAGACATTTTGGACAAAACGAGACATTTGAGGACCATTCCTGGGCTTTTGGGGAAACACTGATCTACATTTTTCTGACATATTATATACCAAACAACTAATCGATTAATTGAGAAAATATTCAACAGATTAATCAACTGTGAAAATAATCCCATATCTCTAATCATTATGTACAGGTGCATTGCATTGGAACCCATGGATATAAGCCTCCCTCTCTATCGCTCTTAAAAAATGTTCTCTCCGTTTTGTCATTTAGTAAACTTTATAGATTTCAACCATATTATTCCTTCTGGCAACTCTTTAACAAAAACTTAGATTAATGTATGAATTGAATAGTGATTGTGTGACATATATGAGGGAACAACCAGTGATACCCTTGGTAGTAATATCAAATGATAGCCTATAGCGATGTCATCAGGACCATGATGTGGTCACCCAGAATTTTTAGTTTACCCACCACTACACCTCTATTTGCTATATATATAAACATCTCTTACTGAAGCAGAACGTTGGAATACTTAGAAATACACTAAATAGGAAGATAAATACAGACAGGATGTTGCTAATCAACAGCTCTTATGAACTGAAACGAATGGACGAATTCTCAATCACAGAAAATATATATAATCTATACTTACTTTTCCACATGCATGCACACAGTCACTCGACATAAACCACAACTTAATGGCAATTCAGCGTGGACTGATTATGTATTAGAACACATTTGTACACAAACAGCTCATTGGCATATAAAGGAACATGCACTGAAACCACACACTGTGAACAGAGCTGTTTTTGACAGGGTAAAAATTGTGTTGTTTTAAACTACAATTAAAGAGTCATATCAATTTGTCGAAAATGGGCATCTTTAAAATTTCACAAAACACTTTCTACACTGAGAGCAGGTTCAGTTCAGATCATTTTATTTATTTCCCAAAGGTAAGTTGGTTGCAGCAATCAAACATTTCATATAAACAACAAAAACACAATACATTTCCTTAAGGTAAGAAGTTCTTATCTTAAATTTAAAAACTTTACAACTGAGGGGATAAATAAAAGTTATTTTACTTTCCCTGGTTTACAATCATCAAGACAATTCATGTTTTTCACTTTTAGAGAATTAAACCAGCACAACAGTGAAAAAGATAACAGTAACTCAATATAGGATCTGTAGAACATGCACATCAATGTTTTGTTGACATTAAATAACCTTAGTTTCCGCAAGCAGTACAATCTTTGCTGCCCCCTCTTACACAAAACCTCAGTATTTGGAGAAAATAAAAATGTTTTATCCAACACATTGCCCAAATACTTGTACTGTTAAACACTCTCAATACTAATTTAATCCTTGTTTGCTTATACTAAATAGATTTCCGCCATGAGTTAAAATCAATAGTCATCTCCTTAGTTTTAGAAACACTAAATGCACAATATGTAAGATTACTTTATTACAATATCCCAAAACCACTAGAAGTGTTATATATTTTGCTGACTTGTGTACTTACATTACCCCAAATGTTTCGAAGAATGTTCAAAACTAGTTACACGGACAGTGGCCATAGTGTCATTGTGTCAGCTGCCAATTACTTCCTAACCCCTCAATTTCCGGTTTTGTTTTGTAGAAAACATGGAAACACCAAAGACGCTTTAATATGTTATGCGTTTAAATAGACCGGTGATGACCACACCGTGTAGCATTATAAAGGGACTTCAAAACGTATCTAGTATGATAAAACAGTACTGCTTTACCTGTCGTACGCACGACTGGAAGCAGTAGAAGTGATCAACTGTGGCATAATAAAAGCTTTCAAGCTCTATGTGTGTCACGCTTGTTCGTTGGCCTTGTTTCATTTAGACGGCTTATTTTTAATACACATTACATATTGTGCCTTCACAGTATGTTTCAAGAAAGCATTCCGACACCACAAAAAAAATCATAAACCACAAGGCCAAACATGGAGTCCTGATCACTCAATGAGATAACGATTATGGAATTATCTGAAAATTTTATAATATGCCTATTTATATAACTCTTCTTACAGTCTTTGTGTACAAGATAAATAATAAGGGGGAGAGGACACATCCTTGAGGTGATCCAGTTGATGATATTTACATTTACTAAGGTTTTTATGAAGAGTGAGTTAACAAATGAACCTTGCAGTGTCCTTTCTGTGTAAAAGTTTTTCCAAACTGAGAGCGAGTGAAAGACTTTTACCCAGTATGAATTAACATGTGCCTCTCTTAATGTTTGATTTATATGTAAAACACTTTCCACACTGAGAGAAGCAGAAAGGATTTTATAAACTGTGAGTTACAAAATGAGTATTAAATTGTCCTTTCTGTGTAAAAGTATTTCAGTATGAGCGCAGGTGAAAGGCTTTTTTTCCAGTATGAATTAAATTGTGCCTCTTAAGATTACCGTTACGCATGAAACTCTTTCCACACTCAGAACAGCTGAAAGGCTTTATTGCAGAATGATTTAACATGTGATTCTCAAGGCTTTCTTTGCGTGCAAAAGTGTTTCCACACTGAGAGCAACTGAAAGGCTTTTCTGAAGTGTGAGTTAACAAATGACTCTTAAGGTGTGCTTCCCGTATAAAACTCTTTACACACTTAGAGCAGCTGAAAGGCTTTTTTCCAGTATGAATTATCATGTGGTTCCTAAGGCTTACTTTATATATAAAACCCTTTCCACACTGAGAGCAGAAGAAAGGCTTTTTTCCAGTATGAATTAACATGTGATTCTCAAGGCTTTTTTTGCGTGTAAAAGTGTTTCCACACTGAGAGCAGCTGAAAGGCTTTTCTGAAGTGTGAGTTAACAAATGACTCTTAAGGTGTGCTTTCCGTATAAAACTCTTTCCACACTGAGAGCAGCTGAAAGGCTTACTTCCCGTATGAATTAACATGTGCCTAATACGATTACGGTTATATGTGAAACTCTTTCCACACTGAGAGCAGCTGAAAGGCTTTATTCCAGTATGAATTAACATGTGATTCTTCAGAGTTTTGTTACATGTGAAAGTGTTTCCACACTGAGAGCAGCTGAAAGGCCTTTTGACTTCTCTTTTTTCAAAGCTGCAACTCACTGATTTTTCTCCATTGACATCATGATCTTTCTGATCCTGATATTTCCCCTGCACCTCATTCAGATCTTGCCTTTCTTCTTTCATTTTCATCAAGCCTATAAAAAAAGAAACAAAATAAAATGGTAAATTTAAAATAACACCTATTTTAACACAGTACAAAAAAAATAACTAAAAACACTGCATTATACTGACAGGTTAATAGATGGTGATATCAGTTTGTAAAATAAACACACACTGACAGCTCCAGCAAACAAGGTTTGTTCTTTGATCACTTTCTTTAATTTAACAATTTAAAAATAACATATTACATTCATATCATTGGGAGAAACCAGGTTTAGTTTGGTCACTGATTCTCTCACACACACACACACACACACAAAACATTGAGACAAATACAATATGTATGAACTCGAATAATTACACATCACAGATCGGGTCATTGTCACGAACATGTTGAATATTCTCATGAACCTGTTTAAATATTAAACATGCAATTTAATAATATATAAAAAGATCATAATAAAGACAGTACTGTTCGCTACCTTACTCAAAGAGTAATTTCAACATAGGAATGAATTATTTATGCATTTTATTGCATTTTCTTCTGAAATTCTTATTACCGCAATGCATCCAGCTGTGTCTGAACTTATGTTGTAATTACAACCTAGAAGAAGGATCTGGGTACTGAAATGGCCAGGCTGCAGTCCAGGGGCCTCATTTATAAAACTGTGCGTACGCACAAAAGCCAAAAAGCACACCTGCACGCAATTTCCACTTTATAAATCACAGCCTACCTGATAATTTGTGCATGCAAAAAAAAAATCATTTACAGCCCTTTATCCGCCCACATTCAACCATTTATAGACAATGCAAATTACCTCATTGGCCATGCATATTAAAAGGAGCAAGGAAATTTGTGTTTTTTAAAAACAAAATCATGGCAGCAATGGAGAGCAACGGCAAGAACCGAAATTTCTCTGAGGCAGAAATAGAGGTTCTTGTGAGTGAGGTGGATGAAAGGAAGGCTATTTTGTTTGGTGGCCACAGCAGTGGAATTACCAATAAAAAAAAAATATTTAGAGTGGCAACACATCACTGCTGCGGTAAACGCAGTTGCTTCGGCAAACAGGACGGTTCCAGATGTAAAAAAGAAGTGGTCCGATCTTAGGGTGGGAGCAAAGAAACGGCTTGCCTCTCACCGACAGAGTGTGTGTGCAACTGGTGGGGGCAAAGGCTCCCCCGATTTGTCCCCAATGGAGACCCAAAACAAAATAAATTATACACTCAAAAAAGTCAACTAGCCACTTGTTTGATTTGCAAAATACAAATATGTCTGATTAATAAGAATATAACACGTTTACTTATGTTAAATGATTCATTCTTGTTATTTGTAACTACATTTTTATTCGAAGCAGTGCAAGTTTACTTGATTTGATTAGATGCATAATGGGTGCTACGAAAAAAATCATGTTCAATCAACAATTTATTTTTTTGAGTGTACAATTGGTTTAGTCCTTATTCTTGCAGAGTCTGCGGGAGACCAGTGTGACGAAACTCCCAGCGCAGAGTCTGCAGGGGCTATGGAGTTTCCCGAGGTCCCCAGCACAAGTGCGTCCCGGTGCTGAATGAGGCTGTTTTGCAGACACAGAGAGACACCATTAATGCAATTACGGTAATCGCAGATGAGCTTAAAAGCAAATAAGGGTTGTGCTGGGTGACATTGCATCTACATTAAAAGATCTTATTAAAAAATGAACCTTTGCACTGTTGTTCTTCACAAATGGCGCATTACTTCCTGACGGAGCCTTGCTCCCTGATGATGTCCTTCTTGTTGGGGAGGGGGGTGTGGGTCAGGCTCTTCATGCTGGTGTTGTGGTAGGTCGGGAGGAACAGGGATACCATTCATCAGTGCAATGTTGTGTAAAATAGCGCACACCATGATGATCTGGCATACTTTTTTTGGTTGATATAAAAGTCTACCACCCGAAGCATCAAGGCAACGCCATCTACACTTGAGGAGGCCAATGGCTCTCTCAACTACTGAGCGCGGGTATCATTAAAGCGCACTTCTTCTGCGCTCTGAGGGTTTGAGAATGGGGTGAGTAGCCAGCGCCTGAGCGGGTAACTTGCGCCGATTACATTTGGGAAACCGGACATTGCTGCAAATTGCCTTTTGATATTGGCCTGTTTTCCAACAGTGTAAGGAGCATGATCCAAGAGCATGGCTCTAGGAAATCTAAAGCGGCTTATTAGCCACTCATCATCATGGGCTAGGAAATCCTCACGGTCCCTGAATACTCTTTCCCTCCGAAGTCTGCCATTGGCATAGTCTTCCAGCAGTGCCAGCGCATCCATCATACAATATGCACTCAAGTGTTGCTGCAGTAGGCTATTAATGTTTTCAGCTATCAGATTTAACATTTACACCTTATCACATTAATCACATAATGAGTGATAGGCCTACATCCATTTAAGATATATACATATAGTTCCTTTTATGTCTTTAAACTAAACATGCATGTATCTTTAGGACCCATAATGATGATTTAATGTTATTTGTATTTTTTGTTGTAACCGGGACCTATGAGCAACTTGTAAATATTGTAAATATTGAAATATGTCAAAGTACATTTTGCCATTTTGCAAAGGGTTAATTCCCTTTATCCGCAGTCAGTTCCACAACTCACCATCAGTGTCGCCAAACTGCTTTGTCTTCAAAATGTGCGTACGCATGGGTCAGAGTTTGCGTGTAGGTGCGCATATTTTCACGTCAAGTTTTTCTTTATAAATCCCACCTTTTGTGCAGGAACTGGCGTATGCATGTTTTCAGCCCCGTTTTGTGCATACGCAAGCTTTATAAATGAGGCCCCAGATCTTTTACCCATATAAAACATTATATCATCATAAAGAGGAAGATGTGACAAAGAAGACCTAAGACAGTTGAGCAACTAGAAGCTTGTATTAGACAAGAATGGGACAACACTCCTATTCCTAAACTTGAGCAACTTGTCTCCTCAGTCCCCAGACGTTTTCAGACTGTTATAAAAATAAGAGAGGATGCCACACAGTGGTATACATGGCCTTGTCCCAACTTTTTTGAGATGTGTTGATGCCATGAAATTTAAAATCAACTTATTTTTCCCTTAAAATGCTACATTTTCTCAGTTTAAACATTTGATATGTCATCTATGTTGTATTCTGAATAAAATATTAAAAAATTTTTCATCATTGCATTCTGTTTTTATTCACAATTTATACAGTGTCCCAACTTTTTTGGAATCGGCTTTGTACATTCCTAGTGGCAAGACTGACTTCAAACAGGTGAAAGTTTGCCAATATCAGCCTTTCTGTACATAAAGTACATAATTATCAAATACAATTACTGTGATTGACCAAAAGGGTTTTTTATGTTCCAAAGGTAGTGGTACGCTTTTAGTTTCAAGACTAACTTATTACAGGTGAAAGTTTGCCAATATCGCCCTTACTTATACAGTACATAATTATTCTTAAAAAACAATTACTGTAAATAACCCAAAGAGTTTTTTCATGTTCCAAAGGCTGTAGTTTATTCCTAGTTACAAAACTGACTTACTACATGTGAAACTTTGTCAATATCTCCAATACTGTACAAACAGTGCATAATTATTCTTAAGAAAAGCCACATTTCTAGTATTTGTAAAACTGCATTTTTCCATCCCAAAAATATATCTAAATTACGGCATATCCTCTCAATGTCAAATGCAGAGGTTAGATTATTGTAATGCTTTATTGGGTGGCTGTTCTGCATGCTTAGTAAACAAACTACAGCTAGTCCAAAATGCAGCAGTAAGAGTTCTTACTAGAACCAGGAAGTATGACCATATTAGCCCGGTCCTATCAACACTGCACTGGCTCCCTATCAAACATCGTATAGATTTTAAAATATTGCTTATTACTTATAAAGCCCTGAATGGTTTAGCACCTCAGTATTTGAATGAGCTCCTTTTACATTATAATCCTACGTCCGCTACGTTCTCAAAACTCAGGCAATTTGATAATACCTAGAATATCAAAATCAACTGCGAGCAGCAGATCCTTTGCCTATTTGGCGCCTAAACTCTGGAATAACCTACCTAACATTGTTCGGGAGGCAGACACACTCTTGCAGTTTAAATCTAGATTAAAGACCCATCTCTTTAACCTGGCTTACACATAACATACTAATATGCTTTTAATATCTAAATCCGTTAAAGGATTTAGGCTGCATTAATTAGGTAAACTGGAACCGGAAACACTTCCCTTAACACCTTATGTACTTGCTACATGATTAGAAGAATGGCATCTACGCCAATATTTGTCTGTTTCTCTCTTGTTCCGAGGTCACCGTGGCCACCAGATCCAGTCTGTGTCCAGATCAGAGGGTCACTGCAGTCACCCGGATCCAGTACGTATCCAGACCAGATGGTGGATCAGACCAGATGGTGGACCTCTACTGCCCTGAAAGACAGCGGAGACCAGGACAACTAGAGCCCAGATACAGATCCCCTGTAAAGACCTTGTCTCAGAGGACCACCAGGACAAGACCACAGGAAACAGATGATTCTTCTGCACAATCTGATTTTGCTGCAGCCTGGAATTGAACTACTGGTTTCGTCTGGTCAGAGGAGAACTGGCCCCCCAAAAAAACTGCATGTATAGAAACAGCAGTAAAATATGATAAAGATCGCTGATAATGTTTGATGACTTTGCCCCAAAATAAGGTTCAAAACGCCCTTTTCCCCACAGGTTATACTTTTAATAGGCATGCGCCATGGTTCACGATTAGGCCTGAAATGTTTCCTCAAGTAACTTGAGTAACTCGATTACAAAATCAGGCTGCAAAATGAAAGGGAGCGATAAAAATGTCGATGAGCAAAGAGAAGAAACAAATAGGAGAAAACGACTCAAAATGTCCAAGGTTTGAGATCATTTCATATTGAAACCTAGAGAGAATGTCGTGGCCTGTGTCCATTGCCAAATAGAGCTGGCATACCACAACAGCACATCATCCATGCTGCAGCATCTCAACAGAAATCATCCACTCTACTCAGAGACCGGAGGACCTTCACCCTGGACACTGTAACTCAATGTGATTGCCAGTCGAGATGAAGGCGGTTAAATAAAGTATATTAACTATGTAAGGGACAACCCACGACGGTGAAAATACACCGCACGCGAATACCACCAGATTATTTAACAGCTTAGTTTATATAACGCCTACCAAGGGGTAAATTTACTGCCAAAAAAAGTTGTGAATGGCTTTTACGATTAAATATACTAGATACTCTCTTTATAATGTGAAAGAATATGAAAACATATATGTTGGTTATATCATTTTCAGTTTTTAAATAACGTTATACATTTAAATGTATTTTACACACTCAAAGCATTAGCCCATGACTGTATATCAAACATAGTATCTTGCAAGTTATCGCATATCACATTTCTCTTCAATATCATGCAGCCATAATACAAATTATTCAATTATTCACAACTTTTTTTGAAACTTTCTTTATACCATGTCTCTGAATACTTAGTTGATACTTTTGTTTGAATACATGTTATAATCGCATCCCTAAGCCTATTGCGCTCCAATTTGAGTCTTTGTTCATTTTAGTTTGATTGCCATGAATAGGATTTATAAATGCACAGCCATGAACTTACTGTATGATAATGATATTTTAGCTTAGTAATATCAATAATTATTTTTTCACCTTTTTTTAGTAAATCATCACAGCTTCGTATGGACAGATATGTGCAGAAAGCTACTTCATGTTCCACTGAGCAAGCAGCTGAGTTTTCAGAGAGCATTTTAAACATGATTGTCACAGACATGCGCCCACTGTCCATGGTGGAGGATGATGGTTTTAAAGTGATGATTTTCACTTTCAATCCCAAGTACGAGCTTCCTTCAAGACCCTTCTTCACGAAAAACATGGAGAAAAAGTATGAAGGCATCAAAGGCAAGTTGATGAAAGCCCTGCAGGAGACTGACAGTGTTGCACTAACAACTGATATTTGGACGAGCGTTGCAACAGAGGCTTATCTTGGGGTGACGCGTCACTATCTTGGGGAGGATTGGGAAATGTCCCACTGCCTGACAATGATGCCCCTTGAAGAGAGACACACGGCTGCTAATATTGTAAAGTGGATTGAGAATGTAATTGCCAAATTCGACATTCCACTAGAGAAAATCAAGGCCTTTGTTCACGACAACAGTGCTAATGTCGTAGCAGCAGCAAAGATTTAGCAAGAAAGGCATGGATGGGCATCATGGCGATGTGCAGGGCACACCCTCAACTTGGTTGTACAAAGCTCGCTAAAGATCCACCAAGCTATCTCCAAGTGTGTGGCTTCTTTAAGATGCCTTGATGAACATTTTAAGAAGAGTGAATTAGCATGCACCAAGTTGAAGGAGAAGCAGAAGCAAATGGGCACCGAGACAAACATGCTAGTGCAAGATGTATGCACACGGTGGAACAGCTCCTATCAGATGTTGTCCAGGCTGCTAGAACAAAGATGGCCAGTGACTGCTACACTCTCTGACAGTGGAGCCTGATTGAAGAGCTGTGCAAGGTTCTTGAGCCTTTTGAAGCAGCAACAGTGTTTCTGAGTGGACAGCAATGTTACACTTTCTGCACTTCCACAGCTAGTGCACAATCTTAAGATCACCGTACAGAGTCCAGATCCTGAGACTGCACCAGTGAGGTCATTCCAGGCTCATGCGACAGAACAGATCACAGCAAGATGGCAAGGACTGACAGAGTTTACACCTGAATCTCCAAACATTACCCTACTTGCTACTGCTCTAGATCCCAGGTTTCAAAAACTAAAGTTCTTCACTGCTGACCAAGTATTCAAGGTCCAAAGCACAGTACAAACCATGGCACTAGCTGTTGCTGACAAAAAGCAAATGAAGCAGCCCACTGCAAGAGAAAATGGAGCATCTAGCACAGCACACAACTCTCCAAGAAGCGCATGTCAAGAAGGTCACATCGTTCCTCGACATACTGTGATCAGACTCCAACTCCAGTGATGAAGAAGATGAGGAGCAGCAGTTAAACCAAGCTGTGCAGGAGGTAGGCAAGATCTTTTTTTTTTTTTGCTCTTATTTAACAATTTCCACAATAAGGCAGTTCACATAATAGAACATTTTTAAAACAGAAACTTTTTGCAAATATAAATAACCAAAACAAAACACATTTTATTCCACAGATCTTGATGTATTTCGGAGAACATCCCCTGTCCAAGGAGGAGAATCCACTGTCTTGGTGGAAAATGAATGAAGTAGAGCCCGACCAATATGGATTTTTGGGGGCCGATGCCGATATTACCTCGAAAAGAGCTGATTTATAAGCCGATATTTTGATTTTGAAAATAAACTGGATATTAGACCAATTTCCTATAAACTGCACTTACACACATTCAATAGCAAAATATCCGCCTGTTCTATGTATGTGGGCTGTATAAACCATTTTCCAGAAGGGATGTATGTTAAAAAAAGCCTTAGATTACAGTCTCAATGACTAAACAATTGCACATCAAAAGTATATATTTTTTATTGATCAAAAAAACAGTCTGGTTTTAAACATTTAACACTTTTCCTTTCTTCCAGTTGAAGCTGGTTTTAACAGTCTGTGTGTGTACTGTAAATAAATTATAATACTAAAGTTAAAGTATTTGCAGAAGTAGTCCCACACTTTGCTGCTACAGCATTCACCTTTTTCAGGTATCTGTAGGGCAGAAAGAGAGACAGAGAAAGAATAAGCATGAGTATTAATAATATCACCATGTATCATTACTCATGTCATCATTAGAATTATAATAATAATAATAATAAACAGGGATCTCCTACATAGGCAAACATTAGAAATATATATATATATATTTTTATTTGTCAAGCAATAGGTATTACCTATTACCTACTGATATTTAACAATATTATTACAACATTTCCCTGTTATGTCTGTAAAGCTGCTTTGAAACAATCTGTAAAAAAGAAGAAAAAAAAAGAAAAAAGCTTTTTCAGCTCACATTTATTTACATGACCCCTCTGGTTTAATAATTTCTGACGCCCCTACTGTAGTTACTGTAACTACACTATATTTGCTCTCACAGACACATTCACAACGGACCCGTATATCTTCTCCTCTTCTCTTTGTGCAGTCTGAATCAAAACATCGTCATGCGCTGCATAACGTAAAGTTAGCCTACTGTTACCGGAAGATTACGGAATCAATTTGAAGTTGAATGGTTAACGTTAAGGGGTGGTCACACTAGACTTTAAACATGCAAAATTATTTCCGATGCCGATGCGAATGGGCGGGAGCCAAACGGTCTCTCCACAGTTATCACAACATGGATTAAAATGTGCTTGTACTGTGTCTTTTACGATGGCGTCGAAAACGTCTTATATTGCAATCTCTGTATCTCTCTCTATATAAATATATACGCCCTAAGCAATAAAAAAAATATAAAACGTCCTCATTCAAATGTACATCTGTTCCTGTTTCCACTGACACTACGAACTATGCAGCTTCTTTTTTATTTTATTTTATAATCTTTTAAATATGTATTATATAAAATAGGACGCCGGCTACAGCTAAAGTTATATATTGCTTCCTTCATTTTTGAATTTCTGTACAGAGAGGTCACGCAGTGACGTATCGATCTTCTACTGGTCCCACATCTTCACGTGATGCAAATTCGCAGGTCAGAGTTCATCAGACTTGAACTTTGGAACGCAGCGAAATGCGAAATATTTCGAATGCGCTTGCGTTTCCGGTCTGACGCATTCGCATGCGTATGAATGGAAGTCAATGGAGAGAAAAGTGCAGTGTGACTGCCCCATTAGTGTCATGAACACACCACTGTCGATTTTGAGAAGAACCACCTTCAAACAAGTTAAAAGCAAGTATTTAATGGGCCTGCTAAAAAGGAAGCTATATTAGCGTTAGACTAACATAACAGTTGTTTTTTCGAGGCATGCTGTACATAACTTCTATTCATTGACTACACGCACCCCCTGCCACATTTACGCAGTCATTATGTGGGAAACACTGAAGATATATTTAGAATAAGTTAAACGCTAACGTTATAGTTTGACCTCTTATTAACGTTCACGCTCTTACACTGATAAACATGGTATTAGCTTTGTGGCTAATCTAATATTTCAATTCATTAGTGGCTGTAAGTGATGTAACAGAATATTTAGAAGTGATAATGATAGGACCGTTAGCTAGAAATACCACACCGTTTTTATATACAGTGTATGAACTAAATCATTTCACATGACGAACAACAGACTCACCGTCAAAACAGTACATCTCTTGGCTTGGCTGATCGCTTCTGTAGTGGATTTCTGGCGCTGTTGTCAACTGGGGAGTTGCAGAGCTCTCTCTGGTGGACAAACTATGCAACACTCATAACATGAGTGAAGCACGAGACTCTGTTTCTCATGTTTCATCGGCCGTTATAAGCACAGATGCCGATTTAAATGCAATAAGCTCATATCGGCCGATATATTGGTCGGGCTCTAGAATGAAGCGGGCTATCCAACACTGGCAAAGCTGGCAAAGACCATGCTGTGTATTCCGGCCACATCCACGCCAGCAGAGCATCTGTTTTCAGCAGCAGGAAACATTGCTTCAAAGTGCAGGGCAAGCCTTAGTTCTGAGCATGTTGACATGCTTACCTTTCTACATTGCAATCACATGCTCCTTTAAAGGCTTGCACACACATCGAGAGAGAGACAATTATATTCTCATGAATATATTGGCTTAAAGCACTCGGTGTGAAAGCATGCATGGACTTTTATACCAAGTTCCTGTCCATGTGTTTTTGCCTCCAAAAACCTACAAAGCATTCCAAGACAGTAAAGGCTTATGTTCAGAATTTTTAGTTAACTTTTAGTTCTGAAAGTTAAGTTGCATGACTAAAAGTCAGTGTTTTTGTATTATTATTTATTTTAATGTATGCCTTAGTTTTTATACTTAAATTATATATTTTTTTAAAATAATTAATTTTACTTGTTTTTGCATCTCAGAAAATGCTTTATTTAAAATCCCAAATTAATGGCACTTAAATGGACTTAATTAATCTGTCAACTTTGACATTGTTCACAGCAAAATTACAGACAGAGAAACAATGGGTAATAATTAAATGTTTATTTTATGTATGCATTGATTTCTATTAATTAAAAAAATATATATATTTCTAAAAAAGGGAACTTGGTTGTTCATTTTAAGAGACCCAAGAGTCTTATTTTCTCTTGCATATATAATATTGCACTTTACAGTTTTTGCCCATTGCTTGAACACTATAGACCCATGCTAGAGAGACTGCTGTAGACTAAAGTAGACATGCTGTAGACTAAAGTAACACAACTTGAATACCTTAAAGGCCGTGTTGCAAGGTTAATTTTTTAATGAATTTGTGCAATTTGCTTGTTGGTAATAAACATTTAAACTGTTATCCATTGTATTTTATGTTGTTGGGTATCACAAAACAGAATATAATACGAAAAAGTAGGTACTATCTTACAGCGGTCTCCTTTCCCCCACAATGCACTGCATCACGTCATGTTGGGGAGAGAATTTACCAAAGCCCGTCTTGAGAGCATTGAGAGTGACTAGAGAGACGAGAGTATTCAGATTATATATATATATATATATATATATATATATATATATATATATATATATATATAGATAGATAGATAGATAGATAGATAGACAGATAGATAGAGAGATATCGACCAACAGCGACCCAAACACACTCACTTCCCCTACAGCACAAGCTTTTCAGCGCAGTTTCCATGGGACAGCACCCACACAAGCACCTGCCAAACTCAGCGACACACACCCGGCTATGTTTGCAACAACATTTTCACCGAAGGAAGAGATAAACGCTTAGAAACATCCATATAGCTACCATGATGCCTTCTATTTCTAGATGACAAAGACAACGTTTACCAGTACTACGACACTATGACAAAGGTTACCGGTACTTATCTGAACTAACGTCATGATCACTGCCACTAGACATAAAGAAAACGTAGATTTTTTCCACTCGGTGCTACTCAATGACAGTAAAAATTTAATAAAATAGGGGCTGTCATCGTTGTTTTGCGTGCTGTGTGACCTCAGAACTCGGAGTACATTGATGTAGTACGAGACATGGGTTCACGGGTGGGAAGTCACGGGTTTGATTGCCGTTCCAGTGCACTTTCACGGGTTTAAGGTTGGAAAAACATGGGTTACGGGTTGCCTAGAACGTGGCATCATACTAGGCTGAAGCTACGTTTCCTCGACTTCTCCCCAACGTGACGTCATCACCGAGTTGCGTAAAAAAAATGTTAATAGCAAAATCTTTAAAAAAAAAATCGGTCTATAAGACCATTTTTGAGACATTTTAAAAATGATATACATATCTTGAGTGATGTACCCATTAATCGAAAGTGGTGGTTAACCTGCAACATGGCCTTTAAACAAAAGCGCTGCTTTGCACTCTAGTTGCAATTCTGCAACACACTTACTCCTTTATGCAACACACTTGGTCCTGCATACTACACTCTATTTCATACATAAGACACTTCGTTCAAAAATGAAATCTCAGAGTGCCATTTGGAAAACACATGTATCCAAAATACAATACACATCGGGTAATTGCTACCAATCAAATACACAACTGAACTTATTTGCAAAACTGAACACCAATCAGCCAGCTACAAAAAGCCCTCAGTTTAGCCATTTCAAGAACTTTGCAAGCATGGATGGAGGGAGAGCAAGAGGAGGAGGAGGAGGAGGAAGATGAGGATGAGGAAGAGGAAGATGAGGAGAATAATTTTTTTATTTTTTTTTACTTTATCCGAATTCATGTTACTGCAATGTACAGTGCTACAATGTACAATATTGACCAGGCCTATTTGCTTTTTTGGTTGTTTGAAAATGTGCCTCCTGAAAATATGCCTTCTGAATAAACAGTGAAAATCAAAGACTGCAGTGTTTTATATAAAGTAGACTAGGGTGTTCCCCCTGATCTGAAAGTGTATGCATATGATGCAAGTATGTGTCATTTTGTCATCAGAGTTACATTTTGACAAAGGAATGTTAGATTTTGATAGCAGAGTTTAGGTTTTGATATTAGAGTTTCAATTTGACACAGATGTGAACGGTATATTTCCCAGTGTTGTGTCATGTTTACTTGTGTGTAGAGTTTTGGCAGAATGAGCGAAATTTTGCAAAACGTGTTCAAGCAACGGGCAAAAACTGTAATTAAGCAAAAACACATTTTATCCGATTACTTGATGGAATTTTCAGTAGATTACTCGATTACTAAATTATTCAATAGCTACAGCCCTATTCACGACACCAACTTCATTTACGTCTCTATCCAAAATGATGGTGTCTTTTATTTAGAATGTAAGGTAACATATTTGTGGTCGATATAAAATGCTTTAACTGGTAGTCTGGTGCCTTCACGTGCTTATCAACCTCTTTATATGCAGATTCCACCAGATCTTGCACACACCACAACTCGCTGTCACCAAACCGTCTCCGCTGTCGTAATACCTCAACTGTGCGCATACGTCAGTGGAACCAGACGATAGGCTTAAATGTTTTTCAGACTTGACTGTTAAAAGCAGATGATTGGCTTTCCAGTGGGAGGGGCGGGACATGTGCATACAACCACCATCATTGCCGTTATGGCCTTTCTTATATTGTTGTATGGAGGATTGAGGAACTGGCATGTCTCTTATAAATTGTCTCTGGTTATACATGCCTTACAGTTTGGCAATGTTTTATTTTAAATGTTAGAAGTCACGTTAGTTAAAATACATTGGACGTTTTTAACCCAATCGGTTGAATTTTCAAACGGTCCCTTACGCATCAAGTGCCGCTATAGCACGTCCAAGCTTTCCTTGGTTTAAATTTGCACTACAATACACTTTTACGGTTTTTAAATAATATTTTACAGTTGATATAAAGTTGTTGCATATTGTTAAAACAAATCATGGTTGTGCTCTCCCACGACAGACCCTTCTCGAATCTCTGCCGAACATAACCTAATTCAGTCTCCAAGGCTCTGAGTTCAATACAGTTTCTTGATTTTCAAAAAGTTTTTCAAAAGATTTTCAAAAAATAAAGCCTAATTAAAATTAATAATTAAATCTCCTCAGTGTCAGTGCAGCTGCATTTCCATAAGTATTTTAAAACATGGATTAAAGACAATTAATGATAGTTAACATCTTATTTTTACATAAAGGATATGTACCGCTGTCAACATTGAAAATAAGAGAGACTTCCCAGAATCAATCCCCAAAATAAGGGATTTTTTAAATACGACTCTTACCCACAAACTTAAAAAAAAAAAGCACTAATCATTAACGGTCTAAAGTTTATAACTATGCAATATTGACAGACCAATTGATATATGTTAAAAGTGATTTATTTATAAAAATGGTAATATTAATAATAATAATTTTGTGCTGCGAAATGTTGGTTTTCCCATCAAAGACAAATTTTACAGTAGGCATAATTTGGACCTACATGGCTGTTTGTCAGGGAGTGGAAGGTGGTCTCCCATTTATATTGGCATTATGTCCTCGATTTTGGTTGGTGATTAATTTGGTGATTTTGGCCGTCGGCGTCCTGATCAATCATCGTACATCACACTCATCTATTCTAGAAGTTCGCTTCGCGCTACTTTCCCCTCTTCCTCCCGCCTGCTGGCGCCCCTGCAACTGTCTTCTTCTTTGATAGTAGCCTAAGCTAGTGTATACTGCCACCTGCTTTAAAGCTGCAGTAGGCAACTTTTGTAATTCATCCGCTCCCAGTAAGAAACAACCAATCAGAGCTGCGGTCCGTAACTTTCTTTGTGTTCAAAATGTAGAAAAATGTGTATAATAAGCGAGTACACCATGAATCCATTTTCCAAACCGTGTTTTTAGCTTGTCCTGAAGCACTAGGGTGCACCTATAATAAGTGTTTATATTCGGACTATTTTAAATTGCTTCGGGGGTACCGTGGCGGAGTAACCCAGTACCTTTGTGATTCTTCATAGACATAAACAGAGAGAAGTAGTTCCGGCTACAATGTTCTTCCGCAAGACGCAAGCAGTTTTGTTTATTAACCGATAGAGCGTCAAAAGTTACCTACCGCAGCTTTAACAGAGGTCTAGCAACGCAAATGCAAGCCAGTTCACAGACACAGATATTTGCGTATTCTGAGTTAAAGGGATAGTTCACCAAAAAATCTAAATTATGTCATTAATAACTCACCCTCATATCGTTCCAAACCCGTGTGACCTCAGTTTATCTTCGGAACACAGTTTAAGACAGTTTAGATATTTTAGTCTGAGAGCTCTCAGTCCCTCCATTGAAGCTGTGTGTACGGTCTACTGTCCATGTCCAGAAAGGTAAGAAAAACATCTTCAAAGTAGTCCATGTGACATCAGAGGGTCAGTTAGAACTTTTTGAAGCATTGAAAATACATTTTGGTACAAAAATAGCAAAACTACGACTTTACTCAGCATTGTCTTCTTTTTCTGGGTCTGTTGTGAGAGAGTTCAAAACAAAGCAGTTTGTGATATCCGGTACGAGAACGAATCATTCGATGTAACCAGATCTTCTTGAACCAGTTCACCAAATCCAACTGAATCGTTTTAAACGGTTCGCATCTCCAATACGCATTAATCCACAAATGACTTAAGCTGTTAACTTTTTTAATGTGGCTGAACTGCTGTGAAGAGAGAATTGAAAATGAACATCGAGCCGAGCCAGATAATGAACGAAACATTGACTCTTTCTCAAGTCAAGAACCGTTTCTGTCAGACGTGTCCGATTCGAGAACCGAGGAGCTGATGATACTGGGCATGTGTGATTCAGCGTGAAGCAGACCGACACACAGAGCTTCTGAACTGAACTGATTCTTTTGGTGATTGATTCTGAACTGATTCTGTGCTAATGTTATGAGCGCGGGTAAATCGAAGGCTTGAATCAAGGGCAATCATCGCCAATGACGCCATTACCTAGAGCGCAAAAGAACCGGTGAACCGTTTTCTTCATCCGGTTTATTGAATCAAACTGTCCGAAAGAACTACTGGTGATCTGAAATCCGATGCAACCAGTTCTCATGAAGAGTCAATGTTTCGTTCGTTATCTGTCTCGGTTCGGTGTTCTTCTTCTTTAGTTCTCTCTTCACAGCAGTTCAGTCAGTGTACTGGGGCCTGTTTCACAGAGGAGGTTAAGTGAAAAATGTTAACCTTCAAATAAGGGAAACTCTAGGTTTTCTGTTTCACAATGGGAGGTTTGTCAAATTCGAGAAAGCAGGGTAAGTCAAACCTGTATCTGAAAGAGAGCTTACTTATACCATGGTAATTTACTCAATGAACCTAACCTGGTCAGGAGCAGGTTTTCTTCGATAAACCTAGAGTTTCTTTCGATCTCCTCCCCCTTTTTAAACACTTCATTGATGCACGCTGGAAAAATGCTCTTCTTATTAAGTGTTTACTACTGTGTAGTGACCATAGACATCCATTATGTGAGTCACAGACAAGAACGGTTGGACCTAAAAATATCAAAATGGGAAATACTGAGGAAACAAAGAAACCTACATCTTGGATGTCCTTGAGGTAAGCTAAAACATATCAAAATTTAATTTGAGAGTGAACTATCCCTTTAAGGAAAATTATATTCCAGTGTGTTAATTAAAATAAACTTAATGCAAATGGAAAAACAAGATTAGCTACTACTTTAGCTAAGTGCAAATTTACTGTAGCTACGCCCTCCATCGACACATAAGGTTAAATACGACACATGTGAATAACGGCTTCAATAGGCAGTAATGTATTGGGAACGGAAAACTAGCTTGTAACGCGATTGATTTGGTTAGAGTCCGGCTTTCGCCGAGCTCGTTCTTCTCACTTTTCCCATCACATTTTTCAATATGTTTTTTCAATAAAAATGAACAAAATGTTCTAAAAGTTGAAGTAAAGTGCCTAACGAGTGTTTAATAATGACAAAACTTTTTATAATTGTAATAAATATTATCATTTACAATCTGTTATTATTGCATCCTGTTAATGTATACAATACTGAGTTGCAAATGTATCTGCCTGTATAAAGTATAACTAGCATCTAATTATTATTTACACTTACTGCAAAGAACTGCTAATTTACATGGTAAATAGAATATATCATGATTTCCACTGTAATCCACTAGTCCACATTTATTCTGTAAATAACATCTAGAGCTACTTGCACACCGGACGAGAAGCGCTGCGTCGCGCCACATGTAGGACAACTTGAGGTATCGCACACCGGACGCGCACATTCTATATGCGTGAGCACAATTTCACAGCAAGACGGGAGAGTTTTAACTTCATCTATTATTATTATTTTAAAAATATAATTTTAATTGATAAAAGCTGAGTTTTGAACGTTAATTAATGAAAAGAATCTGTGTTATTATAATAAGTCTGTTATTGTTTTGTTGTATCTGTTGTCTAGGCAACTGTGCAGCCTGGCTGAAAACGTAACCACTTTGTAATGTTTTATTTGAATGAAACAAATGTACTGTATTTTAGTTTCAGTTTCAGTTTATAACATCTGGGTTTTGTAATATAAAACTATGCAGATGGCGCTCTGTGGCACGGCAGAAATTTGAACAGCGTTCTGAGTCGTAGCCGAGTCGTCCGGTGTGCGACCCCCTTTAGCCTACTGTAAATAGGATCTATCGCTAAGAAAGTACGTTAATTCCACTTAGTGTAAATAGCCACTGCCATATTGCCATATAAGAAAAAATGTGATTAAAATATTTGTATTAATATTATTATTTTATTATTTTTTTTTTGCCCATGAGATACCATAAAATGGTTAGCTATTAGTTCATTAGATTCAGTTTGATTTGATGAACTGGTTCTAAAAGATCAGGTTACATTGAATGATTCGTTGGCGAACTGGATATCACAAACTGCTTTGTTTTGAACTCTCTCACAGCAGACTGGAAGAGAAGACAATGCTGAATAAAGTCGTAGTTTCTGCTATTTTTTGGACAAAAAATGTATTTTCGATGCTTCAAAATGTTCTAACTGACCCTCTGATGTCACATGGACTACTTTGATGATGTTTTTCTTACCTTTCTGGACATGAACAGTATACCGTACACACAGTTTCAATGGAGGGACTGAAAGCTCTTGGACTAAATTAAAATATCTTAAACTGTGTTCCGAAGATAAACGGAGGTCTCACGGGTTCGGAAAGACATGAGGGTGAGTTATTGACATAATTTAGATTTTTGGGTGAACTATCCCTTTAACACAATCAGAGTGTAAAAATACGGGATATTTACGGGAAAATACTAAAACGGGAACACAGCGGGAAAAGAGCTAAAATACGTGAAAACCCGGAAAAAAAACTTGAGGGTTGACATGGTATGTACCACAGATGTTATTTAAATATGAATGCAGAATAAACACCAACCTCCTTGTTCCTCGTGTTTTATTCTCCCGGCTCCTCGTGTTTTATTCTGCAAGTTTCTGGATCGTGTCTTATTCTGGTTTCTGGCTCCTCGTGTTTTATTCTCTCGGTTTCTGGTTTTTCTCCCAGTTTCTGTCTCCTCGTGTTTTATTCCCCGGGTTTCTGGCTCCTCGTGTTTTATTCCCCAGGTTTCTGGCTCCTCGTGTTTTATTCCCCAGGTTTCTGGCTCGTGTTTTATTCCCCAGGTTTCTGGCTCCTCTTGTTTTATTCTCCAGGTTTCTGGTTCTCTCGTGTTCTCTTCACTCTCCTCTTTAACAAACTCCATCTTCACAGCAGCAGATCTAAGTTCAGATGATATTCCTCCAGATATTCCTGCTTGCTTTAAAACCTAGTCACTACTTTGAGGATAAGAATATTACAGGTATTTATTGACCTGATTCAAAAACTGTATTTCTTTATTTACAGAAACGACTTTTCTAAGAGTTTGTTTTAAACCAGCATCACGAAAACAAAACAAAACAACAACAACAGAGAGCGCGGTGAAACTAATCTTCTTCCTCTAAGTTTTAATGGTGTTTGTCAAACAAACGAATGTGTTTTAGCGCCACCCGCTGGACTGGAGAGTGAAGCGGCGAGAGGAGAAATAAAAAAGTAATGTGTCATACAGCTAGTATGGTGATACATTAAATAAACAGAATTCGTGCTCTGCATTTAACCCATCCAAAGTACACACACACACACACACACACACACGGAGCAGTGGGGAGAAGTTGGGGGTTCGCCCCCGATATTCGAATATTCAACCTTAGGGTTAGGGGTCAAACTGTCTAACCACTAGGCCACGAAAAAAAAAAAAAAAGCTGATCTGCAAAAATAAAAATTCCAACACAAATTAAATATGACATGACTGACACAGCACTTTCTTACATAGAAGTGACTGGTTGGTTTACTTTGTCCTGTGTCAACGACATAATAACTAGTGGGAACGTGATAATATGTGTGGCCACAAGATAATTTTGTCGGGGTAACGACATCCTTACATCCTCAGTAGCATTTGAACACAGTAGCAAATTAACCATGATTTTGTTACTTCAAATAATAATTTACAAATAAGTATTAATATACTGTAATCTTTTTTGTTGTTGTTGTTGCTATAAAAAAAGACCTATGCCATCAATAGCCTTTAAAATGACTTAAAATGCATTATATTAAAAAACTATGATGCAATAATGATTGGTTAATAATAACACTGTTAAAATACATAATGTAGGCAAATACAAATAAACAATTTATGTACATGTTATTACAAATGGCTGCACAGGGAGCCAAATGCCATGTAAATGCTGCTGCTACATTTTTGCTATAGATGACACAGCCTATATAATTTCTTCAACAAAAAACGTGTATATCACAACCCTTACAAAATAAACCATGGTTTTATCATAGTAAACTTCTTAATTTGCTTTTGCATGATTTCTGAATGCTTAAGACTATGAAATAAATTAGTCATAATAAAGTTATAGCCATAGGTAAATGTCGAGAGCTAAAATTGTAATTAGTAAATAATACACTTTATTCATTTAATTTTTTATTTGATTAAAGTTCTATTTTCACCCCTATAGTAGGTGTTTTTTTTTTTTTTTTCATCATCATATTTGAGGAAGGGGGGCAAAACAATACAATCCTGCTGTCCTGATGTCATCAGTGACTTTGCCTCCTGAAAAGCTAGGACGGAACAATTTTGAGGTCATTGTTGTACAGTTTTCATTGCTGAATCCTAGCTGTTCTTATGTTTGCTTTCATTATTTAAGTTTTTAACTATTTTTTGTAACATTATATTTTGTTATTTTATTAATGTTTGTCTATTTCGGTTTCATTTAAAAGATTGCACATTTAATGCACATTTGCAATTTATTTATTTCATGTTTTGTGACAGTTTGTATTCAGAAGTTTAAGAGTAAAGTATGTTAAGTATTGATTTTAATTTATTTATTTTGTATTAATATATAACCTCACTGTATTCATTTATAATGTAACATTATAGCATTTATGTCAATAATCTTGAAGCACAGGTGACTCCGCGTGGTGGGAGGGGGGCCCCCAAATCAAATTCTGCTTAGGGCCCCCAAGAGGCTCGGGCCGGCACTGCGTGTTGGTCTCAAGATGTTTTGTTGAGGAAACAACATCCATTTCTTGTGGCCACGACTTCTTATGTTGAGGGAATGACATGATTTTCTCTTGGCTACGAGTTTAATGTGTAAACAAACCTGCGTGACCATAGCAACCCAGGATTAGCAGAGATGGATTCATTAATATTTTATTTTGAATTAAGAAATTATTATATTATTTACAGTTTTAAACTTGACTTAAGACCTTTACAGTATCTTAAGAGTCTCATACCGGTGCTTGTGAGTGCTGTCCGTCATGTTTATGTTGTTTGGATGCAAACAAAACAATGGATTATTTACCTAGAGATTGTCATGATCCTGCCTTCATGTCCTGACTTTTCTCTAGTCTTGAGGCAGGATCATGACAGACCCGTGTTTTGTGTACAAGCACATGGCCTTGTCCTTGGGCCATGTGCTTGTGTTGTCTCGTTCCCTTGCCTCGTCCCCCTTGTTATCCTAGTCTTGTCGTGATTGCCGTATCTGTGCCACCTGTTGTGTCTTGATTAGTTCCCCTATTTAGATCCCCTAGTGTGCTCTGTCTTTTGTCGGTTCATTGTTCCATTGTGATTGTTTACCAGATCGTGAGTGTCTCTAGATGTTTCTGTATCCTTGAAGTCTTTGTATAACCATGATTGTTTATTTGTAGTTAGTGTTTAAGAGTTTGTTTATCATGTCAATCCTGTCCTGTTAAGTTGTTTAGTTTCTGGCCTAGCCGTTGTTTTCCCCCTCGTGGGTTTTGTTTTCCCTTTTTGTATAAATAAATCCTGTGTTTAGTTACTTCCTGTCTGCATTTGAGTTCATCGCAACCCCCCCACATAACAGAATGAACCGACCAGACCAGAACTCAGCAGACAGGATGTCCTCCAGTCTACAATACCAGTTGGAGTTCCGCCAGCAATGCTGGATGTTTTCCCCACCGACAGGAAGAGGGTCGCTCTCCCATACTCGTCTGAGAGCGAGTGGGTCCTTCGCAACTATGACCGGCTGTGGGAGAAGTTCTCCCAGGAGGAGCCGCAGAGGTCCCCACCACCTACCCAGCTGCCAGTGATCCCGGAGGGTCGTCTCCTGGCAGGTACCACACTGGGGGAACAGGCAGATCCCTCCCCAAATCCTGAGGCGCCTCCCACACCCATCAGTCTCCCCAAGAAGCGAGGGAGACGGTTCTCGTGGGAGTCTGCTTCAGAGGCCTCAGCGACGGAGTCAGCCCTACCAGAGACCGAACTCCCCCAACCCGTCTCAGACCCAGCGGTGACCTCTGCACCGCGGCCAAGGAGGAAGAGGAGGAAGAAGGGGCCTTCCGGTCCTGCGACTCTGTCTCCTCCTGAGTCGGTGAGTGCTGGCATGCCCGTGCCAGCAGCGGAGAGCGCTGGCGTGCCCGAGCCAGCAGCGGAGAGCGCTGGCGTGCCCGAGCCAGCAGCGGTGACCCTTGGCCCCGAATCGGCGACTAGGAGAACTGTTTTCAAGTCCGCAGTCGTGGGGGCAGAGGAGAGAGCCGCGGCCGACTCTGCAGCAGAAGCACTACTTCAGTCTGTCTCATCTCGTAAGGAGATGCCTGTAGTGATTGCTGCCAGAACTCTCTCTAATTATTTGTCTCGTCTTGTCCAGATCCTTCAAGTCCCCACCAGTCCTGTCTTGTCCCCAGACCCTGTCCCCAGAGATCCCGAGCCAGCCGCAGTTAGCGCAGTTCCTGACCCAGTTTCTGTCCCCACTGATGTTGTTCGTGTCCCGTTGATGTTGCCCCGTGTCCAGTTGATGTCGTCGAGTGTCCAGCTGTCTCCCCGTGTCCAGCTGTCTCCCCGTGTCCGGTAGATGTTGTCCCATGTCCTGCAGATGTTGTCCCATGTCCTGCAACTTCCCTTGTCATGTCCCCTGTCAGTAGTCCTGAGACCACTCCCCACCCCTCACCACTCAGACCTGTCCGGACCCCCCGTCGTCAGCCTTCGTCCCGTCCTTCTAAGACTCCTGCTCCTCCCACCCACCCTGGTCTGTCCCCCATGAACTTTGCTGTCCCGCCTCCTCCCCTTCCTTGTTTTTTTTTTTTTATTTGTCACCCTAACCCTGTCGTAGTGTTTTCATGTTTGCCTTTGTTATTATTTGTCATGTCTAGTTGGTTTTTGTCTCTGTCCCAGTCAGTCCTGTCCCGCGTTTGATGTTCCCTTGGGGAGCGTCTGGAAGCCGCTCCTTAAGGGAGGGGTTCTCTCATGATCCTGCCTTCATGTCCTGACTTTTCTCTAGTCTTGTGCTTGTGTTGTCTCGTTCCCTTGCCCCGCCCCCCTTGTTATCCTAGTCTTGTCGTGATTGCCGTATCTGTGCCACCTGTTGTGTCTTGATTAGTTCCCCTATTTAGATCCCCTAGTGTGCTCTGTCTTTTGTCGGTTCATTGTTCCATTGTGATTGTTTACCAGATCGTGAGTGTCTCTAGATGTTTCTGTATCCTTGAAGCCTTTGTATAACCATGATTGTTTGTTTGTAGTTAGTGTTTAAGAGTTTGTTTATCATGTCAATCCTGTCCTGTTAAGTTGTTTAGTTTCTGGCCTAGCCGTTGTTTTCCCCCTCGTGGGTTTTGTTTTCCCTTTTTGTATAAATAAATCCTGTGTTTAGTTACTTCCTGTCTGCATTTGAGTTCATCCCAACCCCCCCACATAACAGAGATATGGATGTATGGACTCATTTGTGTCCATGAACACCTGACTCGACTCTAGAGGGTCAACCGGGAACTGACTCGCCACGGCCTCCGGAACAGGAACAGCAGTGGGCACCGCCTCGGCCTCCGGAACAGCATCGAGCACCTCCTCGAGAACGGACTCGGCCTCCGGAATAGCATCGGGCACCACCTCGGCCTCCGGAACAGCATCGAGCACGGCCTCGGCCTCCAGAACAGCATCGAAAATGGCCTCGAGCACCGCCTTGGCCTCTGGAACGGCCTCCTGGACGGCAGCGGCCCGCTCGGGAACGTCCTCCTGGACGGCAGCGGCCCGCTCCGGAACGTCCTCCTGGACGGCAGCGGCCCGCTCCGGAACGTTCTCCGGGCTTTGAGGAATGGTAGACGCCTGTCTCCTCCTCCTCCACCCTCCATGATGGTGAGTTGGTAGCACCTTGTCTGGAGACTCAGGCGCTTGGCTGGTGGCCATCTTGTGCTGTTGCGCTGGAATGGTTGACACTCTGTGCTTTGGCGCTGTGCTGGCTGCCATCTTGCCTCGTTGTGCTGGGTTGGTGGCCATCTTGTACTGTGGCGCTGGGCTGGCGGCCATCTTGTGTTGTGGCGCTGGGTTGGCGGCCATTTTGTGCAGCAGCACAGGACTGGTGGCCATCTGGTACCACGGCGCTGGCTCGGCTGATCTGCGTCTCCCTTCTCCTCTCGGGACATACTGGGGAAATGGCGGCCCCCAACCGAATCCTGGGTCGACGGGAGCCCACAGTGGAGATCGCTGCCGGACCTCCTCCCGACTGTTTGCTGGCAGCAAACATACCGCTGGATCCTTGGTGGATGGAGTCCTTCTGTGACGACTGGGTTTTAGGAAAACACAAGGAGAGGGTGGATCCAATTGCAAGTATGGTTTATTGCACAAAAAGGGAAATACAAAATAAACAGTCTTGGGAGACAAACAAAACAAAACATAAGAGGGAACCGGATGAAACGGGAACTCTGAGGAACAAGAAGGTAAGGGGAAGTCTCAGGAGACGAGAGCATTTGAAACACAAAGGATAAGGACTCCATACAAACAACAGAGAAGGACAGCTATATATATGGAGACTAACAACAAAGGATTGTCATTACCTGTGCGATTTACTGTGAAAACAGGACCAGACTAGAGGAATTAAAGTGCCTATGGTGAAGTGCCTAAGGAGAAGTGAGCTCACTAGGGAACACCCAGGAAAACAGAGACTGACAGTGTGACAGATAGGTATTCAAGGATACATAAATGAAGTGGTACCCAAGATGAATGGGGCTTTCAGATATCTTGAATGATTCAATGCTTGAAGTGTATAAACAAATACACTCTGGCTGAATGAAGCCAAAGGAACCAAGGTCTAACCATCTCGAAAAGGGAACGAAGCTGAGCGAGTAACCCTTACCATACAGGATTTCAGAAAAGTGCCCAGAGTCTTGCGTGCACACTTACCACTTTAGGAAGTACACAGAGCGTAGTGTGTGTACTTAGAAGTTCCTAAGCATCGCAGAGGTGCTAAACCACACGGTGGGAAGCATCACCTGAGGCAGTATATACAGGAAGAATCCTGTAACTACCACCTCCACCTTCCCGCTGGATGTGACAGCACAACTAATTCCACGTTTCCACTGCAGGAACTTTACCCAGGAACTAGGGACTTTGGCCTGTTACTCGGTGCATTTCCACCACAGGAACCAGGAACTAAATAAAGTTCCGGGTAAAAAAATGCCCCTCAGAAAGTCCCTGCTGGCGAGGTGGTACTTTTTCAAAGTTCTGGAACTATCGGGGACGGGACTTGGACGCTAAACATCCTGATTGGTTGAGTTTACGCAGCATTGTTTGGGTTCAACCACCATTTATTCTGATCATTTTCAAAATATTACTGTTATTGAGTCATGAAAAGTAATTTTAAAAGTATTTCAGGTGAGAATGTAGTTGTTTAAAACTCAAATCTGTGGTTTATTTATAAAGACAGAGCCTATTTAAAAATGTGTTTCACCGATCACGGAGACGGTGAACTCCATGTCGGCTAGACCTTCTGATTTGTGCCGCTGGCTCTGATGTCTCTTTAGTGGTTAAACATAAAATATAATTCATTTTGGGTAAATCTAACAGGTTACCTTTGGTCTGTATTCAGTTTATCTATATGTTAAAATGAAAATAAAAAAGGCAAATTTATATAATATTTTGTTTCATTGTAATGGCTGTATATATATATATATATATATATATATATATATATATATATATATATATATATATATATATATATATATATATATATACATATCCCTGAACTAAGTACATTTAATTTCTGCGGCAGGTATTATGTTTAAATGAAAACGAAAGGAGGCAGTGGTATTTGATATCCTATTTCATTTTATTGTAAATGTACAGTGAGGAAAATTGCAGTAGCCATGGTCAGCTGACTGAAGTTATTAAGTACGCTGCTGTTTGCAGATTTATCAGTTTGCGTCATCGTGGACATCACACTCCCGAGTCGAATACACAAAGTCTGAACTACCGAGGATGCACGTCCAAAATCAGCGTACTTTGTATTGAGAAACGCGTGCAGACCTACATCACGAGTCTATTTGCCTAATCTTACCGGTACTAAAGGCCGATATATCGGGCCGATATTTGTCTTTTTTTTATATATATATCGGCATCGGCCGATATCCGTGTTTTGTAGCGCCGATTTAAAGTCAGGCATTGTCGGTGGGCAGCCCCGTGTTATTGGTGCAGTGGAAAGTGCTGCTGCTGCCACTGCATTTGAAGCACCCCAAGACAAATCTTTTGGAAGATTCAACAACTGCCCTGGGAGATAAAGGTAGTCAGAGAATTTCACTCTGTAAATGGGGTGGAGAAGTTGTCAGCTCTTACAAACACTGTAGCATGATTGAGGGCTCCGTTACTCCGCCCCGCTCACAGACAGCAGCGTGCTCGGAGAGACAGCTGTCCTGGAGCTGCCCAGAACCGTGAATCACATTTGTTCGGAAGCATGGTTTGAGGCAGACAATAACTATTTTTCCATCCAACTCATTTGTATTTAGGGATGTCAATATTCGATAATTTCCATGATCGATCGTCGTTTAAATGATCAATTAATGCTGCAAAATGCGTCTGCAGCGGTATTATTATTATGTGCAAAAGCCACTTGGAAAAAAAGCTTTTTCATCCGAATTAAAGGGCTTTTAGTCTGAATAAAATGCTAGTAGCAGGACTGTAAATGAATAGATGTGATTATGATCATTTGATAAAATGAAGAGAGCTTGTTGACTGTTTCCCCTCAAGGAGACCGCTGAATGCACCTCTTTAAATGGTTTCGTGGTGCTCGTTGTTGTATTTTAAAACGCAACTGCAATGTTTTCAAATGACACTATAGTAGTGGTGCAACGAATCATCATTGATCCGTGATCCGTTCAGATCAATATCTTCGGTTCGGCACAAACGTGACCCGTGGATTGATTTATATAAAAAAAAAAAAAAAAAAAGTTGCGCATGTTCAGTCCACACTCAGCGGTCATGGCGAGCGAAGGAACGGAGGAGCTTGAGCGCCCTGCGCATTTTGGCTTCCCTGTCATATATAATGATGAAGGAAAGAGCTTAGAGTGAAAAGATTGTGCCAGATCTTTATGAACAGGAGAAGAAAAAAAGTTGTGGATGGACTATCCTGAGCATCCTCTGTTGCGCTCACGACAGACGGGTGGACGTCCAGGGGGATGGAGAGCTCTGTGACGATAACTACTCACTTCATCACAGCAGACTGTGAGATGAGAAGTCCGGCTATTAGCTATGTTAGAAAGAAGACATTATGCCATGTGCACTTTAAGTTGATTTCATATATTTTAATGTAATAATTTAAAGTTAATAAATAAAAAAAAAAGACAAAACGTATGTTTATTTGTCTTGGCCCTTTTTTTTTTTTTTTCTGATCCGAAAAATGATCCGATCTATACAAGGACGAGCGAGCGCGGGTTTGCCTAGATGTATTTGGAGGTTATTGCTCAGGTCTCGTTCTGCGCATATCCAAATGTTTCCACATTCGCAATGTATCTGAATGTTAAACTATAATTTTTTATTTTTATTTTTTTAATGTAAACTAGACGGAAAATATCATCCTCTTCACATGAGCAAAAACGTCCTTGGCATAAATAACAGCAGAGTGGACCGGTATACTACGGTTTATTTAAACTGACCAGTGTAACCTTTTATATGTTTGGTTGACTGTACTTTTTATTTAATAATGAACAGACTGCGATGTAATTTTGAAATTAGAATGAACTTTAGATGTTCTGTGTCATTTATACCAAACACAATGTTGCTGGTTGCTAGTGTGTTTGCAGCACTTCTATTATTTATTTTTTATATATTTATTTTTTATATTTTTCCATTTAATTGATTTTTATTTCTAAAATTGTATTTATTTTAATGTATATTTGTATTTAAATTTATGTTCCAACAAACTTGAAAAATTCTTGAAAAATTCTACTTGATAAATGCTCTAATATATAATTTATATATAATTTAATACTTGGTCAGTTTATTAATTTGTTTGGTTAACTTTGGATAATTTTTTTATTTTATTTTAATACCGTGCAGTGCACAAAATTAAGAATCGAGAGATGGTTCAAGTCAGTGCTCAATAAATGATGATAAGTTTAGAAATGTTGTGCATCCACTTATTATTAGTGCAACATTTTAGCATGCAAATGAAGGGGAAAATTTCAAGATATCTGCCCTAAAAATTGGCAGCACATATCGGCCATCGGCTGACCCTGACCTCTAAACATCGTCATTGGCTATAGAAAAACCCATATCGGTCGATCTCTAACTGGTACTTTACACCGCGGTGGAAACGCAGAAAGCAACAGGTCTAGGGGGAAAAAAAGTTCCTGGTAAAAATGTTCCGAGTAATTTCGGTGGAAACACGGCATAAGCCTTGAAATCCCCTGCATGCTGTGCCAGTTCTGATGATCAGCAAGGCTCCCATAGAAGCCTGTGATCTCGGCGCAGAACCTGATTTTACCAAGTGAGACATGTTCCTGGGACAACATCGTTGATGACCCTGGAACAACATTGTGATTAACCAATCAGATTTGAAGAACCAGTTTTTAGATTTTGTGAAGTTTACGCTTAAAATCAGTGTTTGGTGCTTGTACATCAGTGTCATTCATCTATCATTTCCTCTAATTTTAGGGATTACTCATGGTTAAGGTTAGGTTTAGGTGTAGGGATATGGTTAAGAATATATTTTTGGAGTAAAATGTTGTTCCAGGGTCAACAAAATATGTTGACCTAGGAACACTTCCAACTTGGCAAAATCAGGACGTGCGATCTCGGCCGACTAATACCAGAGCACAAGGCCAGACGGTCGTGCTGACGAGTGTTAGTAAACGCTGTAACTGAGCACTGTAAAGGAAACTCACAGAGTTTGTTAGTAGACACATAACCACCAGCAATTTAACCCATAAGTATACACAGAAGGGGTTACATACTCACCCACCCTCCTGTACTGGAGCCCTGCTCACGGGGCGCCTCCTTATATTCCGGACCATCAGTAAGTTGGTTACTATGAATATAGAACCAACCAAAATCATCATAGGTCCAGCATTGGAGACTGTTATGTGAGAAATTTTCCACCTAACCTCGATCAGCTGGAGAGGGGGAATTGGGCAGGGGAGGATATGAGCATAAGTTAAAAACACCCAATGGAAATGAGTAGCTACCTAGCTATTGCTCTGATTCAGACGAGAATGCTGCCTCGTCTCAATCACATCCCTCAGGTCCTGCTTACCTCCTCGTGACCCACGATTCCTCTTGCCCCTGCCCACAGGTGGGGGAGGAGCACGAGCCGCAACACTAGCCTTCTGCTCCCGTCTTTGATCCTCAGATCATGATGGGCCAGGACCCCTATGTTGTTCGGGTTCAAACCTGGACCTTCGCAGAATGAAGGATTTAAAGGCGACTGAGCACACCCTTACCTCCCTGAACTTCTCGACGGAGGTACCGAAAAGTTCAGAAGGCAAGACTGGAGCATCGAGAAGAAAGCCCCTTTCTTAACTCCCAATGTCTGCCAGGTTCACCCACAGATGTCTCTCCGTTACCACCATGGCCACCATAGACCTACCCATGGAAGAAGCGGCTTGCTTGGTAACATGGAGAGAGAGGTCTGTGGTGTGGCGCAGCTTGGCTACCTGGTCAGCTGAAAGGCCCTCACCTTTATCGAGGTCCTTCAGCAGGTTGGCCTGGTAGGTCTGAAGCACCGACATCGTGTGCAATGAAGCCACAGCCTGACCTGCTGCTGTGTATACTCTGCCATTTAAGCAGGATGTATACTGAAGGGGCTTAGATGGCAAAGAGGGAGATTTAAGAGAGGATGTTTACCCCACAGCGAGATAGCTAGGAAGCGTCTCTTCTACAGGGGGCATCTTCTCATAGCAATTTTTGCGCATGCCCTCGATGTTAGCATAACTTATATGCTAAAACCGATGGATGCGAGAAGAGAACGGCCTCTTCCATTCTTTTTTGACTTCTGCATGTAAATCAGGCAAGAATGGAAAGCTCACCTGGGCTGGAGGGCTATGGTAAGACAAATAACGCTCATCGAGGCGACCTCGAGGCGTCACTTTGCTTGTACGCTTCCTTAGCAAGATCCATATCCTCTAACATTTACACTTACGCAGGGCAGGTGGATTGAAAAGGCTCAGCCTCAGCTTCTTGGCCACCCTCAGACATCTCCTGCTCTTCCTGGGCAGAACCCAGCAGAGCACTAACTTCAGTATCAGAAAGGATTAATGACAACACATTTTCCTCCTGATTTTCGCTCTTGTCTGCCGCCGAAGAGCGTGAAAGGGAAAGTCCGTCTCTAAACTCCTCATCGAGATCCACCTGTGAACCCCACCAGCTCATTGACAGACAAAGAGACAAACGAGAGCGAAGCTTTTTCATAGAAAAATGCTCACAGTGCATGCAGATCGCCCCCTAAAGGACATCGCGCATGTGCTCTTCGCCCAAACAAGAGACACAAAGACTAATTGTGTCATCAAGTGTCAAATAATGCCGACACGGATGTACACACTGTATAAACGCCATGCTAGTGGATGCCATGATAAACAAAGAAAGATCGCTCTTACCGTGGTCGTTTCTCAGATGCATGCTTCAAACAAAACATGAGATAAATGTTGTGCTCTCCTGATGCTTATTTATAGTCGCACTGGTAGTGACGTCAGAGGCTATCGCCGGCCAACACATTGGTGTTTTTCAAAGTATGCTTCAGACATGGGTCACAATGAGGTGTTCCCCAAAGTGCCCCCTAGGGGATGCAGTTCAAAGTTCCCTTAAAAGGGAACTGCTCATCAAAACCACATTTTTACTATGGAGGAGACTACTCGTGCCATGTCCTGCTGATTGGACTGCTATCAAGATTCCTGAGGTAAGATGTCATGAATGATGTCTTGAAAACATATTTTACTTATTTTTATTAACAAAAGCTAGATTTCCTGCTGTTATCTTTTTAATACTGTTTTAAACGTATTTACAAACATTTTCTAATTATTATGTTGTGTAATCTATGAATTGATGTGTTCAGTTTTCTGTGCTCTTTGGTAACACTTTGCATGGATAAAGAACAGGTGTAATGTGACAATTTTGTATCAGTAACATTAGCTGAAGCACATTCACGTAACTTTAAAATTACGTTACTGTAAATCAATCAGCTTTCTGTTTGTTAGCACGGTGAAAACACATTGAAAACTGATTTCAAATAGAAAATCTTTTCCCACTTTCACTTGAACTTCCCGAGAGTCAAGAGAACTTTAAAAATGACTGAATTTAGCACGCTGGATTTTGCCTAGCATGGTTAATTAATGTGACCGCACTTTTAGACTATTCTATTTTACTCTTTTTTTGTCACTAAAGAAATGGTGCTAACAATGCTATTTTTTTAGAAATTAATATACGGACATATATTGGTAATTAATATATTTACATAGTCTGATATCTAAATGTATTTACATATAAAGTAAATATATGTAAATATTTCAGATAAAACTATGTATTTAACAAATGTGTATACAGAATATTAAAAAGCGGCCAAAATCAAATATTTAAATATATATTTCAAAATATATTTATATATATTGTATAAAATATATATTTTAATATTTGAATTTAAGATATTTAAATATATCAAAATATATTTATTAATACTATATTTCTATCTATGTGACTTCTATATATCGAGGTTTGTAGTACATTGCTAATGTCCCGACTGACTTAATATAGCCCCTGCCCCTTTGATGTCCGAAGCTAAAGTGCCCTTTCGGTCCGCTATTTCCTCCGAGGGAAGGGGTGTGCATGTGCATATGAAGAATTTCTCCACAATCTGCTTTTGAAGAAATATCGTTGTATTGTGCTGCAGCGCATGTTCTATCAGCTGCAGTTCTGGCGCTGCGTATGCAAGTTTGCGTAGGGCACCAACTCTCGGGGGAAAGATCCAAGTTGCTCAAAATTTTATTTTTGTCGTTTCTGAATCCTTAAGACTATTAAATCAATCAGACAACTGTATTAGTAAAATCATAGCCATAGGCAACTGTCTAGCTACAACCGAGCGCCAACCTCCCGCTCTCTCTCGTGAGGCCAATAAGAAAGTGACTAAAACTGCAATTCATCGACTGAGAGTCGCACGGTGACGCGCTGCCAAGATGGCGACGGCAGCTCTGCACACTTTAGGCTTCAAAAACACACTTCAGGAGTCTACGGTTCTGCCAGTGGCCACTTAGGGTAGAAAAGGCTGTCTTCGGTTTGGCCTGTTCCGTTAAGGGGATGTAACTTCTGCCTGGTTGCCGCACACGGTACGTAATGGGACCAACCTTTTCCATGACTGTGTAGGGCCCTTGCCAGGTGGCTAAAAAATTGCCAGCGGCTGTGGGGACCAGTACCAGGGTGTGGTCTCCTCGCTGGAACTTCTTTGGTTGGGCCGCCCAATTGAACAGCTCCTGGGCAATGGCCTTTGTGGTGGCTTTACGGAGGGGAATGGCCTCAGGGTAGCGGGTGGCATAATCCACGATAATGAGGATGTGTTCATGCCCCCGGGCGGACTTCGGCAGCGTCCCCACCGAATCCATCCCAATCCGCTCGAAGGGCACCTCAATGATGGGCAGTGGTATCAGCGGGCTGGGGGGGAGGGGTCCGAGGCGATGTCCGTTGGCACATTGGCTTTCCTGTCGGGCTTCCGGGTTAGAGGTTCCCGGCGAGGCTGGCAGGATGAGTGACGGCAGCGAGTAGGCGATCGAACCCTGGCCAGTCCCTTCCGAGGAGGACCGGCACTGGTAGGTCACTGACGAGCCTGACGTCTATTGGCCAGGTGCCAGTTGGCACAGCGATGGTAACCCGCAGCTTTGTCGGGGTAGGGCCGATGTTTTGACCAGGATGACTGCACTGCCTGAGTCCAGAAGGGCAAGGAACGTGCGACCGTTTACTTTCACTTCCGCCCGTGCTGCATTCTCTGTGTGCATGGCACAGCCTGCCAGCCAAGGTCGTCCTGGAGAGCAGGGTGCTTTAATGGGCAAGGGCTCATTTTGAGGGCTGGGAACTGCCGGCCTGCTCACTGGTCGCTGGGTGCCCTCCGGTGTGCGCCGCTCCTGGACCAGCCTTTGGGGAAATGGCGGTGCTCTCTCCCCCACCTCATGGTGTTGGGTGGCCTCCGCCAGCTCTATGGCCTCGACCAGTTCGTCCACGTTGGTCGGGTTCCGCATTACGGCTGCCTGACGAAGCGGGTGGGGAAAGGCCCGCAGGAGGCGGTCGACCACAACATGCTCCGCTACCTGGTGTATGGTGGGACCCCCGGCCAGCATCCAGTGTTGGGCCAAACGGGAGAGGCTAGCGGCTTGAGCCCAGGCCGGCTGCCGCGGGTTGAAGGTCCACTCATTGAATAGCTGGGCAGTGCTGATTGGAGACAGCCCCATCTGTCCCAGGATCTCCTTCCGTAAGTCCTCGTAGGAGGTGCTCTGTTCCGGGGAAGCATGAAGTACGCTCGCTGAGCCTCTCCCGTGAGCAGTGGGGCAACGATGAGTGCCCATTTCTCCTTGGGCCTGGCCACGGCAAGAGTTCGCGGGGCCATGGCGAGATGGAGCGCGGCCAGCTCACGTTCGGTTTCCCCTTGCCGGGAGGCCATGTGCTCCATAATTTGCTGCTGGTGGATGCTCACCTCGGTAAGGTGCTTCAACAACTCTTCCATCGTTGGAGGAGGAGTGCCACCTGGAGAACCAGAGAAGATGCGTGAGGCAAGGAGCGTGGAGGAAAACAAAAAACAAAAAAACAAACCAAACCAGTCCAACAATAGAAACGCCATGTGGGGAGGTGTCGTCGGTGTCCTCTTCACTGTCCTGCCTGCATTCTCTACCAGTGTGGCGGGGTGAAGAAGGACACGACTCGAGGATGAAGGAAAGTTCTCCGAAGGGTGGATTTTATAGAAAGGAAGGGTGGTAAAGTGCTGTTGCTGTGAGGCGGCTTGGTGCTTGGTGCTCGGTGCTCGGCGTCCTTGTAGTGGTGCGCTGGTGCAGTGTGGGTCCGTGCTCTCTCGTGGGCATTGGGGCTGGCGGTCACACGCTGCTCTCTGTAGGCACAACGAAAGAAAGGGTTAGCCGAGTCTTGCGGAGACATCTCTCACCTCTGTGTTGGCTTGCTGGGTTTAAGTAAGCAGCGCTTAATGGGGCGCAGGTGTGGCCGCTCAGCCCGTGACGAGCAGGTGCAGGTGTGCCTGCTCGGTTTCCTGGGTAACGCTGACGAAAGCTCGGGACACGTGTCACAATGTGTACTTGTAACCCATTTAAATGCAGCCTTCATGAATATATACAAATATAAAAACTGAAATTCATAATACAGTAAGGCAAATATAATAAATATGATATTTCATAATATCTGAGTAAGTTAAAATGTATTACATGTGGCTAATAATTCATAGAAACACAAGCATAATGGTATTGTCCTGATGCTTCCCCTTTAAGAAATCTGAATGTAGTGGGCGTGCAACTCTAGCGTGCATACTTTGAACAGTAACGGTCAAAGAGGAGAGGAAGCTGTGAAATCAAGTGATTAACGTTGTTTAACTTGTTAAAATTTTAGTTAAATATGCTAAAAAGGAAGAAATAACGATACTTATATGAGCTGCATCCCAAACGAACAATTTGGGGTTTTGGTTTAAGTTGTTGATCTCGTTACAATATCTGCTGATTTGTACAGGAGTCTGCCATTACATAGCAAAAGCTAAATAGTTTAACAACTGATATTAATGAAATATTAATATATACTGTTTATAATAAAATTGATTGTATAAAACACGTCTGGAACAATATTGCTGACAACATACTGTGTCCTGTAAACAGAATATTAACATCTCATGGAATCCACAGCCACTTTCTCAATCTTGAGTCCACAACTTCTGTCTTCTGTCTTCTGTCCATCAGAGATAGACTAAACCTTAAATCCGCTTGCCTCAAATTTACATTATGATGTCTTTTATAAAGAAAGATATCTAAATGTCTCCTTAGTTTTATCAAGTAATATGAACTGATTTGCTGTAAGCATTTCTTTTCTTCATATAAATGATGTAATGTTGTTTTCCAGGTTAAAGAGGCAGGTGGCAGTGTTCCCCACATTATTACACAACTTCTCTAGCTATGACACTGACCTTGAAATGTGCTGCCTGCACAGTATTCATGCTCTTCTAAATTAACTTCAACCCAAACTCAGCTAAGGCTTGCCTTGACCACCTAAAAACTCTTAGTTTATTGGGAACAACCTTTCAGTTTATAAAAAATTAGAGACAAAGGTACACAATTAAAGCTAAAACTAATCATGGCTCTTTAAGACACGGTAAAGGGAGTGTTGGAGCCAAATTGCCTGGATTTCTATAGATGGAATAAAAAGGCTTAAAGTTAACCTAAATAGCATTCTCTCAGCTCATTTTCTCAGTAGCCCAGAGGACACATATTGTCCTCTTTAACCCTTATCAGATGATTCACTCATTTATACAGGCTCTGTTCTGCTGCTGCCACTCTAGAAGTGGTGGAAGTCAAATGTAGAGAAATACAGGGGCAGAGTGATATGAGACTCATGTACTAAGATGAACGCTGGGGTTAGGCTCTTAACTGTACGTGTGGAAAATGGTCACCCAACACAGCCAGAGTAAGCAATAAGACTGTTTTAGTTCATCTCAGACAACAAGGCTGATTTAATTAACTCTCCCCTCCCCCTTTTTTACCAGCAGCAGCTCTCTAGTCATTTCCTCTAATTAAAACTCAACCACAGGAACCATATTTGGAAAGATACAGTCAGACAATCTGACACACTAGATCAGTCATGCACATACTCAACAAACAGAGCAGTTCTAAACATTGATGAATACAATGATGTCCTCTTTTAAGATACAGTACATCAATCTCGCTGAGATCTAACTTATAATGCCTTCACAGAGAAATGCTCACTGACAAAAAAAAGATGCTAGAATGAGTTTAGGGAAAATTTAAAATTTACTATTATTTATTCACAGATGAAAACTATTGATAAGATAGTTAAATCCAATCAAAAATAGCAGCCAAAGCTAATTGGAAAAACATGCCTGAGGTGACATTTCTGCAGAATGGTATTAAAGGGGTTGTATAATGTGATTTCAAGTTATCCTGTATCTTTGGAGTGTTACAAGCTGTTTGTGAATAGATAATATCCCTAAAGTTGGGATCAATGCTTTTCAGAAAGGCATGGCACATTTCACTGCTGGTTATATATTCTCTATATAACCAATAAGTCTGTACTGCGTTTGAGCTCCATCACTAGATTATTTTTATCGACTATTTAAAAAAAAAATCATCCCGGGCTGACGCTCACAAGTCCGGGGTAAGTATACAGCGTGCTGCTAACAGTCCTACCTCGTCTACTCAGTGTGTTTCTTTGCACAGGCTTGGTGCACCCAGGACGCGATCTTCTCAGATGTCCTTCACTCCGGCGCCGGGACACCACAGACCCTGGATGCATTTACAGCAGAGGACGCGAGCCAGACCCGGGGTGACGACTTCTCCCCCTCCGGTCTACGAGATCTCCACCCGGAACCACTTCGCTCCCCTCCGTGAGACGGACGCGACACTGTGATCATCGGAGACTCCATCGTCAGACACGTCCGTGCTACGTTAGACGAAGATAAAGTGCACGTTCATTGTTTCCCTGGTGCTCGTGTTCTCGATGTTTCAACGAGAAGGCCAACGAGAGCCCCAGAGCGGTCATGCTTCATGCCGGGGTTAACAACACCATGCTGCGGCTGACGGAGATGCTGAAGAGGGACTTCAGGAGCCTGATCGAGACTGTTCGCAGCACGACACCCGCGGCGATGATCATCGTGTCAGGACAACTGCCCACGATCGACGAGGACATGAAAGGTTCAGTAGACTTTTTGCTTTAAATGAATGGTTGTTGTCATGGTGCAAAGAACAGAAACTGCTATTTGTTAATAATTGTAATCTTTTCTGGGAGCGTCCTAGGCTGTTTTGCGCTGATGGTCTGCACCCCAGCAGAGTCGGAGCGGAGCTGCTCTCTGACAACATCTCCAGGACACTTCGCTCCATGTGACTAGTAAGGCAATTCATAAATAACTGTTATGATGACCCGCTTAAATGATAAAAGTACTTGCGCTGTACAATCTATTAAGACTGTGTCTGTTCCCCGAATAGTGAGGTCAAAATATAAATTTAATGTAGGATTCAGAAAAAATCTTATCGTGATTAAACCAGAAACATGTAAATTAATTTTTTTTTTTTTTTTTTTTACGTTTGGGCTCTTAAATATTAGATCACTCACACCCAAAGCATGTTATTGTAAATGAAATGATCACAGATAATAGTTTTGATGTACTCTGCTTGACTGAAACCTGGCTAAAACCAAATTATTATTTTGGTCTAAATGAGTCTACTCCACCAAACTACTGTTATAAGCATGAGCCCCGTCAGACTGGTCAACAATATATAGTGATATTCTCAATGTTACCCAGAAAACAGGATACAGGTTTAACTCTTTTGAAATACTTCTGCTAAATGTTACTCTGTCAGACATGCAAAAGAAATCTAATGTTTCTCTTGCTCTGGCTAATGTGTATAGACCACCAGGGCCGTATACAGAATTCCTAAAATAATTTGCAGATTTCCTCTCAGACCTTCTGGTTACAGTTGATAAGGCGCTAATCATGGGAGATTTTAATATTCATGTTGATAATTCAGATGCATTAGGACCTGCGTTTACTGACCTAATAAACTCGAGCAAGTCAAGCAAAATGTCAACTAATCATTTTAATCATACACTGGATTTAATTATATCGCATGGAATCGATTTTACTGATATCGAAATCGTACCTCAAAGTGATAATGTTACAGACCATTTCCTTGTATCGTGCATGCTGCGTCTCACTGATATTAACTAAATGTCTCAGCATTACCATCTGGGCAGAACTATTGTTCCAAGCAACAAAGACAGATTTGCACATAACCAGCCTGATCTATCTCAACTGTTTGTACCCAAAAATACACATGAACTAGACGAAATGACTGGCAATATGGACACTATTTTCTCTAATACATTAGAAGCTGTTGGCCCCAAAGGTTAAAGAAAAACTTGCTGTACCATGGTATAACAGTAATACTCACTCTCTCAAGAAAGTAACTCGTAGTCTTGAACGCAAATGGAGAAAAACTAACTTGGAAGTTTTTAGAATTGCATGGAAAAACAGTATGTCCAGCTATAGACAGGCTCTAAAAACTGCTAGGGCAGAGCATATGCACAAACTCATTGAAAATAACCAAAATAATCCAAGGTTTTTATTTAGCACAGTGGCTAAATTAACAAATTACCAGATGCCACCTGATTCAAATATTCCATCAACTTTAACCTGTTAAATGTCACCCCGTCCCGTATACGGGACACCTACGTTGACTATACTATTTTACAATCAAATCTAATTTAATCTTGACAAACTATATATCGTTGGAAAGGTCTAAGACTCCCAAATATATATTTTACCAATATATATATATATATTTAATTATGTAGGAAAAGTAATAGATGAATTTATGACATGAGTGCACCCTCAGAAATCTACATTACAAAAGGAGCTTTGACCTTTGTTTAAAAAAAAGAGTTCCTCGTTGCCTTTTTCTCTATCACATTTTAGAAATCATCAGAAGTTATATATCACTTGAAAACATAAAATCTCAAAATTCATCCTTCAAAACCCATTTTAAAATCAGACAATGCATTACCATGTAAATGGTACATCAAAATCATGTTACAAAATGTTTTCAGTCATGAATTATAAAAATTTAGGTTTGTATCATGCACATTCAAGTCTATCTTCAAAAACGTGACTGACAGTTAACAGGTTAACAGTATTAGCTTTAACAGTCTTCACTGATAAAATAGATAACATTAGAAATACAAAAGCGAATGAAGATTCTACAGTGTCTAATACTTCAGGTTCATCCATCAAACCCAAATATAAACTGCAGTGCTTTATAGGACAGGAAGAGCTAAATAAACTTATCACTGTATCTAAACCAACAACGTTTATTATTAGATCCTGTATCCACTAAATTACTGTTGTTACCTGTTACCTGTAGCCAAAGAACTGCTTCTCAATATTATTAACTCGTCGTTATCTTTAGGTCACATCCCAAAACCATTTAAGCTGGCGGTTATTAAGCCTCTTATTAAGAAACCAAAATTAGATCCTAGTGCACTGGCAAATTATAGGCCTATTTCAAATCTTCCATTTATGTCTAAAATTTTAGGAAAAGTTGTGTCTGCTCAGTTGAGCACCTTCCTGCAAAAAAAAATGATCTGTATGAAGAATTTCAGTCAGGCCCCACCATAGCACAGAAACTGCACTGCACAAATTACAAATGACCTGCTTCTTGCGTTAGATCAAGGCTGCATCTCATTGCTAGTTTTACTTGATCTTAGTGCTGCGTTCAACACCATAGATCAGGGATAGGCAACTCCGGTCCTGGAGGTCCATTATCCTGTGGAGTTTAGCTTCGGCGCTCAAAAAATCTCACCTGCCTGTCTCTATCAAGTAATCCCGAAAACACTGATTGCCTTGTTCAGGTGTGCTTAATCAGGGTTGCAGCTCAACTCTGCTGGACAGTGGCCCTCCAGGACCGGAGTTGCCTATCCCTGCCATAGATCATGACATACTCATAGATCGTTTACAAAACTATACAGGTATTCAAGGCCATGCTGGTTAAGATCCTACCTGTCTGATCGCTACCATTTTGTTCATTTAAATGGGGAGTCATCTCATTTATCACCAGTAAAATATGGAGTGCCACAAGGATCCGTCCTAGGTCCTTCTATTTTCAATATACATGTTGCCCCTAGGTAATATTATTAGAAAATATGGGATTAGTTTCCACTGTTATGCTGATGATACTCAGCTATATATCTCAACGAGACCAGATTCAACTTCTAAATTATCTAAGCTAACAGAGTGTGTTAAAATTTTAAATATTGGATGATCAATAATTTTCTTCTATTAAATTCGGATAATACAGAGATATTAATTATTGGACCAAAAAACAGTACACAGAATCTTGTAGATTTCAATTTGCAACTAGACAGATGTACTGTTACTTCCTCTATAGTCAAAAATCTGGGTGTTATATTAGACAGTAATTTGTCTTTTGAAAATCATATTTTCCATGTTACAAAAAGTGCATTCTTCCATCTTAGAAACATTGCCAAGCTACAAAACATGTTATCTGTTTCTGATGCAGAAAAGCTAGTTCATGCATTCATGACCTCTAGACTGGACTATTGTAATGCACTTTTAGGTGGTTGTCCTGCTTCTTCAATAAACAAGCTACAGGAAGTCCAAAATGCAGCAGCTAGAGTCCTTTCCAGGTCAAGAAAATATGATCATATTACCCCAATTTTACAGTCTCTGCACTGGCTACCTATTAAGTTCCGTGTCAGTTACAAATTATCATTACTTACCTATGAGGCCATAAATGGTTTAGCTCCTGCGTACCTAACTAGCCTTCTACCACGCTACAATCCATCACGCTCCCTAAGGTCACAAAACGCTGGACTTTTGGTAGTTCCTAGGATAGCAAAGTCTACTAAAGGAGGTAGAGCTTTTTCACATTTGGCTCCCAAACTCTGGAATTGCCTTCCTGATAATGTTCATAATTAGGGTTGAAGCTAAACTCTAAAGCACACTGGCCCTCATTGAGTTTGAAGCTGTAGGATAAAATAATTGATATGTACTTTATTTACATTCTATTTACTTTATAATGCTGATGTTGCTGAAATTATGTCTGTGGTCAAAAATTAAAATGACTGATGCCTTGGCGCAGCACACAAACACATACATGCAAAGCTCGGGATATAACGCATGCGTGCGGTTAAGACTAGAACACTGAAAAAAAAATGTTATGTTGAATTTAGGGGTTGCATGAAATAAATTTATCTAAATCCAGATATATTTTTTAAGTTGAGTGAACTTATATTTCATAAGTTGAGTTTACTTATATTTTATAAATTGGTTGTACTTATATTTTATACATTGAGTTTATTAATCTCTTTCAGTAGTTTCAGATTAATTATATTCATAATTTTAGCTAAACTATTTTGAGTAGAATTTACTCAAATTAATTGTGCAACCAGATCAATTTAATCGTTTAATTTCTACATATTAAAATTAATTTTAACCCAATTTCCCTTTCGAAGGGAACTTCGACAATACGTCAACGACGCTATGGGGAACGCCTCAGGTGTGACAGGTGTCTGAAATCAAATATCAACTCACAGCAATCATGCTGACCGGCGACAGCCGTGAATCATCAGCTTGAATGATGAGCGTGCGACCTGGATATAAAAAGGGCGCCTTGAAACCATGACAATATCCTTTTCGTCTTCAGGGACTGTTTTGTCTGATTTAAACGTCTGCTTACAGCGAAAATGAAACGCACATCTAAGGCAAGTCCTAAAAATTTCGTGAAATGTGCTGACCCGTGCCCAAGATATTTGTCGCCGGGTGACACTCACGAGATGTGTGTGTACTGTTTGGGTGAAGAGCACGCACAGGATGCTCTTGAGGGAGCGTCCTGTGCAAATTGTGAGCGTTTTCCTATGAGAACGCTCCGCTCTCGTCTGGCTCTCTTCTCGAGGGAAGAGAGTTCAGCGTCTGGTCCTCGCGGATCAGGTCCCGCTCGTGCCGAGGCAGAGCGGCGACGCGCTTCATGGGGCTCCCAGATGGAGCTCGCTGACAGTCTCGAGGGGGGCGTTAACCTATCGGACGCGTCATCGGCTGACGAGAGTGAGCTGCAGGGGGATGACGGAGACTTTTCTCCTACTAATACTGCAACGAGTGCTCTTCAGGCCGGGCAAGAGATGGCTGAGGAGGATGATTTAGATTCTCAACCTCGTCAGCCATCCTGCCCCGTGTACGCAGAGTTGGTGGAAGTTATGGAGCGCGCCACTGACAAACTTCAGTTGCCATGGCGGCGCGCTCAGGGAGAGATCGTTCGCGGTCGTTTGGATGATCGGTTTCTCCCTGAACATAGACCACCAGCTCAGCAGAGCCTTCCATTCCTTCCTGATCTCCATTCAGAGATCGAGAGGGCATGGAAGAAACCGTACTCTGCCCGTATTCATCGACATCAGCGGGGTAACTTCGCTGATGTTGAGGGGATCGGTGAGTACGGTTATGTGTCGATGCCGCCCGTTGACGAGACGTTTGCGAACTATCTCGTTTCTGGGCGGGTGTCGACACTAAAAGCTCCGACTCTGCCATCCAAGCCCCTTAAAACCACGGCTCGCTTGAATGGCAGAGCGTACACGGCAGCAGGTCAGGCTGGTGCTGCCCTTCATACCATGGCAGTGCTCCAAGCCTACCAAGCTGACCTGCTGCAGGATCTTGACCAGGGGGCAGGGCTGTCCCCTGAGGCGGTCGCTGAGTTGCGCCGGACCACAGATTTGTCCCTCCGGGCCACTAAACAGACTGCTGCCGCGATCGGCGGTGATGGTGGCCACAGAGAGGCATCTGTGGCTCAACTTGGCTGATATCGGGGAGAAATAAAAGTCCCTTCTCCTTGATTCACCAGTTTCGCCTGCTAAACTTTTTGGCACCTCCGTTGAGGCGGTGGTTGGGAAGTTTAGGGAGGCGAAGGCACGCTCGGCTGCATTTAAGACCTGTATACCGCTGAGATCCGGGCCCCAGCCCAGGCAGGCGGGAGGACCTGGTCCGTCTTGGTCTGAGGACCGTAGGCAGGACCAGAGGTCTAGTGTCGCCTCTCGTGCCCCCCCTCCATGGAGGAGTAGGACACAGAGGAGGCGGGCCTCCCGCAAAAAGAGGGAAGACTTAAAGACTTAAAGACTTAAGGGAGGTCATTCAGCACAAGCGCTGCAACGCTCAGCGGAAATAGGGTTTGATCTCCCTGGAGGGCCTTTTCTACCAGCCCTCTCCCTCTTCTTGACTCCCCAGGCGTTTACGTTACACCAGCCCTGGGGATGGGCCTTATGATGAGAACTATGTTCTGATGGCCCACCGTAGCAACTGGTTGATGTGAGCGCCTCTTTTAGGCATGTAAAAGTGGTGGACCCCAGATTCATTGAGAACTCTCTGGCGAGTCTTCACTCCGCACGCCGCAGGTGAACTTTTGGTTTGTAAAATTCTGTGTGTATAACTAACACTGATTGTATTTCTCTACAGACCCTGTTCCCTGTATATACCTAGGGGGTCATTCTTAGAGGAGCAATTAAAGTATGGACTTTAGGGCCCTGAAGCCTCCCCCAGTTGGTGGCTAGAACGAATTAGGAGGAAGCTCAAAGAAGATTTGGCTTCTGTGCTGAGTATGTGATGGCCTTCCTGTCATAACATTTTATATGCGTGGTGGGCCACCGCTCATTTCTGTTTAGCCTCAGGGCTATTAGCCACCCAGAGGGTAGAGTAGTTGGTCTTCCTAAAAAAAAAAAAAAAAAAAACTTTTTTGCTTTAGGTTTAGACTGACGCTGGCGCTTCAGATAGATCTTCAGATAGATGTCCTGCCTATCGGTTTGTGACATTGGTATCCTGAGTACTCGCTCCCCTGAGCTCTGTTGGGTTTCAGTAGGTTGAGTGTTTTCACGGCCTCTCAATCAAGTAGGCTGTGGCTCCTCCGAGCCCTCAGGTAGATCTATGCTTGCAGGTCGGCCCTCATCCGGGCCGCCTCTGTAGCTGGCCTAGGCTATGCTAGGGATGTTGGAGGCGTGTTGCTAAGTATAGCTGCCACATTCATTATGTGTTAGGCTTCCTCCCCTTGATTTCAGCCTCCTCCCTTAAATGGGAGTTGTTGGCCAAGGCCCGCCCCTTTCTCTGCATTCAGGGGTGATAGAGTAATGCAGGGTGGTAGCTGAGGTAGGATCAGTCTAGCAGGGTTAGGCCATCTTTCGCTCTGCGAAGTGAGAGTTTGTCAGACCCTGCCGAACAGAGATGTTTTTGGGCCTCTAGAGCTGGCTCCACTCAGCCCGTTGAGCTAATCGCTCGACCGATGGGTTGAAGTGGGTTGGCTTGCAATTTAGCCCCCCCGCTCCCCTAGGCTGGGCGCAGGACAAATCCCTGTCACCCTTTGGAGCCACTTGCAGGCCTGCTCCCTGTCTAACATTGCAGGGGCATATGGTTGTTACTCCCCCGCTAACTCAGGGTAGTTTTGAGTAGTCCATTCTCAGCTCTGTATGTATCTACCTCACACCACGATGGCTCCGGTTGAGCAGGGAGTTCTAAACTACATTTCATTCCGGTTTTTGAACTCTGCTCCCTTTGAAGCCAGAGCATTGCCATGGGCTGACGCCTATGCATTTAGTAGGTAGGCCCCTAATGGGGCCTCCACTAGGCAGAATGGCGTATGTTGTACTCCCCTGCTATAAGGGTATTGCTATTTGCTGAGTACACTGCCTCTGGCAATGTGATTAGGTACCAGGATGCTGTAGCAACAGATTTCTGCCGCGAAGGCTGCACAGTTGGGTAGTAGGCCCCAGCAGGCCTCCTTGAGTCGTGGGGAAGTCGTGGCCTAATGGTTAGAGGGTTGGACTCCCAATTGAAGGGTTGTGAGTTCTAGTCTCGGGCCGGACGGAATTGTGGGTGGGGGGAGTGCATGAACAGCTCTCTCTCCACCTTCAATACCACGACTTAGGTGTCCCTGAGCAAGGCATCGAACCCCCAACTGCTCCCCGGGCGCCGCAGCATAAATGGCTGCCCACTGCTCCGGGTGTGTGCTCACAGTGTGTGTGTGTGTGTGTGTTCACTGCTCTGTGTGTGTGCATTTCGGATGGGTTAAATGCAGAGCACAAATTCTGAGTATGGGTCACCATACTTGGCTGAATGTCACTTCACTTTCACTTTCACTTGACGGAATACCCCTCAATAGGGCTCCTAGGCCAGCTCACCTTCGGTGGTTGGCCCTGGTAGTTCGGGCAGAAGGCTCACTGCTGATTAGTAGGCCTTAACAGGCCTCCTCTGAGGTGGGTCGCAACATTGTGGAACATACACTTGGACAAAACTATAGGAAAAGTTTTTAATAGTATGGTTCCAGCAGTGTTCGGTAAAGTAGCAGAATAGACTCGCTATCAGCTAGCAGGCTCGACCAGGCCTCCCTGTTAGGCGAGTCCCCAGCAGCAGTTACATCCAGCTGATTAGACTGTTTCAGGTAGTAGGCCTCTTCAGGCCTCCCTGAAGGTGGGCTCCCATATTTTGTGGTGGTCAGGTAGTAGGCTTTACTAGGCCTCCCTGAGGGTTTAATCCCACATACTGTGGTTACTAGGTGGCAGGCCCCACAGGCCTCCCTGGAGTTGAATTCCAGCTTCTTTGAACTGTCAGGTAGTAGGCCTCATAAGGCCTCCCTGAAGGCAAAGCCCCAAAGACAGTCAACGGGACTGCCAGTCTGGCTCACTATCAGCTATGGTTTTCAGGTAGTAGGCCTCTCCAGGCCTCCCTGAAAGTAAGCTTTCCTGCACTGTGTTTATCAGGTAGTAGGCCTCACTAGGCCTCCCTGAAGTTGAGCTCCCACATACTGTGGTTGTCAGGTAGTAGGCCTCACCAGGCCTCCCTGGAGTTGAGTTCCAATTGCCTTTCAGTTTCCACTTAAGGTGGTTATCTGGTAACAGGTAGTAGGCCTCTCTAGGCCTCTCTGTAGGTGAACTCCCACATATTGTGGTTATCAGATAGCAGGCTTCACCAGGCCTCTCTGAAGGTGAGCTCCCACATACTGTGAGCTCCCACATACTGTGGTTGTCAGGTAGTAGGCTTCTCCAGGTCTCCCTGGGAGTGGTTTCACGGTGATGCTGGGTTTCGTAAGCTAGTGGCCACTTACTTTCAGTTTAGCAGTCCTTATCAGGCAGCTACCGGAGGTGAGTTTGTGCCCTGGCTCGGCTCAAGTTTTTATTCTCTGCTACGGGTTCCCTCCTGGAACCTCTTTATCCTGCTACAGCCTGGTTGCCTACCAGGTAGATCTTATGCTCCCCTCACTGAGGGTCAATGTGAGTATGTGGTCTCCTGAGTCTGGTCCGTCGGTCGTAGGCCTCTCATGAGGCCTCCCAGTTAGATCAGTCCTAAGGCCCTCACAGGCCTCCTCAGTGTTTTTGAAACACAAACACTGGGTAGATCCGTGGATCGAGTAGAGAAACTCCCCTCGCTGGCAAGGGTTGTAAAGCACTACGCTGAGTCATACTCTCCAGGATATCCCGTCTCTGAGATCCGGGCCGAGTGGTTCACTGCCTGCTCCGCAGTTCCTCGGGCTGGATGCCTTCCTAAAGGCAAGTGTCCAGAGGCTCTGTCTTCGGACAGACAGGAAGTGGCCAGTCTGTAGTGTCTTATGTAGTGACACCAGGTCAGGCCTGCCTGGTGGCTTTTCAGGTGGTACATTCCCCTGAATAGTGACTGGCTGGGGTTCCCTCGGGTTCCCTAGCCACATTCCCTAGAAGGGACCCCTTCTAAGAAGTTGAAGTTGTGGTCCTAGGCCCTTGAGCAGGCCCAGGTAGACCTTTCACTAAACTATGTTTATGGAGGTTTTCTGTGGTATCATATAGCTTGGGCTATGACCGTAGGGAGTGCTGTCACTGACAGCCCTGTGTGACCTGAGGGTGAGTGGTTCTAGCGTTCACTGAATGCTGGTTCTGACAGTTGTCACTGCCATTGGGCATGCACTCCCTTTAGCATGGCGGCGTGGGTATTTCGTTCCCCATAGCGTCGTTGACGTATTGTCGAAGTTCCCTTCGAAAGGGAACGTCTCAGGTTACAAATGTAACCTTGGTTCCCTGAGAACAGGGAACGAGACAATACGTCTCCCAGCCATGCCTCAGGGTCTGCCTGCCAAACAGTCCCTTCAGACGAAAGGATATTGTCATGGTTTCAAGGCGCCCTTTTTATATCCAGGTCGCACGCTCATCATTCAAGCTGATGATTCACGGCTGTCGCCGGTCAGCATGATTGCTGTGAGTTGATATTTGATTTCAGACACCTGTCACACCTGAGGCGTTCCCCATAGCGTCGTTGACGTATTGTCTCGTTCCCTGTTCTCAGGGAACCAAGGTTACATTTGTAACCTGAGACGATTTTTTTATCTATTGTATCTTTCAATAATATTCAAACAAATAAAGCGAACCCAATATTTTTAACTCTAACTTTATTTTTCTTATCCTAGAGATTTTTGCTCTCCGAACAAGAGTGCCTGTAATGTATCTCAACAGTCACCATTTCTCAGAGACCTCAATACATGGTACACCACACACAATGACGGTAACAATCAGTGAATAGTGTTTGAGTATAAATGGGTCATTTTGAGTAGAAAATGAACTTCAGGCGTCACACAAATGAATGTCACTAAAAGTAACATCAAAAGCAACCATAAAACTGTGTAAATACAACTCGAAAACTGTGAAAAATTTAACATTTTTAATTATTCATGCCCCAGTGCATGATGGGAAATACACAGAAAAAAAATGATTCATTGAATTTACTAAAAAAAATTAATTAAATATAGCTAACATAAATTGATTGCAACCACTCACCATAATTTTTTTAGTAAATGCAATGAATCATACCATCAGAATCATAATTTGTTTAAAACCAATTAATAATTATTAATTAAAATCAAAAACTAAATTTAAATGGATTAAACTAGCAAAATTGAATTACGCTTAATTTAATTGGGGTCATAACAATTTTTTTCAGTGAAGGGATATGTTTGGCTCTACTGGGCATGCGCACATAAATACAGTTAAATTTTGTCATACTGTACTAGGGTTTACATAGAGTAGTCGAGAGCACTGTCGGAAACAATCAATAATTAGGGTTGTGCCTGAAGCCGAATACCTTATTCGGAATGGCACGGATAATGGCTTCAAAAACGAATAACAGACAAGTAATAATTCTGCCTGGATACTCGGCTGAAGCTGACACAGTCTGGTGTTTGCTATATAACAGTTGAGTTATGGGATCAGCACATTGTTATAAACAGACCTCTAAAGTCACGACGAGTGTGAAGTGAATGAATGTAAACTTTATGAGTGAAAAGAGCGCAAATCAAACACTGCATTGCTGTTGCCTCTCCGTGCATCTCTCATGCTTGCATGATAAATATTATTTTAGAAATTTGTTTAACATGATATAGCAGCCATCACTTCTATTGCATCACACGTAATTAATGGCAACTAGAATAAAACAAAAACAACAATTAACTTCCTAATGAATGGCTGCTATATACAGTCACAGTTTAGTGACTATTGTATATTGTGGCCTAATGTACTAAGGACTGAAGTACCCTTAAACAAGACACCAAATTTAAAGTTCCCTTTACTTTAATAAAGTTTCAACTAAAATCTATAAGTTCACATAACATTTAATGTTGAAAGTTTCATTATGAGATTACTTGTATTTCTGACTCACAAAAGTGACTGTGAGTGAATCACACTTGTTTTAACCCAAATTTGGGTTGAAAATTATTCAGGATTATAACCCAGCATTGCTGGGTTGGGAACACGGACGGTAAAGGAAAGCACGCACGTCACATTAAGATCGTACGTCTCCAGTGCGAGTAGCCACCATTTTCTCAGTGTGAAAGAAGTGAGTGAAAGGCATTATGGTATGTAAAGATTCAAAATGTAAATTTATCGTTTATTGTTTACCCGGTTTTATGAAAGGCAGAAGGTTTTATTAAAGGCGGAAACAAAAGAGCTTAACATTGTATAGAAAAATATGCGGACATGGTTTTTACCTCAAAAACGGAGGTCTTAACGGCCTCCTTTAACGTTACTGAACGGAAGAGGTACTTTTAATATAACGTCGGTGAGTGTCTTATGTCATATTTACATAATATTTTACAATATCTGCACCTTTTGAGGTGTAAATAGACTGCTATGTTTACGGTTACACATTAATTTTTTTTATTTTTTGTGGTTAAACTGAATGTACGTTCGTTTCCAAAAGGAAAGACAGTTTAAAGAAAAAAAGTGAACTTCATAATTTCATGTTATGAGTAGTTGTTGTTTTGTTTTGTTTTTTTACTAAGAGTAAAATGTTTGTTTTTTGTTTCTGTAGATCAGGGATCCTCAAATCTGGCCCACGAGATCCTCTTTCCTGCAGAGTTTAGCTCTGACCCTAATCAAACACACCTGAGCATGCTTCTTCTTCTTCTGCTTATTGGCGGGTCATATCTTTACGGGTCATATCTTTACGACATATTAAATCATAAAATCTAAAATAATAGCAAAACCAAACCCCCCACCCCCCTTAAAAAAAAAAAAAAAAAAAAAAAAAAAGGTAAAAGACAAAAGAGAATTTTAATAAATATATAAAACCAGCTAAATTGTAATTTAGTATAATAATTATAATTAAGATACATAATAAAATACTTGCTTCCTTGTGTAATGACTCATCACCAGACGGGGAATCCATCTTGCAAGCTTTAATGAACAACTTGTGGTCGTACAGGCAGGGGTCAAAACCAGCAAACACAACAGTAGAGATAACCAGAATCGTCGTCAAACACAGGCAATAGATCGGGATCACAGACAAGATTCAGAGTCCAATAAACAATCCAAGGTCAGGAGACGGGCAGCAAAGGTTCAAGAAACTGATGTGGTTGTGCAGCTTATATAGCAGTACTCATAAGCTGCACCTGTGTAGTGATCAGAGTCCAATGCACAGGGTAGATGGGAAGTGTAGTTGTGAGTGAGTGCGTGAGTGTCAATATTCCGGAGATGGAATATTGCCCTCTGCTGGCCAGTAGGGGGAATCACGGGGTTCGTCTCCGTGACAGAGCCCCCTCCCTGCGAGCGACTCCTGGCGCGAGATGGTAGACGACGTAGGGGTCTACCGCATGGTCAAGGGGCCGGTCTCTCCGGATGTAACCGATGAAACTCAGTGATGAGGTTGGGGTCTAGTATGTCGTCAGCATTGACCCAGGATTGTTCCTCCGGACCGTACCCCTCCCAGTCGACCAGATACTGCAGGATGCGTCCACGACGTCTGGAGTTAAGAAGTTCTCGCACCTGGTAAGTTTCCTCAGTCTCAATCTGGACGGGCTGGGGAATCTGCTCACGGGACCTCCCCTCTCCCTCCTCTCAACAGCGGGCTTGAGCAGAGATACATGAAACGTGGGAGAAATGCGATAGGTGTCAGGTAATGCAAGACGGAATGAAACAGGAGTGATCTGATGTGTGATTTTGAATGGACCCACGTACCTTGGACTCAACTTCTTGCAGGGTAGTCGAAGACAGAGATCTCGGGTAGAGAGCCACACCCATTGACCTGGTTGGTATACAGGCCCAGGATGCCGACGGTGGTCAGCATGTTCCTTTTGATGATGGATGGCTCGTTGAAGGTGTACATGGGCTTGGTTCCAAGTCTCCTCACTACGTTGCAGCCAGTCCGTGACGGCGGGTACGTCGGTGGGTTCCCCGGACCAGGGAAACATGGGGGGCTGATAGCCTAGGATGCATTTAAAGGGGGTGATACCAGTAACTGGCTTGACCAGAGAGTTCTGTGCGTACTCAGCCCAAAGGAGGTACCGGGCCCAATCTTCTTGGTTGGAACTACAGTATGATCTCAGGAACCGGGTGAGTTCCTGATTGAGTCTTTCGACCTGACCGTTGGATTGAGGGTGGTAACCGGAGGTCAGGCTCACGTTTACATCGAGGGCTTGGAAGAAGGCTTTCCAGAGACGAGACGTGAACTGAGGGCCTCTATCGGAGACGATATCTTCAGGTAGTCCGTAGAGACGGAAGACCCAGTTACAGAGTAGTTCAGCAGTTTGCAGAGCAGTAGGCAGTTTGGGCAGGGGAATAAGGCGGCAGGCTTTGGAGAATCGATCAATCACAGTCAGAACGACAGTGTTACCTTGAGAGACAGGTAGATCAGTGATAAAGTCTATTGCAATGTGGGACCAAGGTCGCTGTGGGATAGGGAGTGGTTGGAGTAATCCGGCTGGCAGTTGGCGTGGAGTTTTGTGCACATTACAGGTTTGGCATTGTTGGATGAGGCAGTGGTGTCTTTGGGCAATGATTCCCACCAGTTCAGTTCAGTTCATTTATATAGCACATTTAAAAACAACCATGGTTGACCAAAGTGCTTAACAATGTCTAGAAAAGAAAACTAGAGAGTCACATACAAATAAAACAAATACAGTAAAAACATACCAATGTCACAGCTCAGCTTGATATAAAAGCCAAGGAATACAAGTGTGTCTTAAGAAATGACTTAACAATTCCAACAGTCTGAGCAGTTCTTATGTGTACAGGTAAACTATTCCACAAATTAGGTGCCACCACTGAAAAAGCCCGGTCACCTTTATTTTTTAACTTAGTTCTTGGAACACTGAGGAGCACCTGACTGGATGACCTCAATGCTTTAACGGGGGCATGAACCACCAGAACCGGTTCTGAAGCAGATGAATGGTGGCCGTGATACCTGGGTGGCCGGATGCGGGCAGAGCTTGTGGTTGAGTGTTTGATCGCGTAGAGTGGGTGGTACGTAAACCTTATCAGGAGGGCAAGTTGTTGAAGGTGCATGTTGAGAGTTGTGTTGCTGGATAAGCGTCATGATGTCCCATTGTACGGGTGCAATGATTACCTTGAAAGGGAGTATGGATTCAGGTTCGGATGAGATCTGTTCATCTTCGTGGATACGGGATAGCGCATCTGCCTTTGTGTTCTTGGAGCCCGGACGGTAGGTAACTGAAAAGTCGAATCGGGAGAAAAACAATGACCATCTAGCCTGCTGTGGATTGAGGCGCTTGGCTGAGCGCAAATACTCAAGGTTCTTATGATCTGTTAGTACAGTGAAAGGAAAGTTGGCCCCCTCCAGCCAGTGTCTCCACTCCTCGAAGGCCACCTTCATGGCGAGGAGTTCACGGTCCCTTACGTCGTAGTTACGTTCAGCAGCATTGAGTTTGCGGGAGTAAAAGGCACATGGGTGGAGTTTAGCGGTAGAACTCTGGGGTTGAGAGAGAATAGCCCCGATACCAGTGTTGGAGGCGTCCACTTCGACGAGAAACGGAAGAGATGGGTCAGGATGGTGGAGTATGGGAGCAGTCACAAACCGTCTTTTTAGTTCTTGGAATGCTTGGAGGGCAGCCTCTGACCAGTGTAGCCGATGGGTTCCTTTTTTGACCATTGACGTGAGGGGACTGACCACAGAGCTGAAGTTTCTGATGAAACGGCGGTAGAAATTAGCAAACCCCAGAAAGCGTTGGAGTTCCTTTAGTGTTTTGGGTTCGGACCATTTGAGAACGGCGTTGACTTTGCTCTCATCCATGGCGACCCCCTCTGGACTGATGACGTACCCCAGGAAGGTGGTAGAGGTGGTATGGAATTCACACTTCTCCGCCTTGGCATAGAGTTTGGTGTTCAATGAGTCGCTGCAGCACGGCCCTCACATGTTGGATATGTTCCTCCAGGGTATCTGAATAGATCAAGATATCGTCAATGTATACGATAACAGTCTTGTTTAACATGTCTCTGAAGATGTCATTGACAAATGATTGGAAAACCGAAGGACTATTGACCAGTCCAAACGGCATAACCCGGTATTCGTAGTGCCCATTGGTGGTTGAGAAAGCTGTTTTCCACTCGTCCCCTCCCTAATGCGGATGAGGTTGTATGCGCAGCGCAAATCCAATTTGGTGTAGTATTGTGCAGTTCGTAGCTGTTCTAATGCAGAGGGCACCAGTGGAAGTGGATAGCGAAACTTTACCGTTATCTCGTTGAGACCTCGATAATCGATGCAAGGGCGCAAACCTCCATCCTTCTTACGGACAAAGAAGAAGCCAGCTGAAGCAGGAGAAGTGGACGGACGCATGAACCCCTTCTCCAGCTCCTCCTCGATGTACCTGGCCATAGCTTCTGACTCGGGTAATGATAATGGAAATACTCGGCCCAGGGGTGGTGAGGAACCTGGAATTAGATCAATGGCACAATCGTGACTGCGGTGTGGTGGTAATGTGTTCGCTTGTACCTTGCTGAAGGCGGTGGCGAGATCGTGATACTCCTTGGGCAGATTGGGAATGCTGGTGGACTCCGAGTCTAACGTGACGACTTGCACAGGCAAGGGAGAGATGGTCGGAAGGCATGATTTCTGACACTGGGATCTAAGAATTTGTCCCTCTTTCCAGGATACATGAGGGTCATGCAGTCTGAGCCAGGGCAAGCCCAAAATAACAGGAGTGTTAGATACAGGGAGCACGTAGAATTGAATGGTTTCTTGATGTAGCAGACCGGTAAACATTAGCAGTTCTTGAGTGAGGTGAGTAATCAGTCCAGACCCCAAAGGGCGTCCATCTATTGTGGCTAAAGACAAAGGATTTGCGCATGACATTAGAGAAATGTTGTTCTTTTTGGCAAATTCTTCAGAGATAAAATTCCCAGCTGCTCCTGAGTCAAGTAGAGCAGTGGTAGCCACACGATCGTTGTTAGTCTTGATCACAAGAGGGACTGAGACACAGTTTAGAGGACTGACTGAATTTAAAGATGCACTCACCGATTTAGAAGTGCCAGAAGAGCGACGTGACGGGCAAGTAATTCGTTGATGCCCCGGAGCGCCACAGTAGAGACAGAGTCGGTTCGATATGCGGCGGTGGCGTTCCTCAGCTGTCAGATGATAGGAGTTGATCTGCATGGGTTCCATAGTTTCAGCGGATCGTGTTGTCGTAACGAGGAAGAGGCGTTGAGCGCTGACACGGCGGGAGTGTTGTAGATTGTCAGTGGTGATAGTTAGCGAAATGAAATCATTCAGGGTTCTCCCCTCATCACGGCAAGCGAGTTCGGTTTGCAGTTCGTGATTAAGCCCCTTGCGAAATAATACTTTCAGTGTGTCACTCACCCATGACGTTTGAGCAGCCAGTGTACGAAAGTTCATGGCATATTCCGCTGCTGTTAATTCTCCCTGCGACAACTCAAGCAGACGCTCACCCGCTCCTTTCCCCTCTCCGGGGTGATCAAACACCTCACGGACTCACACCAGAAAGTCAGTGAAAGTGGTGAACGCTGTTCCATCCTCGCGCCATACAGCCGTTATCCATTCCAAAGCTCTTCCCGTTAATAGTGAGCAAACTAAGGCGATCTTACCAGCATCGGTAGTGTAAAGGGTAGGTTGTTGCTCGACGAACAGCGAGCATTGCAGTAGGAAGCCCTTACACTTGGTAGAATCCCCGTCAAATCCATCTTGCAAGCTTTAATGAACAACTCGTGGTCGTACAGGCAGGGGTCAAAACCAGCAAACACAACAGTAGAGATAACCAGAATCATCGTCAAACACAGGCAATAGATCGGGATCACAGACAAGATTCAGAGTCCAATAAACAATCCAAGGTCAGGAGACGGGCAGCAAAGGTTCAAGAAACGGTAAACAAACAGAACTGGTAAACGGGAAATCAAACACGGGAAATAACGCTTGGAAATGTCAGCCGGAGCAAAACAAGACTTTGTGTTAAACTGATGTGGTTGTGCAGCTTATATAGCAGTACTCATGAGCTGCACCTGTGTGGTGATCAGAGTCCAATGCACAGGGTAGATGGGAAGTGTAGTTGTGAGTGAGTGCGTGAGTGTCAATATTCCGGAGATGGAGCCCTCTGCTGGCCAGTAGAGGGAATCACGGGGTTCCTCTCCGTGACACCTTGTCCCTGCATACCTTGCTCCTGTAAAATAATATGAATGTCATTTTCTGAAATGGAATCTTTCTACTTCTGTCTTAGTTGATCAAATTTCTTACATCTAAATAAAACATGGGTGATATCCTCCAAGACTTTATATTCAGAGCATATTCCATTACTTTTACCTATTAATGATAAAGTGGAATTCAGGCCTGTGTGGTCCAACCTCAATCTGGTTATAATACCTTCTTCGTGCCTATTAAGACCCAATGAGGTGATTTTTTCCCTCCAACACAGTTCTGGTTCCTATAATAGTGTCTGGCATTACTCTCTGAATCCCATTCATCTTGCCATTTTAGTATAATCTGTGATGTAATTAAAGCTTTAGTATCTCCTTTACTCAATGGAATGTACATTTATACTTGGTCTAATTTCAGAGCTTTTTTAGCTATGGTAACTTATCAGCAGTTTCATTGCCATCTATTCCATAATGTCATGGAATCCAACAGAACTGCACCGCAAGTCCAAGGCTCATAATATTTAAAAGAAGATGCTTTACTTCTAATACCAAATATTCACGTATAGCATTATCTGTTATAAAACTTTGTAATACTGCCATAGAGTCAGTACATATAATTGATCTAAGAGGTTTAGTCTCTTTAACCCAACAGAGGGCAGTTATTATTGCAGTCATCTCTATTGAATATACTGATAAATGGCCACTCACTCTATACCCATATCTTTTTTCAAAATCTGGTATATATACAGTATACCAATACCACAACCACCGTTGGGTTCTTTAGAGCCACCTATTAATATATTTATAGCCACTGATTAATGCCAGTTGGAGACGCGAACCGTTTAAAACGATTCAGTTCGATTTGGTGAACTGGTTCAAAAAGATCTGGTTACATCGAATGATTCGTTCGCGAACCGGATATCACAAACTGCTTTGTTTTGAACTCTCTCACAACAGACACGGAAGATAAGACAATGATGAATAAAGTCGTAGTTTTTGCTATTTTTGGACCAAAATGTATTTTCGATGCTTCAAAAAATTCTAACTGACCCTCTGATGTCACATGGACTACTTTGAAGATGTTTTTCTTACCTTTCTGGACATGGACAGTATACCGTACGCACAGCTTCAATGGAGGGACTGAGAGCTCTCGGACTAAATCTAAAATATCTTAAACTGTTTTCCGAAGATAAATGGAGGTCTCACTGCTTTGGAACGACATGAGGGTGAGTCATTAATGACTTTAGATTTTTGGATGACGGCACTCCGCAAGTTAATTTTCTTCCAGCAGGAGGCGCTAAGAGCGCTCTTGGGAGAGGTAGAGGTTTCTCCGGTAATGGCTGCAAAGCATCGCTGAGCTCACAAACTCTGCTTTATCAAGCATTACATGCAAAATTAAATCGAACATTTTCTAAATACAGTCGGTTTCCTTCTGAAATACAGTGATAAAAAACACCCGCTCTGGTTTTTGAAACCCTGGAATGTAGTAAATTTAAACCATAAAAAAGCAACCCAGCATCTTGGGTTAAACACAATAACCCAGCGTTGGGTTCGTCCATTTTTGACCCAGCGCTGGGTTGCTAAAATAACCCAAATTGGGTTGTTTTCAACCAAGCAGTTTTTTGAGTGTATTATTGATATATTTAATGTTGATGTCTGTTCTTCTCATGATTCGCGTGATTCTCACGAATCTCTGTTATAGTCACATTAGAAACACTCTAATGTTTTCGTTTAATTTGATTTTCAAAGATCCTATAATGAGGGATTATTGTCCAGTTTTCCAGGTTGACATTTCTTTTGAAACAAGTAGTTTTGGTGCAACATATCACAGGACTATTGAATATCCAGAAGTGTTTATGTCACAGCATTAGAAATGAACTGCAACTTTGCTACTTGTTAGTGAGTGTCAAGTGGTTTAGGGGAGGGACTTTCTCGCTCTACACAGCATCTGATTGGACAGAAATCTGTGTATCTTCACATCATGGATATTTGTGGCCCTTTTTCTCAGAAGTGAAAGTGTTTATAAATGCATATTGTTTCAAAGGAGTTCAGTAGCACATAGAAGAGCTCAGAGTTGATATACATGAACTAAAAGCAACCAATTTCTGTTTTGAGCTAATTTGATCTTTAATAAAACCAGCTTAATTTTCTAAAGAACGTTACGTCGTTTGAATTTCAGTTCTGATTGGTCTGTTTTGTAATGAGAGACTTTATACTGTAAACCTCCTCCGGCATTCATACAATAATCAAAACATGTCTGGACTTCAACAAATACATTTTATTTGTTTCCAGGTTCTGCATGGATCACCTGCTGTTCTCTAATGGACCGTCAGTGCTATACAGAATCACGTGACACAATAACAAAGATATCCAGGAGACGGATAAAAAACTTTTGAAAGAGTAGACTGTCAAAAAGAATGACTTATTTTACTGTAAATATGGCCTTTCATGGACAATTACACATTAGATAATATTACAACTAGTCTGGTTACACAGTCCAAAACATCTTTTGGAAATATGTTTAAATTAAACATGCCTACGTTACTGTTATTGTTTTGTACAGTACATTTGCATTCAGTGATGTTATTTTCTTGTAGAAGAAGGGAACTTCACCTATTTCCGTTGCTGGGCATTAAAATAGCGTTAACCAAACCAAGTCCATCATCGTAGAGCTAAAAGTGCATGTGATAAAACAGTCAGTCATGACTGCGGCTGATCTGATAAGCTTCAACACGGTAAGACAAACACACTCATACTTCAATGAAAACTGAGGATTATTGCTCACATAACATATGAGTCTTAATTTGAGAAATGTTAAGAATAGGGACATGTACATGTACTGTTCATGAGTGTATAAGTGCTAATTAATGCTGAATTATAGATATATTTGACGGTGATGTTGGTCAGAATGGCTCCTCGTCTTCCTCTTATCTTTCTGCTCATGATTCACGGTGAGTCTCTGATACATTCACATTACAAACTCTCTGATGGTTTTATTTAATTATATTATCAAAGAAAAAAATTGTGCTTTGCGGACAGATTATTAATATTTTTGGCAATTTTCTCAGAAGAAAGTTTTTAGCTCAACTAAAGCCACAAAATTAATACAATTTAATAAAAGTAGCTTTCAGTCTTGTTTTTAATTAAAAAAAAAAATTAATTACATAAAAGTGCAGCTTGTTATTTGTGGCTGATTTCTTTGCTCTGGTTTCACTTCTGTTTCTGTATTATCCACCATGAAAAATGAAGAAGTCATTCACACTAAGATAATTAGAAAAAATGAATAGATTTGGAAAAAATTGTAATATAATAATATATATATATAATATAATCACTGTTTTCAAGTTGCAAAAATGAACAGTATTCACATGCTTTCCAGAGTTTCATATTCCAGTGTACAGTGTTGATAAAACAACATTTTCCTCCTGATGAACTCTGTGTTTCAGGCGTTTCTAGTGCTGGTTGGGGTGTGATTTACAGTCATTCACGCATCTGTGCACTAAAGAACTCATCAGTTATAATGAGCTGCACTTATACATACCCTACTGGATATAAGCTTGAGAAAGTGTTCTGGACAAATAGCTATTCATTTCCACACCCTCCTGATCTCTTCATGGACCCTGAATACAGTCAGAGGCTTCAGTATCTGGGAGACAAACAGCAGAACTGCACCATCAGACTGAGTCATGTGACACAGAAGGACCAACACATGTACTATTTCAGATTCATCTCTGATAAACCTGATGGAAAATGGATTGGTGATCCAGGAGTGACTCTTACTGTGACAGGTGACTTTCATGAGGCTGAGCTCTTCTTCTGTGCATTATGTTGAATAATAATCAGTGTCTGACAGCAGCACTAGATATAATGTGTGTGTTGTGTTCAGATCTTCAGGTGGAGGCTCCTGAGAGAGTGACAGAGGGTCATAATGTCCGTCTGACATGTAAAAGCAGCTGCACTCTGACTGACAGAGCAACATTCATCTGGTACAGAAACTCACAGCCATTAACTGAGAGAAGAGACAGAAACAATCAACTCCTGCTGCAGTCAGTCAGAAGAGAGGATGCAGGCAGATACAGCTGTGGTGTACAGGGACACACTTACATCTCTCCTGCTGCTCAGTTCTCTGTCACCTGTGAGTAGGAATTTAAGTTTTTCTTTTTGAAAAGCAGCAGTTCAAAACTTCATATCCCTGATACACGGTCAGTGTGTTTTGTGGGAGCTCTTGTTATAAACTTTGGTAAAAAAAAAAAAAAAAAAAAAAAAAAAACTTTATTCACATTGCATCTTTCATTTTGTTGCTCAGATTTGATTTGTATGTGTAGCTGTTTACATTATTTTCTGCATTTTTTTTTTTTTTAATTCTGGCAATATCAGATTTGAGTGTGAAATGCACAGAATCCTCAGAATTAAACACAACACTGTTTCAGAGTTATTTTAACACTCTGTAGATGGGGACAATATATAATAATAATAAGTTTTATTTATATAGCTCCTTTCCAGAGCTCAAGGACACTTTACAATAAACAAACAACAATAAAGGCAATTGACAAAAAGAGCAAACAGTACAACAGCAGGCAATTGAGAGTGCAAGTACAGTAAGTGAGAAATTGGGTCGATGGGGCAGCAACCAGCTGAGAAAAAAAAAAAAAAAAAAAAAAAAATTATATAATTGTACAAAACTGCTAGGAGACCCAAAGGTTGAGGATCCACAAACAGTTCATTGTAATAATCCAGAAATGTATTCAGCTAAACAGAAAATGTTACTGTTTGAGTAAATGAATTGCTCCAGGATATTGGTTTGTTTTAACTCAGAGGGAGTTAAACTTATCCACTTATTCTCCTGTTATTTTCTTTTTTTATTTTAATATAGGCTACGTTACGAATATATAATTGAAATACAAACATACTGAAATACTTTATCCACGGAGTGAAGGCGGGAGCAGTGTTTTCTGATTATTAAATGCTCGGAGTGCAGGGGGAAATTGTTGTTAAAATACTCCTGATGTTATAGAGCTGTCACTTGAGTCGCAATGAGTTGAAAAATGTGCAGAAAAAAAAAAAATACTTGTGCAGAAAAATCACCTGCAGTCTGAATGTAAACACTTTGACTTGAATGTTATTCATGTTTACAATTGCAGTACTTTAGAAATATATAAAAATGCTTTAAACGATACATGCTATTAAACTTAAATATATTACAATGTATGTGTCCTTTTGTGCCTAGCACTGATGCTAATTTTTATAATGAAAACGTGAAACCAGTCGCATATAAATACTGAACTTTGAACTGTAAATACTGACACCTGTAGATCCTCCAGACAATCCTGTGATCTTCATCAGTCCATCAGAAATAGTGGAGGGAGATTCAGTGACTCTGAACTGCAGCAGTGATTCAAACCCTCCTGCAGAAATCAGCTGGTTTCAAGGAGGAACGTTTGTAGGATCTGGAACAATCTACAGCATCTCAAAGATCAGCTCTGATCACAGTGAAGAATACAAGTGTAGATCCATCAATGAACATGGAGAGAAATACTCTGATGCTGTGACTTTAAACATCATGTGTGAGTAAATGATCATCTGCACTTGTCAATCATAGACTTATAATATTTAGTTTGAATTTTCATATTTGTCATTTTTAGATCCTCCCAGGAACGTCTCAGTGTCTATAAATGGATCTGGTGTAATAGTGGAGGGTGAATCGGTGACTCTGATCTGCAGCAGTGATTCAAACCCTCCTGCAGAAATCAGTTGGTTTAAAGAGAATCAAAGCTCCTCTGTAGGATCTGGACAGAGTTTCAGTGCACTACAGAGTGGACGCTTCTACTGTGAGGCTCACAATCAACATGGATCTCAGAGATCAGACACTGTCACTGTCACTGTTAAAGGTAGCAGCTCATATATTTATATTACTCTTTCTGAAGTGAATTCAATTAAATTCAATTCAAGTTTATTTGTATAGCAATTTATACAATACAAATGGTTACAAAGCAACTTTACAGAAAATTACGTTTCTACAATATTTACTAGTAGCTTATAAGTGGTGACTGTCAGTTTGTGCACGTATGACAGGATTTTTCAGAAAAATTAATACAAGACATTATCAACGTGAATATTAAAATCTCCCACGATTAGCGCCTTATCAACTGTAACCAGAAGCTCTGAGAGGAAATCTGCAAATTATTTTTAAAGTCCCATTTTTCATGCTTTTTTGAAGCTTCTATTTACAGTGTGCAATAGAACATGTGTTCATGTTCCGCGTGTAAAAAAACAGTATTTTTCACACAATTCATCTGAGGTCCTCTGAGGGTCAGCATCATCTCTTCTCAGGTGTTCTGGATCCAGACTGGAGCTTGACATAGAAACAAATAGAGATATCATTAGCATAGCTGCTGTTCCAGCAAAGTAAAATGAATTAGTGTAATGCAAGCTAAAGAATAAGAATGCGCATTTGATCAGATGCAACTACACTCACAATTTAGGAGATATTTAAGAGATACATTATTCGAATTCTTGGCGAAAGAGATGTGTTTTTAATCTAGATTTAAACAGAGAGAGTGTGTCTTTAGTGGACTTTGCTATCCTAGGAACTACCAAAAGTCCAGCGTTTTGTGACCTTAGTGAGCATGATGGATTGTAACGTGTTATAAGGCTAGTTAGGTACGCAGGAGCTAAACAATTTTAGGGACTTGTAGTTAAGTAATGATAATTTGTAACTGATACGGAACTTAAGAGGTAGCCAGTGCAGAGACTGTAAAATTGGGGTAATATGATCATATTTTCTTGACCTGGTAAGGACTCTAGCCACTGCATTTTGGACTACCTGTAGCTTGTTTATTGAAGAAGCAGAACAACCACCTAGAAGTGCATTACAATAGTCCAGTCTAGAGGTCATAAATGCATGAACTAGCTTTTCTGCATCAGAAACAGATAACATGTTTCGTAGCTTGGCAATGTTACTAAGATGGAAGAATGCTGTTTTTGTAACATGTGAACAATGATTTTCAAAAGACAAGTTGTGGTCTAATATAACACCCAGATTTTTGACTGTAGAGGAAGTAACAGTATATCCATCTAGTTGCAAATTGTATTCTACAAGATTCTGTATAGTGTTTTTTGGTCCAATAATTAATATATCTTTCTTATTTGAATTTAATAGGAGAAAATTATTGGTCATCCAATTGGTCATTGGTCATCTTTTACATTTTACATTTTTAACACACTCTGTTAGCTTAGATAATTGGGAAGTTGAATCTGGTCTCGTTGAGATATATAGCTGAGTATCATCAGCATAACAGTGGAAGCTAGTTCTGTGTTTTCTAATAATATTACCAAGTAGCAACATGTGTACTGAAAATAGAAGGGGACCTAGGATGGATCCTTGTGGCACTCCATATTTTACTGGTGATAAATGAGATGACTCCCATTTAAAATAATCAAAATGGTAGCGATCGGACAGGTAGGATCTAAACCATCTTAGAGCCTGCCCTTGAATACATGTATCGTTTTGTAATCACTCTATGAATATGTCATGATCTATGGTGTTGAACACAGCACTAAGATCAAGTAAAACCAGCAAAGAGATGCAGCCTTGATCTGACGCAAGAAGCAAGTAATTTTTAATTTTAACAAGTGCAGTTTCTGTGCTATGGTGAGGACTGAAACCTGACGGAAATTCTTCATACAGATAATTTTTTTTTGCAGGAAGGAGCACAACTGAGCAGACACAACTTTTTCTGAAATTGGATACATACATGGAAGATTTGAAATTGGCCTATAATTTTCCAGTTCAGTAGGACCTAGTTTTGGTTTCTTAATAAGAGGCTTAATAATCTCCAGCTTGAATCGTCTTGGGACCTGACCTAAAGATAACGACGAGTTAATGATAAAGTTAACGACAGTTTTTCGGCGATTTAACACAGGGTACAGGATCTAATAAACATGTTGTTGGTTTAGATACAGTGATATGTTAATTTAGCTCTTCCTGTCCTATAGTTGTAAAGCACTGCAGTTTATCTTTGGGTGCGATGGATGAAACTGTGAAAAAAAAAAAAAAGTGTTAGATGCTCTAGAATCTGCATTCGCTATTGTATTTCTAATGTTATCTATTTTATCAGTGAATAAATTCATAAAGTCATTACTATTAAACACTGATGGAATATTTGAATCAGGTGGAGTCTGGTAAGTTGTTAATTTAGCCACTGTGCTAAATAAAAACCTTGGATTGTTATGGTTATTTTCTATGAGTTTGTGTATATGCTCTGCCCTAGCAGTTTTTAGAGCCTGTCTATAGCTGGACATACTGTTTTCCATGCAATTCTATAAACTTCCAAGTTAGTTTTTCTCCATTTGCGTTCAAGACTACGAGTTTCTTTCTTGAGAGAGTGAGTATTACTGTTATACCATGGCACAGTACATTTTTCTCTAACCTTTTTCAATTTGATGGGGGCAACAGTTTCTAATGTATTCGAGAAAATAGTGACCATTTTGCCAGTCATTCCATCTAGTTCATGTGTATTTTGGGGTACAAATAGCAGTTGAGATATATCAGGCAGGTTAATTGCGAATCTGTCTTTGTTGGCTGGAACAATAGTTCTGCCCAGACGGTAACGCTGAGACATATAGTTAATTTCAGTGATAAGGAGCATGCACGATACAAGGAAATGGTCTGTAACATCATCACATTGAGGTACAATATCTATAGCAGTAAGATCGATTCAATGAGATATAATTAAATCTAGTGTATGATTAAAATGATGAGTGAGCCTGGTGACATTTAGCTCGACTCCAAAAGATTTTACTAGGTCAGTAAATGCAAGTACTAATGCATCATTTGAATTATCAACGTGAATATTAAAATCTCCCACGATTAGCGCCTTATCAACTGTAACCAGAAGGTCTGAGAGGAAATCTGCAAATTATTTTAAAAGTCCCATTTTTCGTGCTTTTTTGAAGCTTCTATTTACAGTGTGCAATAGAACATGTGTTCATGTTCCGCGTGTAAAAAAACAGTATTTTTCACACAATTCACTTATCTGTATCTCGCTGTTTTCACTCTCATAAAAACGGGCTGATGACTTCCTTGTTCTTTAAAGTCCCTCCTTCAGAAACACATAACGCGTTCTGATTGTGCCAACCGTTCCTGTCTTGTGATTCGACAGCAGCGTTTCGATGACATGGCGACAAACACAAACGCAGCTCTTCCTCTTCTCCGTCGGAGCGCAACAAGACCACGCCCCCTCTTTGTGCATTCATGTGGGCGGAGGTTAGTCAAAAAAAAGTTTTAGTGACGTCATTACTGCAGGAATGGAATGAGGGATGTGGTCCAAAAGGGTAATTTTTGTACGCGAATTCTGTTAAATAAAATATCTCGCTTATAACAGTAGTTTAGTGGAGTGAACTCATTTAGACCAAAATAATAATCATTTGGTTTTAGCCAGGTTTCAGTCAAGCAGAGTACATCAAAACTATTATCTGTGATCATTTCATTTACAATAACTGCTTTGGGTGTGAGTGATCTAATATTTATGAGACCAAACTTTAAAAATAGTTTTTGTTCATTTACTTTACATGTTTCTGGTTTAATCAGGATAAGATTTTTTATAGATCCTACATTAAATTTATATTTTAACCTCACTATTCGGGGAACAGACACAGTCTTAATAGATTGTACAGCGCAAGTACTTTTATCATTTAAATGGGTGGAACAAAAGTCATCATAATAGTTATTTGAGAATTGTCTTACTAGCCATATGGAGCGAAGTGCCCTGGAGATGTTGTCATCTGAACAGATTCAATATCTGAATCTGTTCAGATATTTTACTCTTTTGTCTCTGTTGTAGGACGTCTCGTGATTTTGTACATATCTGCTGGAGTCGTTTGTGGAGCTGCAGTAATCATAACGATATTACTGATTTGGTAAGATGCGTGTGTGTGTGTATGTGTGTGATACTGATCACACGTCTAAACTAGAGTTGTTCCAATTCTGATACTAGTATCGGAAATATCACCGATACCACAAAAAATTCTGGCATCAGCATTGGAGAGTACATGAACCCATATACCAATCCGATACCATTTTCTAGATCTAGTTATGACCGCTAGCTTTGCCTAACTGCTGCACGGATCTTCTTCGCTGCTCAGAATGCATTGCAAACACAGGAAGTTGTGCTGTGTTGCCACAAGCAACACCTGTTTAGAGAAGCGAAAAAGAAATGAAAATGCGTTATTATTATGTCCGCTGTTCCCTATCTGAGGAAATTTAAGAGAAAACGCCAATGAAATTGGCAAGTGGATTAACACACCTGAGCCACTCCCCGTGCTAGCGGGTATAAATAGGGCGACAGGTGCATCCACTCATTAGATTTTTGCTTCGGAGCCGAGTAGTCGATGAATAAAATCACTACAAAGCCATCATCTTTGTTTTTGCTTAAACTGTTCCTGGTCGGTGTGACGGCGCGTTACAGTGGTGTCCCTGTGAGACGGCGATTCCCCTGGGCGCTTCGGCTTAAAGAGACAGTTCTAAAAGAGCAAATCACGGACGATTCGCGTCTTTATCAAGTTGCCGTTTCGTCCGTGTCCTTCTGGATGCGGTCGTTTCCTGTCTTCGGTTGACGGTCACGAGCGTTGTCTGCAGTGTCTGGGCGTCCAACACGCTGAGGCTGCGCTCGTGGATGATTCATGAGTCTACTGTGGGCGTATGAACATGGCAGCGCTGCGATCGCGTCTCTCACTCCTCAAGGGGAGTGCAGCAGACCCCTCTGTCGCCACCCGTCCCGGTCTCTCTGGCTCGAGCAGAGGGCCGCCGGCTGGCGCTCTGGGAGATCTGAGGATCACAGTGAGAGCTTCTCCGCCGGGCCACGCCCCACGGACCTCTCACTCCTCACGCAGCGACTGTCCCGTGCAGCTGCCGATTGTTTCTGCTGGGCCGTCTCATAGCGGTCCCAGCGTGTCTTTCGGTGCGCCGCCCGAAGACCAGATGTCGATTGCTGCATCGGGGGATGGGTTATCGACCTCTGAGGATGAAGGTTCGGTGGGGCTGCCCGCCTCGGGTGTTGTCGCTGCTGCCGAATCGGACTTGGAGTTGTCGGCCATGCTTGCCCGGGCAGCCGTGAGTATCGGACTGTGCTCTCCCCTGTGCAGAGAATCTCTTATCTCGGTATGGAGTTAGACTCGGTGAGTATGACGGCACGTCTCACCAGCGAGCGTGCCCACTCAGTGCTGAACTGCCTGAGTTCCTTCAGAGGCAGGACAGTGGTACCGCTGAAACACTTTCAGAGGCTCCTGGGGCATATGGCATCCGCAGCCGCAGTCACGCCGCTCGGGTTGCTTCATATGAGACCACTTCAGCACTGGTTACACTCCCGAGTCCCGAGATGGGCATGGCGCCGCGGTACACATCATGTCACCATCACACTGATGTGTCGCCGCCTATTCAGTCCTTGGTCGGACCTTGCTTTTCTACGGGCCGGCGTGCCCTTAGAACAAGTGTCCCGGCACGTTGTTGACACAACAGATGCCTCCAACTCGGGCTGGGGCGCGACATGCAACGGGCAGGCAGCTTCAGGGTCCTGGACAGGACCTCGACTGCTTTGGCACATCAACTGCCTGGAGTTGCTGGCAGTGCATCTAGCTTTGCGACGGTTTCATCTGCTAGTGCTGGACAAGCACGTGTTGGTCCGCACGGACAACACTGCGGCTGTTTCGTACATCAACCGACAAGGCGGTTTACGATCACGTCGCATGTCTCAACTCGCCCGTCATCTCCTCCTTTGGAGTCAGACGTGGCTCAAGTCGCTGCGCGCTGTCCACATCCCGGGGGAGCTCAATCGTGCGGCCGACGCGCTCTCACAACAGCTCACTTTCCCCGGGGAATGGCGACTCCATCCCCAGACGGTCCAGCTGATCTGGAGTCGATTCGGGGAAGCCCAGGTAGACCTGTTTGCTTCCCATGAGTCCTCCCACTGCCAGCTGTACTATTCCCTGTCCCAGGCCCCCCTGGGCACAGATGCACTGGCACACAGCTGGCCTCGGGCTTTACGCAAGTATGCGTTTCCCCCAGTGAGCCTGCTCGCACAGACACTGTGCAAGGTCAGGGAGGACGAGGAACAGGTCCTGTTGGTTGCGCCTTACTGGCCCACCCGGACCTGGTTTTCGGAACTCATGCTCCTCGTGACAGCCCCTCCCTGGCGCATCCCCCTGAGGAGAGACCTTCTCTCTCAGGGGTTTGGCACCATTTGGCACCCGCGTCCAGATCTCTGGAACCTCCATGTGTGGCTTCTAGACAGGACGCGGCAGACCTAAGTGATCTGCCCCCAGCGGTGGTAGACACTATCACTCAGGCTAGAGCCCCTTCTACGAGGCAGGCCTATGCTCTGAAGTGGAGTCTGTTCACGAATTGGTGTTCTTCTCACCGAGAAGACCCCCGGAGATGCCCGGTCAGAGTCATGCTTTCTTTCCTGCAAGGTAGGCTGGAGCGTGGGCTGTCACCCTCCACCCTGAAGGTGTATGTGGCTGCCATTGCAGCACATCACGATGCAGTGGACGGCCGGTCCCTGGGGAGGCATGACCTGATCGTTAGGTTCCTGAGGGGTGCCAGAAGGTTACATCCTCCTAGGACACCCTTGATTCCCTCCTGGGACCTCTCTATTGTCCTGGCGGGACTTCAGAGGGGTCCCTTTGAGCCGCTGGATTCGGTTGAGCTGAAGTTCCTGTCTCTCAAGACAGCGCTCCTGATCGCGCTCACTTCCATCAAGAGGGTCGGGGACCTCCAAGCATTTTCGGTAAGTGAAGAGTGCCTCGTGTTCGGGCCGGCCTACTCTCACGTTGTCCTGAGACCCCGGCCTGGATACGTGCCCAAGGTTCCCACCACTCCCTTCCGAGACCAGGTGGTGAACCTGCAAGCGCTGCCCCTGCAGGAGGCAGATCCAGCCTTGTCATTGCTGTGTCCCGTAAGAGCGCTTCGCATATACGTGGACCGCACCCAGAGCTTCAGAAGCTCTGAGCAGCTCCTGGTCTGCTTTGGAGGTCAGCAGAAGGGGAAGGCTGTCTCTAAGCAGAGGTTGGCCCACTGGATAGTGGATTGGCGCACGGCGCCTCTCTGGCAGACATTTGTCGAGCTGCGGGCTGGGCGACACCTAACACCTTTGCGAGGTTTTACAACCTCCGTGTAGAGCCAGTTTCCTCCCGTGTGTTGGGTAACAGGTAATTGGCGGGAAGGGCTGGCTGGGTGTCTCGCTTGCTGCGCCATTCCCCCTAACACGGGGATGTGAGCGCCTTCTTCTCCCAGTAGAGTTCCACGGTTGGCGTACCCTGGTCGAGCATCCTCCAGCACCCTCGGCGTCAGACTTGGCGGAGCAGTCTGTCGCCAGGCCCAGTACTGGCGTTAGCATGCCCGGAGCCGGTCAGCCCCTGTACTGGGCTAGGTGTCCATATGGCTGGGTTCCCTACGGGTAATCCCATATGTGTATTCTTCCACGGTAAGGTTTCCCTCTTGGCAAACCCGTGTCTTCCCTTGACAGATCGCTCTGTCAGTCTCTTCTGGCAGCCGTTCCATCCCTACTCCAAGGTAGGACCTGCCTCAGAGACCCTTTCCATATGTAGTACTGCCCCCTGGGTCAGTCCATATCGGTATATCCACATGTCACCTCCCTACGGGTAGGATGTGGTCTCCGTAGCGGCCTTTCCTAAAGGCTCGCTTCCCCATTGTCTTGCCAGCTGAAAGAACAAATAGGGAAGATTTGAAGCAATCTTTCTCCGAAAGTTGAAATCCCTTCCATTTACTTATGTGGGCGGAACAGCAGCATGGCCTTCTCCAGCAGCGATGTACTCACCCTTTGGCCCCTTCGGTACCAAGGTCAGTGAATTTGCGCTGGGGCTTTGGGAAGGTTACGACCTTAAGCGTAGCTTTTGTGGCACGCCAAGGCTTGTCAACAATTGCAGCGCCTCAGGGTTGTGACGAGGTTCAGGTTATGGCGTTTTACATAGGACCCCATTTGTCGGTCGACATAACTCGTAGTGACCGACAGATATGGAACGTCTCGGTTACGTACGTAACCCTCGTTCCCTGATGGAGGGAACGGAGACATTATGTCCCCATGCCACAAACTTGAACCATTCGCTGTTGCCGGGACACGTTCTCGGCTCCTCAGCGTAAAACCTAATGAGTGGATGCACCTGTCGCCCTATTTATACCCGCTAGCACGGGGAGTGGCTCAGGTGTGTTAATCCACTTGCCAATTTCATTGGCGTTTTCTCTTAAAATCAGAGATGATTGGCCTCCCAAGTGAGACCCCATTTGTCGGTCGACATAACGTCTCCGTTCCCTCCATCAGGGAACGAGGGTTACGTACGTAACCGAGACGTTTAGCAGTATTTCAGACTGGACCAACCAGACAATAAAATGGCGACTAGGGATGCCACAGGTACTGGCACTTTACTACCAAGTTGGTGCTGAAAATGTAAAAATGTGATGATATCAGCATCTCTGTAGTACCGGTAGTAAGTTACAGACTCCCGAGTGTATTCTGTACCCGAAGCTGCGTTTCAGTCGCTTCCGTGTTAGTCTAAGCGCAGGGCTCCAGACTGTAGCCGAATATATACTAGTGTCGGTGAATATTAAACTGCGAAATACTACTTAAATATTACTCCTGCAAATTCTACATCTCTCTGGGTGACGGGCGCAGATGCGTGGGAGCTCGCTGTTTTGTAGTCTCTGCCGTGTGTCACTATGTGAGGACACGAACACATAACCCGTCACTTCATGAGAATTTACCATTTCATTTGAGAAAACTGTCATATCATAAACAAAGACACTCAAAGATCTTCATGGCAGCCCATCAAAATAAATGTTCGGTTTAACGTGAGTGAATTGACAATATATTAAGCTACTGTTGGAGCCTACAGTAGATTTAGCTATGTCTCTATGTAGTAATAATAATACGTCTCTATTAATAATAATAATTATGCCTAGACAGTTGCTTGTTTTTTACTTGTTTTGTTGTAAAGAGATTTTTTTTATTAATATATCATTTTTATATTCCTAGACTTATTTATTGCAGTTTTTTTTATACAATTATATTGTAAAACTAAAATACCTATTTAGTTTGCAGTGTTAGATTTTTGGCTGTATTTGAAGTTCTTTTTGCTTAAGAAAATAAATAATATTAATGTCAAATTAATGTCAGATAATAAAAATACTGTAATAAATACAGTAGTTCACTATGTATTTGTTCATGTTTTATTAAGGGATAAGTCTGAAGCACACCATAAAATAATTCTAGCAATTAACACAGGGCTAGTAGTATATACAGCTGTATATACAGATACACCCAAGTATCGGATCAGTACTCGGTATCGGCCAATACCCTGGGCCCAGGTATCGAAATCGGTATCGGGAAGAGAAAAAGGGTTTTGGAACATCTCTAGTCTAAACAAACATCAAATAAGTTGTGATTGGCTGTAATTGTGTCAAATCATTGTCTTTAAAGGTGGGTGAAAAAGAGAAATAAAACTCAGGTATGGATATTAATTTAATTATTAGTAATTTACTGATCAGGCAATTGAACTCCGACTGAAACTCTGAATTTGTGGCTTTATCTATTGAGATTAATACATGCATTATTTATTCTGTCTTTTTTTTATGGGAAAGGTGAATCATTCCAGACCTAATCATGACCGGCACAAAGCTTGCAATGATGAATTGAATGAACCTGTATATGCAAATGAAATGGTAGGTGTTTTAGCTGAGGTTTTCCTACAAAATACTAAACTCTCTTCACTTGTAGCCAAAGGAAATACTCTTCTATGTCATTGTGAAATTAGCAAATGTCTTATAACTTAGTGTACGGACATTTCTATAAAACAGTTGTGATTTTAGGTTGTCTCTTCATTCATAAAGGCTGCTCAACATGGCCCTGATGTTTGTAAACCTGAACTGAACTCTCCAGTGTATGAAAATATTCAAGTAAGTAAGAACACAGGGCTCAGGGCTCTGGCCTTCAAGGTCCCCTTTCCTGCAGAGGTTTAGCTCCAATCCTAATCAAACAAACCTGAACAAGTTCATCCAGCTCTTCAGGATCACTACAAAGTTACTGGCAGTGGGTTTGGTCAAGATTGGGTTGGAGCTGAACTCAAGTAGAGAACCCCTGCACTATATAATGAAAAATACATAACATATGACTAATGTTCTTGATGAAATATATTAACTACTGTATATCATCATTAACATTTTCTCTTTTTCTTTCTTTCTCTTTCTTTTTTCAAACTCAACATAAAAAGAAGAGGATGTAGTTTTTTGGACACAAAGCAAACATTTTACATATCGGTTTGTGGGTGGAGACCAGAATGATTGACAAGTGTGTTTGATTGATCATTTTATAGATAATTGAGTAAAAATGAAAGTAAAGAGTTAATTAACTGATAAGATGGTGTAATCCCTTAAGTGTGTTTTCTCTTTACACTTTATCTCTTTACACAATCTTTTAAGCTTGCTGCATTTAGATTTTTTATGTTTTTAAACTGTTCAGTGATAACTATGAAAAAAAGGGACCCACTTTATATTAAGTGGCCTTAACTACTATGTACTTACATTTTAAATAATAATAATTTAGTACAATGTACTTATTGTGTACATACATGTTTTTACATTGTACTTATATTTTAAAAAAAAATTACATGTAATTACATCTGTATTTAATTTCTGTAATCACATTTATAATTACACTGTTGACCCATACTTTACACCTTAACCCACCCTTAAACTTACCCATACCTCCAACCCTCTCCCTAACCTTACCCCTATCCCACCTCAATAGCAGCAAAAGTGTTTTACAATACAATATTAACACAATAAGTATATTGTACTTATTTTTTATGTAAGTACATAGTAGTTAAGGCCACCTAATATAAAGTGGGACCAAAAAAGTAAAAAAGTAATAACGGTCTTATCAAGTTACTGTAGGCTAGTACGTTGTGTCCGAATGTAGATACAAAAAAATTTGTGATTGTTACAGATACTGGCAGTTACATGGAAATGTAAATATGTAATGTCTAATTATAAAGTTTTTTAAAAAATGTGTACATTTGTAATTGTTGCAAAAGGCTATAAATGAATAAGCATTTATTGATAAAATATATATATGTGTTTTCATTTACAATAGAATGAACCACGAGTAGTCGAGTAACTCAAGCATTTTTTTAAATAAAAAATCAACTAGTAGAAATCAGTAGTATTGCAACAACATTAATTAGTGTTTCATTAATGTAAAGGGTAAGTTTAAGGCTATCTAGGTGTAGACGTAAACTAAACACAATCTAACAGGAAGAAAATTAAGATAGAAATATCTAAACTTCCAGAATGCAGCAAGTGCACTGCTGGTCAAGCACATCCTTTCCTGTAACAAAATTGAAAGCTAAGCCAAGATGGAGAAACAGATGATCATAGCTGTACAAGGATAGCCATTTTTTTATTAATTTATCAGCAGAGCTACTGCAAGGGTTCTTTTGTGCTGGAAATCCATATTCTTTGCTGAAACTTTTCTGCGCCTTCATGGAGAGCAGGTCATGGTTGCCTAATAACAGCAGACGCCACTGGAGTGCGAGCATAGAGTGCAGGGGTGCTTTGGAAGAAAAGGAGAAAGCAGCGCGTCTAGCGTTTTCCACATGTTTTCATCATGTTTTGTTTTGAAGGAGAATTGTTTTTATTTATTTTTATTTTTTTTGCTGGACTCGGTCGAAACTAACGTGAACATTTGGCAAGTCCAATGACCAAGTCCCAGACAAGTCCAAGTGCAAACACCAACAAGTCCGAGACAAGTCCGAGATGATAGAAAAAATGTCTCGAGTCCAACAAAGAATGTCAAAGTAGAACATTGTGGTCTTGTTTTTTCATAATTCCTAGTTTACGGTTGGACTTTGGATGTGATCTTGAAAAGGTTGGTGACCACTGCTCTAGAGGTTTTCATTAGCTCAAATGCATGATTGCACTTTTTACACAGTTTGTCTTTAGTATTTTATTGCCCTCTTGCCTGCACTCCATTGCTGTCATGTATCTCATTATGTAGAACAGATGACATTTGAGCAGGCGTTCTACACTGTAACCTATCTTCATGTTATCTTGGTATCCTCACCTCCAAGCAGACATCAGCAAATTGTATTCTCTCTCTCTTTCTCTCTTCACAGCGATTTAGAGGCAGCTGGTTCTTTTCCTGCAGCTTAGATACTGAGAAATAGGAATTAGTCTCTCCCTCTCCTTTCTCTTGCAGGTTAAATACTCCAATAATGATTCTCTTACTTGTCATTTATATATAAATGTGTCATTCTGAGTGAGAAATGACTGTGAAGACAACAAGAATACAGATTTTTTTTTGTCAAATATACGTAAAGTGAATATTGATTGTATGAATATGTAAATACAGCTTGCCACATGATCTGTTTTAATGATTGCTGTAACAATGTTCCCATGTAGGTCCCCTCTGGATGTTAAAAGTCAATGTATATGTATAACAAATAATTATAAAAAAATATTATGGTGTCTTCATGAGAGTATGGTAATCATATGTTTAATATTAATGAGCCATCAACATATAGGAGAGAGATTAAACAGGAAACTGAAATAAGGAGATAGATGTACTTTTTTTTTTTTGAGAAAACCAAATAGAAAAGAAACAATTATTTGTACACAAGCACATAGAAAATGTTTTTTTTTTTTTTTTTTTGGGCAGTTTGGAAGCACTATAATTTTATAAACATAGTAGCATAATGTATTTGTTGGTCTTTGAGTGACGTTTGGTGGCAGGATGAATATAAGATACCAATATTATTAGCTATAATTTACTATTTTTCCTCCAGTAAAAACAATTAATTTCATACCAGGGCACACTGGTGCTACATACACTGAATGTTTTTACATTAATATTCTGTACAGAGCACACTGGTGCTGCAGACGCTGAATGTTTTTACATTAATATCCTTTACAGGGCACACCGGTGTGGCAGACACTGAATGTTTTTACATTAATGTTTTGTACTGGGCACACTGGTGCTGCAGATGCTAAATGTTTTTACCTTAAGGTCCTGTACAGGGCACACTGGTACTGCAGACGCTGAATGTTTTTTTTTTTTTTTTTACATTAATGTCCTGTACAGGGCACACTGGTACTGCAGACGCTGAATGTTTTTTTTTACATTAATGTCCTGTACAGGGCACACTGGTGTTGCAGACACTGAATTATCTATGTAATAGTAATATTATATGACTAGTAAGTTCATTAAATACTAGTATTTATTTTTAAGATACAGGTAGAGGAGAGCAGGGGCGAAAGTACCATTTTTCAGAAAAACACAATTTTAAAAGATGATGTTGTAGACAGAGATATATTTCTGCTGTGGCCAGTAACTTAAAGTGTGGTCTAACAATACCAGGTGGTATTTCGACCCCATCGGTTGGGACGAAAGTAACACACAGGTGGGTCAAAAGTAACACAACAATATAAGCTAGATTTGTTCATGTTACTCTTATTTTTATTAAGTAAACCTGACTATGGCCTTGTTAATATGTAACTGCAAACATATTTTGACCTTTATTTTTGCAAAAAAATTTTAAATTACATTTTGATATTTTTATTTTGAATTTAAGTTTCATCAAATGTCTCAAAACCCAACTGTACAAACTTGATTTTTTTTCAGTGTATTTTTATAAGACATTTTTTCATTAGAATTAACAATATAATAATTAAATTATATTAGCATAGGCTAATATAAATTCTAAACATAATGTAACAGTAGGCCTATTCATGTTTAAATCCAGTTGTTTTATGCATAAATTGAAAATGTGCATTAAAACATCTGGAAACACTGCAAATTCATAGGTGGAGGTGTAAAGGCTAAGATATGGCTAAAACCTAAACATAACTAAGGTAAATGTGAGGTAGGAGCTGCCCAGATGTTCCTCTATGTCCAGAAACGCCCTCTCATAAACATCTGGATAAAACCATACCTCTCTTTGTCTTTCGGACCCTCACTCAGACATATTATTTTAGTATAATATAACATTAACATTTTAATAAATGATGCAAGACACAGAAATTCACAGAATAGCATGTACCAGAACAAAATAAATACTTCTTGTCACTGTAGCGGGACAAAAGTAACAACTGTTACTTTCGTCCCTCCAGAAACTCCTGACATTTAAACCTGATTTACTTTTATACTAAAAATAAAAAAACTTTGATAATGCAAACTTTAGGACGTGTTAAAGCACTAAAGGAAAGTGAATCGACATTCAGCCAAGTATGGTGACCCATACTCAGAATTTGTGCTCTGCATTTAACCCATCCGAAGTGCACACACACAGAGCAGTGAACACACACACACACACTGTGAGCACACACCCGGAGCAGTGGGTATATAAATAACCTATAGATTGATCATTACTGTGACACATGAAACAAGAAAAACAACACAACTAATTAACAGAAGAAACAGAAGAAACAGTCGAGCAACATAGAAGGACAGCAGCTTGTGAGCGTTTTGTCTTGTTTTCTCATCAGACTAGTGTGTGATCATCATTGCTAGGAAAGTTTTAGGGTTTAAATTGTGTGTCTTACCCTGGTTAATACGTGCTGAAAGTGGCGCTTGGTTTTGCATTTGCCTATCGCGGGACTGCCTGGTTTCGATCTGCTAAATAGCGAGGCGTGGCCAAAGCCAGTGAAAGTACTTAATTAGCTGTTTGGAAAGCACTTGTCAGAAGAAACAGTCGAGCAACATAGAAGGACAGCAGCTTGTGAGCGTTTTGTCTTGTTTTCTCATCAGACTAGTGTGTGATCATCATTGCTAGGAAAGTTTTAGGGTTTAAATTGTGTGTCTTACCCTGGTTAATACGTGCTGAAAGTGGCGCTTGGTTTTGCATTTGCCTATCGCGGGACTGCCTGGTTTCGATCTGCTAAATAGCGAGGCGTGGCCAGCTGACTTCAATCACAGGTAATCAGGCTAATACAAAGCACTAGGTTTCACCGCGGCAGCGGTCGCGGCAACCCTCGTGTGATCCCTCCTCGTGTGAAGACCGACGAGTGTAAAGACAATCGACTCTACCTGCGCGACTCCACCGAGCAAGGACACCGACGGGGCACTTGAGTATTGCTTTTCTCTTTATTTACTTTTTGTATAGCCTCTCAAATATCTTACACTTGTAGTCACTATGTGCTTTCAGATCTCTACTATCACTACTAACACTCGGAGAGCACGCTATGTACGTCGCAGGAAGGCCTGTCTGACAAACCTACACCATGTCCCTCTGACCTCTACTACTATGCTCTCTATTCCAGTTGGTCTCTGGAACTGCCAGTCTGCAGTTAACAAAGCAGACTTCATTTCCTCTATTGCTACCCATTCCGGTCTCAACCTCATGGCACTGACAGAGACTTGGATCAAACCTGAAGATACTGCCACCCCTGCAGCACTCTCTACTAATTTCACTTGTTCCCACACTCCTCGTACCACTGGGAGGGGTGGAGGTACGGGTCTCCTTATATCCAAAGAATAGAAATTTGAACTTCAGCCATCATCTACAGGTACTGGTTCATTTGAATCACATGCCATTACTGTAACCCACCCTGTTAAAATTCACTTTGTGGTCATTTATCGGCCTCCAGGTCCACTGGGAAACTTCTTGGAGGAGTTGGATGTGCTGCTATCAAACTTTCCTGAAGATGGTACTCCTCTGGTACTGCTTGGTGACTTCAACATCCACTTAGATAAACCCCAGGCTGCTGACTTCAAAACTCTGCTCACCTCATTTGATCTCAAGCTGGTGTCCACTACAGCGACTCACAAATCGGGCAACCAACTTGACCTCATCTACACGCGCTGTTGCTCTGTGGACACCACTTCAGTTACTCCACTGCACACATCTGATCACTTCCTCATTACTGCTAACCTAGCACTTACTCCTGAAGTGGCAAACACTCCAACGCAGGTCACCTTTCGACGGAACCTACGCTCACTCTCTCCATCTCGCCTATCTGCTGTGGTTTCATCCTCTCTTCCACCATTCTCTCAGTTTTCTGCTCTGGACATTAACAGTGCTACGGACACTCTTTGCTCCACTTTAACATCTTGCTTGGACAACTTTTGCCCACTGTTGTCTAGACCAGCACGCACTGCCCCATCTGCCCCCTGGCTGTCCGAGGTTCTCCGAGAACATCGCTCTAAACTCAGGGCTGCAGAGAGGAAATGGCAGAAATCAAAAAACTCTATGGACCTCAGTGTGTATCAATCTCTCCTCTCTTCCTTCTCTGCAAATGTCTTCACAGCTAAAACATCCTACTACCACAACAAAATTAACAGCTGCTGTGATGCTCGGACACTCTTCAAGACTTTCTCTTCTCTTCTTAATCCGCCGCCTCCACCTCCTCCATCGACTCTTACAGCGGACGACTTTGCAGCTTTCTTCACAAATAAGACAAGATCCATCAGTGACCAATTCTCCACACCGCAGACTGAGGAAAACTTCACAATGACCAATGCACACTCTTTATCCTCCTTCTCCCCACTCTCAGAGATGGACGTCTCCAAAATTCTCATGTCCAATCATCCTACTACTTGTCCACTTGATCCTATCCCCACTCACCTCCTTCAAGCGATCTCTTCTTCAGTCATACCTTCACTTACTCACATTATCAACTCTTCTCTTCAATCTGGAACATTTCCCTTAGCATTCAAGCAGGCTCGGGTAAGCCCACTGCTCAAGAAACCATCTCTAAATCCAGCGCTTCTTGAAAACTACAGACCGGTATCCCTGCTTCCATTCATTGCAAAGACACTTGAGCGGGCTGTGTTCAACCAGCTTTCTATGTTCCTTGGACAGAACAACCTCCTGGACAGCAACCAATCTGGCTTCAAAAGTGGCCACTCAACTGAGACTGCTCTGCTCTCGGTTACTGAAGCCCTGCGACTAGCAAGAGTAGCTTCAAAATCCTCGGTACTCATCTTACTGGACCTGTCTGCTGCTTTTGACACTGTTAATCACAAGATTCTCCTGTCCACCCTCAGAAAGATGGGAATCTCTGGAACTGCTCTCCTGTGGGTTAAGTCCTACCTCTTTGACAGATCATTCAGTGTGTCTTGGAGGGGTGATGTTTCACAGTCACACCACCTTGCTACTGGGGTTCCTCAAGGCTCAGTACTTGGACCACTTCTCTTCTCCATCTACATGACATCTTTAGGATCTGTCATTCAGAAGCATGGCTTTTCTTATCACTGCTATGCTGATGACACCCAACTCTACTTCTCATTCCAGCCTGATGACCCGACGGTAGCTGCTCGCATTTCAGCCTGTCTGAGTGACATTTCTAGCTGGATGAATGACCATCACCTTCAGCTTAACCTTACAAAGACTGAACTACTGGTGATTCCAGCTAACCCATTGATTCATCACAACTTCTCTATACAGCTAGGCTCGTCAACCATAACTCCTTCGAGGACAGCCAGAAACCTAGGAGTTGTGATGGATCATCAATTAAGCTTCACTGACCACATTGCTACAACGACCCGGTCCTGCAGGTTTGCCTTATACAACATTAGGAAGATTAGACCCTTCCTGTCAGAGCAAGCAACCCAACTTCTTGTCCAAACTCTTGTTCTCTCTAGACTGGACTATTGTAATGCTCTCTTGGCGGGCCTTCCTGCATGTACTGTCAAGCCCCTGCAAATGATCCAGAATGCAGCAGCGAGGGTTGTCTTCAATGAGCCAAAAAAAGCTCATGTTACTCCTCTCCTCATCAGGTTACACTGGCTACCAGTAGCTGCTCGCATCAAATTCAAGGTACTGATGCTTGCCTACAAGACGACCACTGGCACGGCACCAACTTACCTAAACTCACTGGTTAAATCCTATGTGCCCTCAAGAAGTTTGCGTTCTGCAAGTGAACAACGCCTTGTGGTGCCATCCCAAAGAAATTCAAAATCACTCTCACGGACCTTTTCCTGGACTGTGCCCAGCTGGTGGAATGACCTCCCAATCTCAATTCGTACAGCTGAGTCTTTACTCATTTTCAAGAAACATCTAAAAACTCATCTTTTTCGCCTGCACCTAACCTACTGACACTAGTACTTTTCCTTTTCTTGTCTCTTTTTTTCATTTAATAAAAAAAAAAAAAAAAAAAAAAAAATTATTATATATACCTGGCTCTGCGTTCTATACTAGACTAACTGAGACTTGTCATGGCACTTGTATTCTGTTGTTGTTCTCTTGTTGACCTGACTGCTTCTATTGTTCTCATTTGTAAGTCGCTTTGGATAAAAGCGTCTGCTAAATGATTAAATGTAAATGTAAATGTAAAGAAAATTACCGCTTCAATAATTTACTTTTTGTTGTCGAAAACAGTTTTACGGACCTAACTGCGGGAAATGATGACGAAATCACGTGATATTTCTCAGCTCTGTGAAGGGTTGCGTTTTGAACATGCTGTCATAGCTTGGCATGCAAATGTAGTAATAGGCTCGGAGAAAATTGCTTTGTTACTTTCGTCCCACGTTACTTTCGACCCCGCTCTCCCCTACTTATTCATAAGGATACTAGTTCTTATTTAATATATACTAGTATTTATTCATTAGGTACTAGTTTTATTTATTATACACTAGTCTCTTTTGTTATTACTACTAGTAACTATTCTTATCTTACTACTGCTTTTTTACTCTTATGTTATGACTAGTCCAAATGGCTACAGTAGAGTTCACTTAAAGAATTTACTAGTAAAATAAAAAAAAAATCATACTAGTAAAATTTCAAATAATTACTAGTATCTAATAAATGTGTAGTAGTACCTATTTGTAATGATAAAAAACTTCCTATTCATCGGGAAGAAGGAGGCGGGAACCGGCGTACAATCAAAAATCACTTTAATATTCAAAATAAACACAAAACAGCGCACCAGCCCCTCACGGACGACTTGTGCGCACAAAATAAAAAGCAAACATAAAATATGGCCCAGGCCTGGTCCTCTCTCGTCCTTCACTATAGTCGCTCCAGTTTTATATCCTTCCATCTCCCACGTGGGACTCGATACCAGCGGTGGGGCGCAGGTGTAGCTCATCTCCAATCACAACATCTGGCCTCACTCCTCGTTCCTCCTGGCCTCACTCCTCTCGGCCCCGCCCCACTCGCCACACTATTATATAAGTACAAGTATTTATTTAATAGGTACTAGTATCTAATGAATAAGTACTATTTTTTAATAAATAAGGACTAGTACCTACTGAATAAGTAGTAGCATCTAATGAATAAGTACTAGTATCTAATAATAAATTCTAGTATTTAATGAATAAATACTAGTGTCTATTTAATAGGTGTCCAGACATAGTCGAGAGCCAGAGGTAAATGAATCCAAGTACAGTTCTTTATTTACAAGATAGTGAAAGTCGGGTAAGTAGAAAGTGTTCGGTGCAGATCACACAGTGCGGGTGTAGGAAGGTGAGTATGTCTTTTGCAGAGTTGTCACTGCCACTCACTTTTTGCTAATCTTGGTCTCTTTCACAGATCGCTCTAAGAACAGGAGGATATCAGGCAAACACAGGATATTTTGGGAATCGTTGGATTTCAGGCCACGGGGTAGTGTCCAGGAATCCAGGAGGCAGTAGAATAATAACACAGAGGTTAGTGTTTAAAAGGTAAGTATTGAAATTGAACTAGGTCTGTGGTGAGTGATTAGTATCTAATTGATCAATACTAGTATCTATAAAATACATACTAGTATCCAATGAATAACTACTAGTACATTAAAATTATGTACTAGATGCTAGTAGAATACATACTAGTCAAATCGGAACAGTTGATATTTCAATAACGGAACGGATCCCAATAGAAGTCAATTGAGTTTGTCAAATTTAAAGAACACTTTGATTGACAGCAGTGGTCCTATAGGTTGCTCAGAATGAGATAGTACAATGTGAAGATATAGTGTTATAGTTCTGCAATTTGAGGTCATTTACTATAGAAAAATAGTGTTTTTTAAAAGCCTTTTTGACTGTTTAATGCCAATAATGTTCCTATCTCTGTGAAACTTTGCATGCTTGTTAAGAATCAAATATCTCATGCTCACCTAGTTTTCGTTAAGGCTTTATTGGGATTTTGGGTATTTTTGGACATGTCCCTTTTCTTAATTGTAATGTTCTGCCCGAGTTTCCCTGGTTTCACCACTGGATGGTGTACTTTCAACCCCAGATCACCTCTTTATTAGAGACTTGCACCACACCTGTATTGAATCTCTCCTAATTGCCCACCTTCTTTTGATGCCTCACTGTCTATTGTTCTTGTTCGTTCCTAAAGTCTGTTTGAGAATGATGCTGCTAAGGATTTTTGGTTGGAGAATTTTGCTGTCTTCTGGTGAGCGTTGCTTTGGATTTCTCTCTTGCCTGACATTTAGGGACAGGTTTTCTGTTTGGAACCTTTTTATATGTCCTTCCAAGGAGTGCCTTCTGGAGTTCCCCCGTGGCAAGTTCCAGTTAAATGCCTCTAAGGCTCCATTTGGGTTTTTCTTTTTTTTTCTTTTTTTTTTTGAAGAGTTTTTGTTTTGAGTAAAGAACTTTTGAGTCAGACTCTGAGCCTCTTGGTTATTTCCTCTGCATCTGGATTTGACCTGCTTCAGTGGAGCAGTGGTTGTCGCCAGTGTTATACACACCACATACCCAAGTTTGATCCCCATCTGGATCATAACACTTAATGAACCCTTCATAGCTAAACAAAGAGTAAAGTTAACAAATATTTTCCATAGAATTGTACTGTAATGTTTTCAGTTGTGATTTTATTGACAATGGTTCTAGAGGCCAAGTTGTTTGGAATGAGGAGGTCTAACAGATTGTATGAATATTGTGTCTATGTGTGAAAGTCTGTGTAATATACAATCATTCACACCCTTGAAAAATGCAATCTCACACCTCATTTGGTTCTTGAGTTGAACAGCATTTCATTCCAATCGACCTCTGTTAACCTTGTCTAATAGGTGCTCAAAATTCATTGGCCAATGGCACTCATGCTTTTTGAGATGTGTCCTTACATGAGTGTTCTCAGCATAGACTGTATAAAAACATGGAAGTAGTGTTCATGACGTCAACCGTAGACTCCTGAAGAGAGTTTTTGAAGCCTAAAGTTGCAGAGTGAGCCGTCGCCATCTTGGCAGTGCGTCAACGCGCGACTCTCCCGGACAATCGAAAATGGACAAAAGGGCGGGAGCTCGTTGCTGAAGCCACGCCCAGCTAGCGCGACGGCTGTGACAGCAGTGGCAATTCACCTGTCACTCAAGTGGCCACGCCCTTAATTATGCAGAACTTTAAGGCTTAATATAATTTAAACGGATGAGTTATAAAAAAATTCACCCCCCTCACAGTTGTCATGAAGGACAAAATTAGCTATATAGACCAAAATCATTTTTTGAACAAGGCTGTAAACATGTTTTTTTCTGCTGTAAAGTTGGGTATTTTAACATAGGGAGTCTATGGGATTGACTCCCTTTTGCAGCCAGCCTCAAGCGGCCAGTCAATGAATTGCAGTTTTAGTCACTTCCTTATTGGCTTCACTAGAGATAGCGCGAGGTTGCCGCTCGGTTCTAAGTTAGACGAGATCTCATTATGTGCAAAAGTTATAGTCGTTATAGAAAAATTCAATATGTGCAAAAGTTATAGTCGTTATAGATTTGTTACTTCAGAATTCCGATTATCAATGCCCTTCCTGAATAATTTTGTAGAAGAAAAATTAAATAAGTGTTTACAGATATTTTCTATAGTGAAACAGCATGGGATGTTGGTGGGATCTGTAATGATTGGCAAACCCCCGGGCCAATAACAGTGCATTTGACGCTCTGTCCGTGTCTTCTGATTGGCTAGTTCTGATGGTTATGTATAGAATGGAATACTAATGTTCTGTTTAATGTGCAGTAAAAAAAAAAAAAAGTAAACATGCAGTATTTGATAAACATTTAGTCTTGTCATGTCAGTAGCTAAATGCAATAACAGTTTGCACATTGTTGTTACATGACCATCATAATTTTACATAATTTGCTATCAAAAAATGTATTATTTCAGAAATTTGATGAAAATCATATTCCCTTAAGAATATTAATATAATATTATACTATTTTAATAAGACTTTTAACAAACAAATGCCAGGGCAGTTGTAAGTCTTTGAGCACCAAGCTTAATACAAATTTTCTTATTTCAGTTGAATAAATGTTGGCAATATTATCAGTACACTAAGCTAGCAGGCAGCTGATGGTATTTCAAACTACATGGCTAACAATTAGCTGGCAATTTAACTAAAGAAAGAAAAGAAAAAAGAAAATTATTTTTTCCAGTCAAAACATATTCTTAAATGATTATGCCATTACCTGTCATATTGACACAGACAATAAAACGTTCTAAACTTAATAAAGCAACTTTGTATACTCACCAGGAGAAGCTAAGATATGGGTAATGTGTGGGTAAGGTAATGTGCTATTCCCTACAATGTGGTGTTGTATTTTACACATTTGGACAAAGGTAGTAGATAATTGCAGTTGACTGGTTGACATCATAGCAAGCTGATATCTGGAAAATGTGGGAATTTGAGATTAATTCATCAAGTTTTTGATGAAGCCAGACAACACTGCAGCCATCAGGAAAGCACCGCTGAAATCATTATCTCATGTGAGCACATCATTTTAAAGTGTGGAAAATATTAACTCATGCACCTTTAAAGTGATCCTTACACTGCCACCAGCGACCAAGTAAAAAAACAAAACAAAAAAAAAACAGGAACTCTATTGGCGTAAAAAAACTCTATTGGCGCTGTACCCTTCAACCAATCAGACGACCTGGAATGTTGAGAATGCTATTTCCTGTGACATTCCACTGGCAGGGCAACAGAAAACAGAGATGCAAGAAGAATAGGCTTTATCGGTGGGCTGCACTTACACACAGTACAGACAGAAGAAAAAAAAAAACACTCTGATAAGGCTGAAGATTATGTTGTGAACATAGGGATTTCCTAATAACACTTTACAATAAGGACTCATTACCTTACTTTAGTTAATGCATTAACTAACATTAACAAACAATGAACAATACATTTTTACAGGATGTTTTTGTGAATGCTACTTAATAAGAAACTGTTCATTGTTGGTTAGCTTCAATCCATTAAAGCTGCAGTAGGTAACTTTTGACGCTCTAGCGGTTAATAAACAGAACTGCTTGCGTCTTGCGGAAGAACATCGTAGCCGGAACTACTTCTCTCTGTTTATGTCTATGAAGAATCACAAAGGTACTGGGTTACTCCGCCGCGGTATCCCCGAAACAATCTAAAATAGTCCGAATATAAACACTTATTATAGGTGCACCCTAGTGATTCAGGACAAGCTGAAAACACAGTTTGGAAAATGGATTCATGTTGTACTCGCTTATTATATACATTTTGTCTACATTTTGAACACAAACAAAGTTACGGAGCGCAGCTAAATATATATATAAAATGCCTGTTATTGTGTTAGCAACTGACTGTGTAATTTCTGTTGCCGAACAAAGTCTCTTCATGTAATGTTAACCACAAAATGTTTTTTCTCATCAAACCCATAGGGATTCTCAAGGGAACTCTTGGCTCGATAAATGCTAATTCTTCTCAGAGCCTTAGGGCCTTAATTAACTGAGCACTGTTTAGAAAATAATATATTATTGCAGCTTTATCATAGTGTAAATTTAGCAGTGATACTGTAGTTCACCCAAAAATAAAATTTCACCCTCATGTCATTCCTAATCCGAGTGCATTTACTTGTAATGTGGAAACACAAGATAAACTATTTTGAAGAATGTCAGTAACTACTTTGTCACCATACAGATTTTAAATGACCCATGGGTGAATGATGACAAACATTTAGGTGAATTATGCTTTTAAGATTGGTTTATGTAATTTTTACACAGTAATTTCATTCTTAAAAATAAAGACTCTTTACAGGCTTGTGGTTCCATGTACTGTACAACCTTTATCATACAGAGAACCTTTTATTGCAAAAGAATGTTCTTTAAACTTAAAAACTGTCAAATATCAAGGGCACTTCAGCTGGTTATTGTGACAAAAATATTCTACACCGTTAGAAAAACAAAAACAAAAATGGGATCACTGTGTAAATTTTTGAAACTTTTATTTTTAAGAGTGTTGCTGTATGACTGACATGAACCTAGCATTAATCAACCTAACCTACACTGATTTCACACAAGGGGCCCTATTTTAACGATCTGAAACGCAAGTGTCAAAGCGCGAAGCGCAAGTAACTTTGTGGGCGGGTCTCGGCGCTGTTGCTATTTTCCCGGCGGGATAAATGGCTCTTGCGCCCGGCGCAAATCTAAAATGGGTTGGTCTGAAGTAGCTTCATTATTCATAGGTGTGGTTTGGGCGTAACGTGAAATAAACCCATCAGAGCGTCATCCAACATTCCCTTTATAAAAGCAGGTGCGCAAGTTCCATTATGGATTGCTATTATTATGGCGTATTTACCAGGCGCACGCCAGGAGCGGTTCACAGCCGAGGAGACTGATGTTCTTGTAAGAGCAGTGAAAGACAGAGAAGTTGTGTTGTATGGGGATGGGAGAAACCCACCCAAAATAGCGTCGGTTAAACAGGCGTGGGAGGAAATAGCCACAATTGTTTCATCAATTTTTTTTCCTGGTTCTTGACGGACAAACCAATTTGTCAGATGTCCTTATATACATATATGACCTCAAAGAGGTCTGAACCTTAATTACTACAATTAGCCTGAATAATTTGTAAGCTAGATTTATGCCTATTTTTTCACATCTTCGTGGCACACCACAATGATTTCCGTCATCTCATGTGTTAATATTTTTTTAGTGTAACAATTTATGATTTGCAAAAATAACTGTTGCATCTGTGTAGATTAAATGAGCAAAGTGTATGCGCGTTGTGCACGCTATACATTATGGTCAAGCATGCGCCCTTAAAATAGCATAATGAACAACGCGCAACGCACCACTGACTTTAGACTAGGTTTTTTCTGGTCAGTGGCGCAATTGTTTAATGGAACAGCAAAATAGCACCAGGGATTGTTTGACCCGGAACACCCCTACTTTTTTGCGCTGAACCGCCCAGGGAGCGCAAGTTCATTCACTAGTTTAGCGACGTGCTTCTGTGGAGGGAAAAGCGGGCTTTGCGCAGGTGCAAAATAGGAATGACACATGCGTCGGTGTACAAAGTCAATTGCGCTGGGTGCAAGATAGGACCCTAAAACTCAAAACACAGTATTTTACTCTACAAAATGACCGAAACTACTGTTAAGTCTTCAAAATGTGTACTTTTTAAAGTTCTCAAATTTCAAATTTCAGTTCTTCTTTTTTAATCACATTTTCCTCTCGCGCTGTTTTTCAGTTCATTATGCTAATGATGTGGCATGATTGGGTTTGATCCTTAGCAGCTTGATTGAGCTCATCCCTGGTGAATGTGTCTCTCCTCCCTCTTTCTTCAGCTCTCTCTCTCTTTCTCTCTTCACATCGCTGATTGCAGGTGAAATAAGATTAAAGTGAAGACACAGCTGTTCAGAGTTGAACTGACAAAACAGGAAACATAATCATCTGTCCTGCTCTCTGAGTGTTACTGTCACTCTCCTCTCATCGCCGGAGCCAAAAGCCTGAGGAAAATATATTTATTCATGTTTTATTCACTTTTAATTTAGTCTCTCTCTTATCTCCCGATGAGCTTCATCAAAGACCTCAACGGCTCCCAAAGTAAAAAGATCTGTAAGATAGATTTGTAATGCATCAAAGTCACTGATACAATGCAGGAATCACTGCAAAACCCCCAGCTTTGAGATTTGCAGACAAACGCCTAGCTATGAAACATTAGCTTACTTTAATTATCCACCATAACCACCAAATTATATACGGTAAGCAGATTTCTGAAACCAAATACATTTCCTATTTGAGTGGTTAAAATAGCACTGAAACCTCTTTTATTTATTGACTATTAATTAAAATAACTGATACAATATATTTTTAAATGTTGATGTTACATGAGGCAACTTTTTGAGCAATGTTGCTGTCACAATCAACCAGGGGCCGTTCTTCGTACCTCACTTACTCAGTTAGCTGGATTTGACTGTTGATGATTTCGCATTATCTTGGATTATTTGGTACTTCGAAGCTCATCCCAGAATTGCTTTCATAGCAACAGGTCCGTAAACTTAAACCTGCTTGGAAGCAAGCTTATTTCATGTAAACAGGATTAGATTGCAGAATTGATACTCAAAATATGTAAGATTATCCAACTGATCCAAGGAACAATAATTTAATAAAATAATCATTTAAACATTAAAGATAATATTATAATGTTGTGTAGTATAGACAGCCAGTTTTACACATTGAAATATATATTTCTTCATAAAATAATTACTTAATAATTGTTTTCAAGTCTTACACATGCTTTACAGATAATGTGAGTTGTGCATTAATTAATGACAGTATTTGCTTGAATGGGGGGGCTATTTTGTGAACTATGCTGTTTGTCTGTGCAGCGCTTGTGCTGATTTACCCCATTTGTATGCTTCGAGAGAGATTGTTTGGATTTGTAATGGTCCTCTGACTTACTCAACCCTTGCCTGTTGTACGATTTTGGATTATCTTTCTGAACTGTAAATATTTATTGAGAATATTGTCAATAGTTTTTGGGAGTTAGTTAAGGTGAGGACACACAGGTCAACTTTATTGAGCAATGTTGCTTGGGCACTTTCCCATTGAGAATGGGTAACAAATTTCTATCTGGATATTTTAGATTGTTTGTGGGCCCTGTGTCTCACCTGGTTGCCTGTTGATGGCAACATTGCTTAAAAAGTGTCCTTATGTATTATTACACAGACACAGGGCCCATGACCGTTCTAAAGTATCCAGATAACAAATTTCATTACATTTACTGTGTAATTGTTGTGTAAATTATAATTTCTTATTTGATTATATATTTAGTTATTTATTGTTCATATATGGATGTAGCTTCACCATGTGATATAGTTAAGATGTGTGTGTGGAAAATGGGATGCATTTTGATGGTGGAAATTTAATTAACTATTAATATTGATGGCAAAACTATTCACCCCCCTGTTGAGGCCCTGAAATTAAACATGTAGAGACAACATTATCTCAATATATCATAGATAAATATATCATGAATCGAAAGTATGTCTACATTGAAAGCAATAACAATGTCTCTTTTTTTAAATTGATGATAACAGTACTCCGCTCTTGTCCAGATTCAGTTCTTCATGGAGTAGCGGCATGCAACCAAGAAATCAGTGTAACTCACAGCGCCCTCTGTTGGTAAATCCAGTCATTTCAATGAGAATCCACTCTAGAGTTTCAGGCATGGACAAAAAAGTTAACCACTTTGCTCATTTTTAAGTTGGTCATGTGAATTTACTGCACAAACTACAGAAAGCTCCTTGGATTGAAAGTGAGTTCTGTGTGAACTGTTTCATACATCGTTATACTACTGACAATAAACTGTGGACATTACAAATTTCTCTTCAGTTTAGCTAATGTGAGCACGCCGTTAATATGGTTATTTATTCCACAGTAACAACAACATAATCTTGACATCTGTGATGTCCAGTTAATGAACAAATCACTATTTTGAATTGGTTCTTTTTAGTAAACTAGGTGAACCAGTTAATCAATATCAGACTGAACAATTTGAAACAGTGTGCCTCAACTCAACTCAGATTATTGTTTACAGAATATTATTTTCCCACAGATAGTGATGGGAAATCAAGTTTTTTTTAAATCACATAATGAGGTCAAATACACAATTGTATTATCAAAGCGCTCTATACCTGCTTTTTACATAAACCATGTGTTACAATAAAGTTTCTTACATTTTGCCCTCATTCGAGTCAACTCATCAAACACTTCAACACTTCAACTTCAACTAAGTGGCCAGAATTTTGAGACTGATAAATGCGATAAGAGCTCAGTCAAGTACTGACGAAGTAAACCATTCAGGGCTTTATAAGTAATTAGCAAGATCTTAAAATGTATTTGATGTTCAATCAGGAGCCAGCGCAGTGTTGACAAAACCAAGATAATATGATCATAGTTCATGGTTCTAATAAGAACTCTAGCTGCTGAATTTTGGACCAGCTGAAGTGTGTTTATTAAACACACAGAGACATCACCCAATAAAGCATTACAATAATCTAACCTTGAGGTCAGGAATGCATGAATACCTTCCTGACTTTGTTAACAAAGATTTACAAAAGTTAGAAACATGGTTTTCAAAAGAAAAATTGCCATCAAATAGCACACCTAGGTTCCTAACTGATGACAAAGAATTAACAAAGCAGCCGTCAAGTGTAAGACCAGAGGTTTTGGTCTGATAATTAACACCTCTGTTGTTTCAGAATTAAGCAGTAGGAAATTACTAGTCATCAAGTATTTTTATATCAACTATGCATTCTGTTTTGCGAATCTGTATGCTTCATAGGGCCACAAAGAAATATAGAGCTGAGTATCATCATAAGCATAAAAGTGAAAGCTAACATCATGTTTCTTGATGATATCCCCCAAAGGTAACATGTAAAGTGTGAAAAGCAACAGTCCTATTACTGAGCCTTGTGGTACTCCATATTGCACTTGTGATTGATATGATACCTCATCATTAACTGCTAAGGATTGATGACGATCAGATAAATATGATATGAACCATGAAAATGCAATTCCACTAATGCCAACATTTTATTTGATTTTATTTGTCTATTAAAAAGAATGTTTAGGTTTATAGTGTCAAACAGCGCACTAATCTCCAGTAGCACTAACAGAGAAATACAACTTCGATCGGAAGATCCGAGCAGGTCATTTGTAACTCTGATGAGAGCAGTCTTAGTACTATGATACGGTTTAAATCTTGACTGGAAATCCTCAAAGATAATGGTAGCAATTTATTTTACAGTCCTGTTCCTCATGTACATACTATGTACTTATTATAGTAATTACAATAACTATGTAATAACTAGGTACTAACCCTGATCCTACCCCTAAACCTAACCCTACCCCATGTAGTTACCTTGTATTACCAGAACTTTCTTAGATAAATACACTGTAAGTACACTATAAGTACATGTTAGTACATGTACTGTAAAATAAAGTGCAATCAAGATAATAATATTAAATTATAAATAGTATAATATTAAATTAATAATATTTAGAAGAGGATGTACAGTACTTCTGGAAGCACCTCTTTTAGGAGCTTAAATGGTATAGGGCCTAACATACATATGTAGTTTCAGATGATTTGACAAGTTTATACAATTCTTTCTTTCCTATAGCAGATAAGGAGTGTAATTGTTCCTCAGGGGATCCATTGTGCTACATCTGATGTGATACTTTAGCTGATGACGGCATGGTTACAATTTTATCTCTAATAGTATTGATTTTGGAAATAAAGAAGTTCATAAAGTCATCACTACTGAGCTGTTGGGAAATATCTGCACCTGCAGATGCTTTATTTTTTGTTAATTTAGCTGCTGTATTGAATAAATACCTGAACTTGAATTTGTTTTATCTAAAAGAGATGAAAAGTACTGTAAGTAGATCTAGTTGTTTTCAAAGATTTTCTGTATGTAGAAGTACTTTCCCTCCATGCAATATAAAATACGTCTAATTTTGTTTTCTTCCAGCTGTGTTTCATTTTTAAAAGAATATGAGAAGATAATGTTCCAGTGTAACATGACTCATCTTACGGAGTTCATATAAAAACAGAGAGTAGGAAGCATTGTCATCCACCGTGTCATTATTTCAGTTATTATTTAAACAGCATATATGACATTTTCTCAAATAATTTTTTTCTGCTTATCTCTCAGCATGAGAAAATTTCCAACTTTTAGTTTAAAATATACAGATTCACGGCATAGCATGAGTTTGCAAGCATCATTACAGGGTAAACTGATGGATATACAGTAACACACCTGAAACAGAATAATAAATACAGTAATAAATACAGTAATGTGGGATTCCACACAGTGCACACATCAACATATCTCTGCATGAGAAGTTTATTTGACAGCAGAAAGGGCGTGGCCTCAAAATTAAAGGTGAATGACACAGCTTAATGCCAGCAGGGGTCACTCATAATTCATTACATTACATTACATTTTTATGAAAGATATATTATATTGAATAGTTTTGTTTTTCTGACTAAGGGTGGTTGCTAGTGATACACAGGACCACTGAGTGAAGTGTTCATAGCCGTGTGATTAATTGTGATTATAAGTGATAAAAGTGGTCTTTATTGTTAATAAAACACAGCTGAACCAATCAGAATCAGAGATAAGAAGTTTTTAGTTGTTACAGTCATTGTTCTTCTGTTCTTTTTTACATTATCTAAAAAAAGAGGCTGTTTATTGCCTTTGTGAAGCGAGTGCTCTTTTGATAGGGACTGCAGCATCTGCGAAAGACAGGCAGCTCTGTTGTCATCACAGGTAGACACAGTAGCTTGCGGTGGCAGCACCAGAATGCAACCTGACAGGGTCACGACCTCCTGCAGAAGTCCTACGTGCACTACAGTAAATGCAGCGTGCTGATTTGAAGTGTTTTGTTTTGGAGGGTATTGCTGTAAGCGATCTATGAGTGAACATTTGTTTAAACAATGTTTAATCTTTCCAATTACAATTATTCTTACAATTTTTTTTTTCTCTGATCTCATTTTGGTGTCACTTCAGCTTTGGTGTCCAAAGACAGAATTTGGCTACATTTTCATTCATCTCTTGAGGAAACCCAGGAGTGCTGCTGTGGCAGGCAAATTATCACTGGAAAGGGAATTCCGTGCAGGTTCCTCCATCAAACCGGGTCGGAAAAGACTGACTACATCCTTCCACAACACCCATTAAAACACAAGCAAATGTAGTCAAATAAGGATTGCCTCCACCTGGACTTAGCTTGATAATGTAATGCCAGGAGCACTCCTGTTTTGTTTCTGAAAACACTACATTACACTGGGCAAACTTAACTGAACATGCTTTTGCAAGAACTTTAATAGGACCCTAACACAAGGTAAGACAGCAGTGTAGATAAATAAAACTGTAGCATCATGGCAGCAAAAGAGTTCAACTGGTATGTTTACACTTATTTTGTTCAGTCAGTATCCAGTCTGATTTCAGATTCAGAAAGTTCTTTTCATATAGAACCATTGAGACACTGTTTTCCAAATGAATGTTGTTCAGTGCTTTGGCGCAATGTATTTTGTTTAAAGCACTATATAAATAAAGGTGATTGATTGATTGATTGAGATGTAACAATCCAATTCATATATTCCTTTTTATACAGACGTGCTTGAATGTGTAGAAGAAACAGATAATAAGAAATAAAAAGATTTGAATAAATACACATGTGTGTGTGTGTGTGTGTGTTTTATTCATATATTTTTTGAAGAAGGAGAACATTTAACTGTTCATGAGATGGATTGACTGGGGGAAGAAACTTTTCCTGTGCCTGGCAGACCTGGGCCCGTGTTCATGAAAAGAGTTGCTCCTAAATTTAAAATAAATTCTTAGAAATGTGTCCGTTTCCACATAAAATTAAAGGAAAGATCCTAGTGAAAAAGGAAAGTAATTCAGAAAGCATCTTAACCCTTAAAATAGCTCTTAAGGTCCAAAAGTAGTTAGGAATATTGACAAGGATTTTAAAGAGCTTAATGGTGTCTTTAGCAGTGGAGAAAATCAAAGAAATGTGAAGAGAGAGAAGCAAAGCTTTGCACACAATGCATGACAGTGAGTTAATAAGACACTACACATTAGATCGTGCAGTGATCATGTTTGACCGTGATCATGTGATCATGAAAGATATTATAAGAGACAACATCTCTGACATGGTTTAAAAATGCTATAGCGCCAGAAATTAAAGTAATCACTCCATTAACTATGGCCATGTTCACTCCGTCAGTTGAACTTTGTATCAGCATGTAATGAATAGAATGAGTTTGCTGCGCCACATCCCGTGTAGACAGCATCACTAATTGTAATAAGTTCTCTTGTATTTTGTGTTGCGTCGCGCTGCTCATGTCCAGTGTAGACACAATGTAAGTTAATGTCGCTTTCTGATGCTGCGATTAAAACCGAACATGTATTTTTAACAATCAAAATGCCGCTTCTAATGTAAAAACAGTAAAATGAGAGTGTCGTAAATGGTCAAATACAGGATACTCTATCAGATTACCTCTCTTTCAAAACAAAAAAGCATCAAAACTGACGGCATCCACAAAAGCATTGTGTATGACAGGATGCCCATTGAATGTGCTGCTTTAGCAAATCGCGCTGCTGTTCAATTTAACTTTATAGTAGATGAAACTTAAATGTAACTTAACTTAATAGCATGAAGAGCAAATACCCAACAAACATTTGGATGTATTTTGAACGTTGAAAAGATGTCTGTCTTACATGTCCCGTCACGGTTGAAACTTGAAAAATAGTTCCAAAATGAAAGTTGAACCGACGTCTTTGACATTTCTGAGAATGCTTTCATGTTTTCTACTAGAATGTTAAAAGATGGTTTCTTTTCATCATGTCTTTATTAATCTTGTCATTGACTTACACAGCTGTCTAATAAACACAAATATATTTGGAAGAATGTTTGTAACCAAGCAGATCTCACTATCCATTAACTGCCATTGTAGGAAAAATTATTATGATCATTAAGAAGATGAGATCTGCTTGGTTACAAACATTCTTCCAAATATCAGCAGAACATAGAAAGTTATACAGGTGTGAAACATGAGGGTGAGAAAATTATGACTATTTTCATTGTTGGGTGAACTATCCCTTAAACAGATTACAGTAGTTTGGCTCATTTCTTGTAACCTCCGACCTCAGCTCTTCCTGGAGCATGCTTCAGGTGTTCTGCCATCGCTGCATCCACTTCAGAGTCTCCACCTCTTCACAGCATCTGAGGGAAGACAATATTTATTTTTAAAATAAATAAAATAAAAAATTTGAGATTAATGACATTAACTTATTTTCAAAATGTCTTTATGGTCAACAGCTAAGAAAAAAAAACTTTTAGCCTACTAACATTAGCTAATTTTAGCCATACTCAGTGAATCTCTGTTGACAATGTGGGCATCATTTCTCTCGGTTCATTTCTCTGTCAAACAAGTAAAACTCAAGCACGTTAATCAAATAAAACAGGTTGAAATAATGACTAAATTGCAGCGTGGCTTTGCAATCACTTAACCATACTGAGCACTTTGTGATTATAATATATTTAAACAAGATAAAGTAAATATATTAACTTTGTATATATATTCTTTTCCCTGCTAGTCTTGCTTGGATGTCTTTTCACAACCGTGACGAGACGTGTAAAAGACGTCAGTGGACAACTACTCACAACCTCTTTAAAACCTCTTAAAAACTACTTGCTGCACTTAAATTAATTATTGCAGTATTAATTAAGGTGTAAACAGAGCTTTTACATATTCCACAATGATTTCACAGAGGGTCATGATGGACGTGTAATGCACGTGTAAAAGACGTCACCTAGTGAAGTTAAGAATTAGGACATGCATTTATTTAATTTTTCTTCATTAGAAATTCCTCCTTGTTGTAATTTTCACTTTATTCTATTGTACGTTTGTGTGAATTAAATCAATCCATTACAAATATACATGCACACATACATATCTAAATGGACTGTTTAGCCATTATGCCTCATCTTTGTGTGGTTTCATCTGAGAAGTGTCAGGGTCTGGCTTAAAGCAAGGGAAGAAATTATGAAGAATGTTTGCTACAAAACAGCTTTGTGAAATGTATAGTATTATCGATCCACTTCGTCTGCGATAAAAACCGCTAATGTGATCTCCTCCATTGCTGACGTTTGCAGGCGACAAAACAGTGAGATTCAGGAAGTGTCCGACTTCAAAGGTCTTTTTTGACCCATCCCCTTACTGCAGCTGCCTACTCTGGCCTACATTTCAGGCGAAGCAAGGCGCATCTCAAACAAGCCTAATTTATAAAAGGACTTTGACTACACTTAGCTAAAAGTCAAAGTAACATTTATACATGCAACCCAATAGAACTATAGACATGTACAAACATATCTGAATGCATTTTTAGGAAATGTTCTGTGTTACATATTTCTACATTGATGCCGTGCTACCAAGAGTATCGCTGAGATTGATTTAAACTCTGTTCAGTACAGACACACTCGGTGTGTGTTATTGTTTTCATGTTGAAAATACGAGCAATAATGCAAATTGCCCTGAATTTTTAAACTATGGCAAATGTGCCATTAATTTTTACAAAAGAAGGGTAATATTAAGTGAACATTTAAAATGTTAAATTTAGCCTACATTTAAACAGAATATTGTTGTGTTTGTTCTATATACGAAATAATAGTTATAACAAAATCCATTCCATCTTGTGTGTGTCTCCAAGCAACATACAGCCAGTGGCGGCTCCAGGATTTTATTGATGGGGGTGCTATGCTATGTTTTATTTATTTATTTTTATTTAGTCATTTTTTCTGACCATCAAGTGTCAGTCATTCTCAATGGCAGGAAAACATGGTAAATTCTAACAATTTTTTTTACAATAGGTAAAGTGCAGTTAATTCATACAACTATTTCGGCACAGTGCCATAGCGGACAAGCACGCACCACGGCCATGCACGGGCCAAGTGATAACCTTCCCTACTGAGATGTGTTGTATAATGTGTCGACGATATCCAGAGATATTTTCAACAGCCTCAAAAATTGGTGATATTAAGAGGATTTATTTTTTCCAATTATGTACGCCTGTTATATTTTTCTTATTAGGCCTATTATTATTATTATTATTATTATGTTACTTTTATTATTAAAATTACAAAATAATTTCACAGGTAAATTTAAGTTGCTTACTTCTAACAGATTTTTATTTTTTTAAACAGTTAGGTTAATTTATACATGTTTTTCACTGTGTGGGCTACAAGAGAAATATTAAGGGAATAATTTAAGCCAAGTTATATACTGTAATCAACATATTTGGAAGTAGTTTAATCTCTTGTTGTCTGCAATAATGTGTCGTTAATGGATTGTTAGAAAACTCGGTCCATTTTTTTTTTTCACTTTCTCTATAGTGAATTGATAGGTTGCGTGTTGCTTGCTTGTGTTGCTTGACCCCCCCACCCCCCCCCATTATATTGATTGTTTATATGCCACATATAAGGCACTTTCCCCTTTTTTGGGGGTTTTAATGTTTATTTTTCAATGTCAATAATGTCACTAAAAATAAGGAACATTCTTAGGAAATATTTGGGGTGGGGGGCTTTTAAAAACGTATTTTTTTCCTTGGCCTTTGACACCTGATGTTGATATTTGGTTATTTTATTTTTCTATGGTCTCTTAATGTGTTTTAATTGTATGTTATGTCTTGTGTGAGTTTTATTTTTCTTTACAGCACTTTGGTCCACTGTGCTTTATAAATAAAGTTTGTTTGATTGATTGATTGATTGATTGATTCACTGATATTATGCAGTTCCATGTTGACTGCAGGGGGTTTAGTAAGGGTCCAGTGATGTCCTTCAGATAAGCCAACACCAGTCTTTCAATTGACTTCATGAACACACATGTTAGGGCAATATGTTTCTTTGGCATGGGGATGATTGTGGAGCATTTAAAGCAGTAAAGGATTTAGCACAGCTCCAGTGATCGGTTCAAGATCTGTAAAAAGATGGAGGCACAGGTTTTCAGACAGGCTGATGAAACACTGTCTGGGCCTGGGGCTTTCCTTGTCTTCTGTTTCCTCTTTTGTAACTCGCTGATTAACCACCATAGTACGATGCATTGTTGTTGAAATGAACTAGCTAGTTACGACTGTTTCCCTACAATCTCCATCGTTTGAACCACATTAGTTCAACAGGGCCATTGTTAATGGCATTAAATGCCTGTGGTGGAGGAATAACTTCTGCTATTTAACCGATTAGACATTTCTAATATGCTTCTGTATTGAACATGGCACCTGATGACTAATTTACTATGTTTTATTTCCTGTCATTTTGCTTTATATGATGTTTGATTCATCTTGGGTTCCCTCTTACGTCATACTCCGGGGTTCCCTTAGGTATTCGTGCACATGCGCACTCTTCAAAAACTGCACTTTTAGAGGACACGCAAATATACACAGATTGAAATATATATATATATATATATATATATATATATATATATATATATATATATATATATATATATATATATATTGCACTGGATGTTAGATTGCTTGCTGTGCCCAAGAGGATATTTATTTAAGCCCATATCCCTTGCTAACAAGAAACTATGCTTCTAACCACAGGTCGAGAGCTGTAGTTCCTACCACGTAAGTTTGCGGCGCTGTTTGCGAATGTTCGTTTGAACTATGGTTTTGGGAAACAGAATTGTTGAACTATGTGGGTAACGATGGAACTTGAGACCATAGTTGGCTAATGATGCTTTTGGGAAATGCACCCCTGAAGTGCAGGAGGGAGAGGTGTTGCTAAAAATGTTAATAGTTGTATAGAGAGAGGGTCAGAGTGGGTGTTTGGTGTAAGACCAGGAGTTTCAAATCTGCAGTAAAACTCATACAGGTCTTCAGTAAGTTGTTGATTTGCCTCAGAGCTGGGGGATGGTGTCTTACAGTTGGAATGACTTTCAGGCCTTTCCTCACTGAAGCAGGGTCATTTGCTGAAAACTGCCTTCTCTTAGATACTCTGATCTCCTCTTAGACTTTGACTTGGCCATTCCAAAACATCAAGACATTAACTTTGATCTTCTTAAACCAATTTTTATAGAAGAATTTGTATACTTAGAGTCATTGTTTTGCTGCATTACCCACTTTCTCTTGATATTTATAGGAGTCCTGTTATGGTCTTTTACAAAGTCTTGATTTTGTTTGGCGGTCTACTAAAACAGAGTTTCATACTTGTTCGAAAAAAAAAACACATTCTTTTTCACATATTTTACATTATTACACCTCTCTCCCCAGTCTGGCATGAACGGCTCAAATAGTTCCTATATCAAATGAAGGCCCGCCTTCTGAAATACGAAATGTACTGTGATTGGTTAGCCGGACCAATGTGTGTTGTGACTGGCAACACTCGGCACCAGGTCGGGAAATGCCCCTTACCATAGCTGCCTGTGAGCTTCAGTGCAAATATTGCATCAAAATCATATCAATTTGAGCGCGGTTTAAACCCAGATGATTGTAACCACTCTAAGTTCATCTACCTTGGGAAAGCTAGTGTGTCTCCAACATAGTGATAACACTTGTTGCCTTCTCCAGTGCAGCTGAACAAGGTCTTGTCCCATTCGTGGATATTTGTGATATCACAAATCCCTAATATCCCCCAAATATGCGTTGTAGTACAAACAAGTCATTTGTTTTATTTTTTGAAAATTGATTTCTGTTAAATAATATATCTCCTTTTATATTGGACATTGAGTAACTCAAAATGCATAGTTCTGTGGACTATGGCAAGCCGTACTGGCCCAGATGCAGAAAAACAGGCCCACATCAAGATACTACCACCACAATGTTTCACATATGAGATAAGGTTCTTATACTGGAATGTATTGTTTTCCTTTCTCCAAATATAACGCTTCTCATTTGTTTAAAAATTGTTTAAAAATGACCCATGGATCCTTTGCAACCGTGTGGACCATTACATGTCTTGCTTTGAAGTGATCTTTGTTGGTCAACCATTTCTAGGGTAACAGTGGTCTTAAATTTCATCCATTTATACACAGTCTGTCTAACAATGGATTTGTTTGAGTACAAACACTTTAGATATAGTTTTGTAACCTGTTCCAGCCTGATGGAATCATAATAGCTATATTAATCATAATAGCCCAAAATGTTTTGACCTATTTCTAATCGACCCTTTATTTCTAAATTGTCGAAAAAAAAGAAAGAAAAACAAAAGATTTGCAGCTCAACAGTTACATGCACATCTAATAGAGATATTGTTTGAGCAATTTCAGTCTGCCTATCGTCCAGGGGTAGGCAACGTCGGTGCTGGAGTGGCGATGTCCTACAGAGTAAATCTCCAACCCTGAAAAAATAAAGCTCACCTACCTGTAGCATTAGTTATCCTGAAGGCCTTGATTAGCTTGCGCAGGTGTGTTTGACTAGGGTTGGAGCTAAACTCTACAGGGCTGTGGCACTGCAGGACCGACGTTGCCTACCCCTGGTCCATAACATAGGACATACACTGTACTTATTATAGTCACAAATGGTTTGTTAATGGCTGCAGATTTATGGATTTCTATCAATACTCATTCTTCTTGATCTAAGTGCAGCTTTTGACACCATTTCACATAGTATTTTATTGGAGAGGTTGGTTTTCATTGGAATCATTGGTACTCCTTTTATTTGGTTAAGATCTTATTTATAGGGGTCGGACTCACTTTGTTCAAATTAAAAGTTTCAAATCATGGATATCTCAGATTACTAGTGGTGTGCCTCAGGGCTCAGTTTTGGGCCCTCTTTTGTTTATTATTACTAGTGGTGTGCCTCAGGGATCAGTTTTGGGCCCTCTTTCGTTTATTATTAAGGGGCAAGCACCAAAGGTACATAGGCACCTATCGTATCTGTTGGCATTCTTATTTTTATTCTGTTTCTTCTGCCGAAAATCTATGGCATCCCATAGAACTGCTTGTGGAAATGTTGTGAAATTTGGCACACTGATAGAGGACAGTGAGAATGCTAATAATGCTAATAACTATTCATAGTTATTAACAATAATGCTAATAACTTTTGAATCCTAAGCCACAGAAGGAAAATTCTTCTGAATTCATCTGAATCCTTGGCTCATGCCGAGTTGAATGAACTCCAAAATTAATTTTTTTGTGCTATTTTCAATTGTTTGAAAACATACTTTTTCGAACTCTAGGCAATTGTGCTGATTTTTATTTTGCTTATAACTTTAAATAGTTTGGTCAAAAATCACAGAACTGTTATCTTTAGATCAGGTGCATCATGCCGAGTCAAATGATATCCAATTTTCCAATTTCAGCCATTTTGGGTGTCGGCCATTTTGAATTATGAAGTAAAATGCTATATTTTACAAACAAATTCACGTATTGGCACAAAACTTGGTATGAGTCATGAGCTCGATTCCCTGAAGGAGCCTGATAAGTTTCGAGCCAACACCACCTAGTGGTAAAATTAAATATTCAAATGCTTATAACTTTGTGTGTGGTTGACTTATTTTCACGGTAGTCACCATTATGGACTCCTGAATCCTTGCCAAGTCCATCAATACCAAACATACCAGATTTTGCCTTATGGTTTGTAGAACGTTTCATTTTAGTGATTAAAAAACATTTTATGATTTTTAAGGATGTTATAACGTTATATTATAAAGTTATTTTTGTTTAATTTTGTTATTTGGTTTTCCATTTACAAAATAAAATATGATTCCAGTCAGTTTGCAAACTGTCCCTTTGTGCCACCTGGTGGTAGTTTAGTGAATGACTTTAACACGCGACTGACTTGCAGTTAACGCAATGGAACTGTGGCGGTGGTAGACGCTGTGCTATTAGGCATTTTGGTTGGCCACATACTGCATATGTCATCAAAGCCTAATTCAGTATTATCGTCGCATTCTCTCTTTTTTTCTGAAATTAAATAATGGATTACATTGGATTTCCTTATTGCTAATAGTGAGAATACAGATTTTTTCTTTTTTTTCATAGGTACTAAATCAAATCTCCCAAATTGTGAAGGTTTTACACTGGCCATTGATAATTCTGTTATTTCTCCCTTTTTTATTTTAGGTTAAGAGTCTGGATTGCATCCTTGACAGCACTTTATCTTTTGAAGCACATGTAAATAATATTACTCGTTCACGATCATCTCTTTCTGCTTATAGTACTGCTGTCCTTGTACATCCATTAGTTATATCTCATATCAGCTATTGTAAGTCTCTTCTCATTGGTTTTTAACAGAAACTCTTTATGAATTTAAAATGGTCCAGAATTCAGGATAATTACACAGAAAGCACATTTCTCCTGATTTAAAGCAACTCTTTGGCTTCCAGTTATATATCGGATTCATTTATTTTATTTTCGCTTATAAGGCTTTTCATAATCTGGCACCTTCATATTTGTGTGAAATTCAAGGGAAATTCATTTTTCTGAGGTCCTCATAGATGTACTTTGTGCTGTAATAAACTTCCAAAAACACAATCAGACTTTGATAGATCCCTGTTCTTTAAATAAAACTGGCACTGACACCTGAAACACCTATGAACAGAGGGACTCTAACTTCTCAAACTTTCATCACTCACAAATATGTAATATTGGAACATTTTTCAGAAAATAAAAGAAGAAGAAGAAAATTAAGTATGTATTTTTGTCTCAATTGTTTGATTGGGATATCTTTGTAAACTTTCAGAATTTGCGTGAAAATCTGACTGTATACAGGAATATAGAAAATTCTTAAGGATTCACAAACTGCATGGTAGGAAATTTTAGTATTGGTATTGTGTGTGTGTGATTGTGTGTTAATTGTTATACTATCTGTTGCACAACTAATTGCACCACTGGGGACAAATAAAGATCTTGAACTTGAACTTTTAGGTATCACTGTACAATGAACGTGAGTCCCCGGCATCTCCACAAATATTTGGGGTCAGTTGTGGCCAAATGGTTAGAGAGACAGATTTGTAACCTGAAGGTCGTGGGATTGAGTCTCAGTGAAATTGTAAGTGAAGGAAGTGAATAAACAGGAATCTCTTCCATAATCAATTACCATGACTGTGGTACCCTTGAGCAAGGCACTCAACCCGTAATTGCTGGGCGCTGGAGTAAAATGGCTGTCCAGTGCTCTGGGAGTGTGTTCATGGTTGGTGTGTGTGTATGTGTGTGTGTGTGTGTGTGTGTGTGTGTGTGTGTGTGTGTGTGTGTGTGTGTGTGTGTGTGTGTGCAGTTGGATGGGATTAAATGCAGAGCACAAATTCTGAGTATGGGTCCCAATTCTAGGCAATATGTCACAACTTTCATTTTTTCACTTTCATATGCACATAGTACTATTACATGTATTATGAACAAAACTTGATAAAGACACTAAACATAATTGCCGTCTTACATACCGGTATGTCAGAAGAGTTATGTCTTTTATCTTAATTTTGTTGTCACATTCTTATCTTTTATGTTACATATGGCATGGATACTCTGAAACATTTCTGCATCCAAAATGTCACAGTCCAAGTCTAAGTTCATTCACAGTTGCAGTTTGAGTCCTGAGTTCTGAAAGCTCTACTTCACACAACTGTGAACTACCATGTGCAGAAGGTATTTTTGAATCTGACTGAGAAAATAGTTGGATTTAAATATTTACTTCCTTATTTATTTATTTTTCCTGTTGAATATATCATTAAGGTCTAAGCCACCCATTTCAATCAAGTCAAAGTTTAATTCGAATAGAGTTAATGTGGTGCATGTAAACGTAACGGGTGACCTCATTTGTGATTATCAGATAATCATTAGTGAAAAAATGAAGTACTCATTCCATAAAGAGTGCATTACTGTGAATTATATAGATTAATTTAATAAGGTTGAGTTGTTTTCTGCATTAAAACATTACTAATTGTTACGGTTCAACAACCCTCATTAACTGACATTGATAGGTATTGACAGTTATGGGGTTTGCCATAATTCAGTTTCACCTCGCAGGTCAATTTCACCATTATTTGGAAAGAAATGTTGCAGTTCTTTGTGAATTTGGTAATTATGCTCTTTAAAAATAATAAAACTAAATCAAGCTAACATTATCCTCTACAGAAGTATATGGCATAATCTTATGGTATATTGTCTTTAAAGGTTATATGTTATTGCTAAAACTATTTACCAGTGTACATTTTAATTAGAGAAACCTTCTATTCACAAGTTTATATGTTCCTACAGGACTGTGTTGTGTTGTGTTGTGTTGTGTGTGTGTTATTCTCCATCATCACCTCATTAAGGCTGGAACAGCAGGTGAGCAGGCCCGGCCAATGAGAGCTCTAATCAGTCAGCTGCTAATGATGCATGCAGGGACAGGGATAGTATGAGGTGAGGGATGCAGATCTTTAACATTGGTAATTAAGGACTGAGGTTTCGATGTGCTCTTCTTTTTGGGTGAACACTGTGTTGAACATCTGAGGGAGAATCAGGCACACTCAGAAGTAATCTAGAGAGTAGTCAGGAGAATAGCTTGAGGTGCAGATGGCCCTTGTTTTCCAGCACAGAGAAATATTACATAAGTGCATTGATCCAAGAAGCCTGAGTTTGCCAGACCTTGTTGTTGCATACTGGGAAAGTGTCTGCATATGGGTATGTGCGTGGGAGAGGAAAGATTGACTGTGTGTGGTACTGTAAATAGCACAAGTGTTAATAACACTGAAATTGAGGACATTCATATTTTCGTGTTCCATGCTCAAATGATTCACCCATCCAGTCAGCATCTCATACCTGTGAAGGTAAAACTAAACTTGAGTGCATTATTTTTTCTTCTTGTGGTACATGCGAATCTGAAAATAGAACAACTGAACTTGTTGAACGGCCAAGCATATACTCCAGAGACACCCAAGTTCTTTATTATTACTTTTTTTTTTATTGTACTTTAAGTATAGTCAAAATATTACTTGGAACATCTGTCCTTAAATATATACACTGCTGTTCAAAAGTTTGGGATCAGTGAGATTATTTATGTTTTTATTTTTATTTTATTTTATAAGAAGCCTCTTCTGCTTATCAAGGCTGAGTGTTTAATCAAAAATATGGATTTAAATTTTTATAATTAAAATCCCTGAACCTACAAAGGACAATCGTAATGTTTCTGGAACACATTATGAATAAATCCAGTGATCATTGTTTTGCCTTACTCAAGAGTTGTATATATTGTGGTCTAAACACTATAGCAGAATCCCTGTTAAACTGTCATGCCAGCCAGCCCCTCTCTTTGTATTATTATTATATTTGTCCAGGGACATCCATGTTTCCTAAATGATGAAATGAGCCTCTTTTACTTCTGGAACTGCAGTCTTTGCTTGTGTAATGCAATTGGGAATCCTGGCTGTGAAATGTGTGCTACATCAGAAAGCATGCTGGGAGAACACTCAGAAAAGCCAGTGGCTATGGAGCTTGAATAGAGCAATGCAGAAGGTAAGTTGCTTGTATTCTCTATTTAAATGTCAGATTCATTCTTTCATTTTACTCCACCGCAGCTCTCTACACCTCCTGTCGTTCTACGGTTCTTTAGCATTGTAATGATAGACCACATCTTAGACTGTGTGTGTGTGTGTGTGTGTGAGAGAGACAATGCTGCTTTGTCTCCTACAGACTGCTGCAGCTCACAATAGATCTTTTATCTAGTGAGTGTTGTGTTTCAAGACTGCAGGCTGCCTCTTCAAGTCAAAAGTGTGACAGCTTGCACTGACCTTACTCTCTACTCTACCACACACACACATGCACTACACACACACTCTGTTCACCCAAAGCCCAAGCTTCAGGCTGTCTGGGTCCACAGAATCACTCAGGCTCACAGCCCACATGATGAAGATCACTGGTTGGTGTGAGAGCTGGGGTTGGATAAGGTCAGTTTCCAGCAGTACTTCTGGTTAACCTGAACTCTGTTTGCTCACGAAGGAGAAGACAAACATAGAATCTGACAGGACGTGGTTCACACGCACTTTACTGATTTCTCTCCCGTGGTTGCTCCTGAAAGTCACAGCTCATTTGCATAAAGTTAAACTTTTCAAAACTTTGTTCGCAATGTCGCTGGAAGTCAACAGCTTTCAATTGAAAATGCTAGGGAACATAACACATTATCACTGCGTGCTGCTGGTTGTGTAATTTTGCAGTGACTAATGATTATTAATGAATGATTATGACAAAATATGTTTATTAAAATAAAACTCACAGATTAATGTTTTGCAATAACACCTGTAACATATGCATTAAGAAAAGAAGTAGGGCCAACTTTGATGTTATGTCAAACTGAAACAGTCAATAATATTAGTCATTCAACATGTTTATTCTTACTGTGATGCATGCTGGGAGTTGTAGTCCTGTGCCCACTGTCGACATCACATATCAGTAGTCTTGGAGTCCCTGATGACAGACCCACTGCAGTTTGGAGGGGTTTGCCAGGCCTTTGTGCTAAATACCATCAGATGAAAGCAAAAGCTTATTTGCGTTTGTAATAATTTGTTAATAATAAACATAATCTTTCAAGCAGTAATTCTGATAATCTGTTTAATTCCTGATAGTTTTGTTTTGACTAATATAATTTCTAGATGGCTAGTAACTTTACAGTTTAGTGGCCAAATTGGCTGATGAATGAAGAAGTTCATTTAAAACTCTTAAAATATAATTTTATTGATTTATTTATTAAACCAACAAGTTATTTTGTTTCAGGTCATTGCCTAATAGTTCACATATCCCTTTAGTTGAAATTGATGTACTAAAATTGTAATAAATTAAATAAAATATATTAATAAAAATGCAAAAATACAAAACAAGCATATTAAAAAGGTAACAAAATATGAAATAAAAACGAATTAAAACTGTTAATATCAACAATACTAAAGTAACACTGCTTAAGGCTAAGCTCAGTGGTTCACTTCATATTATTATTAATGATGAAATTTGAGAATAGAGTGAGTTCACCCTATTTGAGAAAGATTTATCCACTTGGACAATCTATTAATCAATTAAAAGAATAATACTGTTCTCTGTGCTCTTTGCTGTCTCTCTTTCTCTACAGCTGCTCTGTGGTTTCCTCCAGCTGAACAACCTTTTGGGTTCTTTGCAATCTGCCCCCCAGCTGCCTCAATTAGAGTCCCGTTCTTATGGGCCGTCCCGCTCCAAGGACAGAGCTGCCTCTCTTTCTCGCCGTCTTTCTCTAACCAGCAGATGGTTAATGATTCATGGACAGGGTTGGTAGCTGTGTGCACGTGTTTGGGTGAGTGTAGCGTTTCTGAGGACGTTCCAAGGTGTGTTTTTGTGCATGTACGTGCGAAAACTCTGAATGGGGGATGGGAGGTTGAGGTCACTTGAGCTCAAAAACATGTTTTTGTGTTTCTCATCTCTAAATGCTGACATTGCTGGAATCGTTTGACACGTATTCTCAATGGATCCAAAATAACTTTCTTTCCCATTAGTCATGCATTCAGACACAACTCCATCTATTCAGGTGCTAAATTTACTGTGTCATACAATTTTTATTTTTTGTTGTTGCACACATTTACAGTAATCTTCTCTTTTTGATGTTTATATATATTGTCAATTGATTTAAAAGTTAAGTGTGGAAAGCCAGTTTTTGCTTACTTCCTGTTGCCCACAATAAGAGGAAGTGTCTTTGTCATGGGGGCTCTGATGCTGTACTTCAGCAAAGTGGCGACTGTCCTTGATTATTTGTGTAGATCGGTGTGTGTGTGTGTGTGTGCACACCTCCTCCCATCCTCTCTAGACTCGTCCTCTTAAAAACAGAAATATAATAACCCCTAAGAGAGAAAAAGAGAAGTGCCCACATTGTGTACAGCCAGCTTTCCTTGTGGATTTGGAAAGAAAGAGAAGATGGGGAGAGACAATAGAGAGTAGTCAAACTGAGTGACACACCTCTGGAGCAGAAAGAGAGATTGAATCAAATGGCTCATTTACATGAAAGGCTTGTGGACAATACAGCTTCTGCGTGCGTATGAAAATCACACTCTGACTCTCAGAGGAGTCAGGCTGTGTTATGGAAAAGAAAGGCATTGTTCAACAGCCCATTAACTACTTTGCATCTGCCTATATTTTTGCTAAACTCAAAAAATATAACTATACGTACAAATCTCTGGTGTTTCCAGTTGAAATGAACCCTAAAGGCAGTAAAACTCCTTTTCACAGAAATTATAATTCACAGTCCAGAGTTTCAATTATGAAAGACAAATTCTTCCCTCTATTGCTAGCACAACATTCTGTTTTGATTTCAAAACGATTTTAACATGCAGCGAGATTTGAAAGCTAATACTTTTAAATGTTAGCTCCACATATACGGCTTCACATTTATGGCTTTTCGGATGTAGAACTGTCTGGAACACACTACTGTCAGCCCCATAATGAATGTAATTTAGGCTCACTCAGTGTTCTCAGTTGGCTTTTAAAGTCGTGTAGTGTGTGGTGTCTAATGAATTTAAGACCAGCTGTTGTCACAAAGATGATTTTTATAATATTTACATCTGATGCCGACAACTAACTGCACCTATTTCTGAATATATATATATATATATATATACAGGGCCGGCGCAAGCTCAAATGCCGCTCCAGGCAGAGCACGATCGTGCCGCCCCAACCTCACACTCACAATTCGGTATCCTTAAGATGCATGTAAACAAATTATTATTATTTTTTTTTATCTATAAAATTACACTAAAATAAAAACGTGTTTTTTCTTCACACTGCAACATGAAAAAAGTACACAATGCAACAGCTGCATATAATTAGTGTTTTATAATAGACAGTGTACACAATAAAACTAAACATATCACAACTTTTTAGCTCATAAGTACTGGAGGTTTTGATTTTTTCTTGACTGAGACTTCATCTACAGCGATATTGTTGACTTGATTGCAAATTAAAACAGACACTATTTCAACTGAACAGAGATGACATCAATAAATTCAATGATGAACTGCCTTTAACTATCATTTTGCATTATTGAGACACTGTTTTCCAAATGAATGTTGTTCAGTGCTTTGGCGCAATGTATTTTGTTTAAAGCACTATATAAATAAAGGTGATTGATTGATTGATTGACTGATACACACAAACAGACATTTACACAACTAGCCCACATTTTAGAAGCGTGCGTGTCGGGCTTTCGCATCGGCAAAGGCTTTGATTGTGTCCTCGAGTTTAACTTGTACTTCGGAGATAATTTTTAATCAGTTTAAGCTTTGAGAAACTGCGTTCTCCAGAGCTCACAGTGACAATGAGAGTGAGAAGCACTCTCAATGCTACAAAAACATTTGGAAACATTTATTCCATCCCTTTTTCACAGATGAATTTAAGCGCATCCAGTGGTTTAGATCCAGCAACCAGGCGTCTGCCCAAAGCAGTTAGCTCTTCAAACAATTCATGCCCATCAATGTCCCGCAAGTGTGAGACTGGGCCTTTTCCAGTCTTAAGCAACCCTGAAGAACTATTGTATTCTCATTTTCTTTGAGAGATGCGATGTCATTTTAAAATCCAAATAAGCGGCCATGGTCTCGAAGCAGCGAAAAGCGCTCTTTCACGCAACGGAGATGATGAATTTCAAAAAGAAGCCTCATTGTTTCTCATTTAAAAGCAGTCGTCTTTTGTACTCATGACTCATTTCGACATTTTTTTTATATACATTGCACGCATATACTAATAGAGCGCGGCCGGGCAGGAATTTTTATTCTAAATTTAAAATTAATTTAAATTTGTACTAATGGAGTGGGTAATAAAAATGCTGTTGATATAAGTCCGATAATTGTAACCTAATGTAAAACAAACAAATAAATTAATAACTTTTTCTCTCTCTTTCTCTCTCTCTCTCTCTCGCCTTCTCTCTTTCTTGCCGCCCTGGCTGAGCTGCCTAGTTCGCCTATAAGCACGCGCCGGCCCTGTAAATGTATATATATAGATAGATATATATATATAGGCCTTCTAATTTGAATAACTAATACAAAACAAAACAAAAAAAGTCCAAAACAGGACATTTCTGAATGAAATAATTGTATACACTTTAATTATATCTAATGTATTTGAGGTAATATGATAAGAAAATACAGTGTCTTGAGTAGGCCATCTTTGCAGTCAGAGCTTCCTTATTGGCAGTTTAACACAGATTGCAATATGTCTTGTATTCTTAAGAAAAGTGGCAGACATAAACAGATTATGGAGAATCTGTATGAGTTTTTGTATGTATGTTGTAGTGATTCTTAGCTTTAACCATCTGCATGGAGTAGATCCTGACCTGTGAAACCTTGGCCAAAAAAAAAAAAAAAAACTCCAGAGCTTAACACTTCCTTAGGGCATTGTCTTTAATTTCTGTTATTGCTCACAGAGATTCTGGATATGATGCAAATTATCTTTTTTCAGATATTTCAAGGAAAGACCTGTCCCATCAGCAATTCTCTGATTAATATGCATAACAAAATGTATACAGTATTTAAGTCAGGTGCATGCAGTACCTCCTTAAGTAGCACAAACGGCAATCCAGCAGATCCAGAGATCCAGCAATGAAAGTTTACTACTAATAAAACTCTAACCCTAATCTTGGTTTTCCCAGTCCATGAAAATCAAATGACTCTACTTTTGTCCGGTGTTGAGGAGAGTTTGTAAGTGCATCCACCTTCTTCCTCTGGGATTAACCCTCCAATCTCTTCAATCGCTTGATCTTCTTATTGCAGTAGAAAAGTCTCCGCTTCACAAACCGTCAAAGACAAAAATGTGTCTTCTGTCAAACTTATACAATGTTGATTTACCTGCACCTTAATAATGTGCAAACTGCAGAAGAACACCAAAGAAGTTGGGAGAGCAGTGTCCAACTTGTCAAAGACAACAACTCCAAACACAAAATCATTGACTCTACTGAAGTATCCAGCGCTTATAGCATCTATATTGAATTACACTTGGGTGGAAAAAGATCTGAAAACAGCAATGGGGACACATCACACTTCAAATTGGGATGAAATGTAACAATTTGGCTACAGAAGAATAAGCCAAACTCTCAGTACAGAAAAATGAGTTTAGGTGGAAAGATTTCTTGCTGGTTTGACCAACTTATTCAACAATAACCTTGATTAATAACCTTGAAAGTGTAGTTTAATATGTTCTTTTTCTCACAAGGCTTTTCAGACCCAAAATCAGCCATTGTCTCCACACACACACAGGTTTATCGATAACAACTACACAGGCAGAGGTTTAACTCTGTGACAATGGCTTGTGCAATGTGCCAGAGAAACAGGAAATAAAGACAGGTCTATTTTAAGAGATAAGATGCTATATTGTGTGGCAATGAAACAAAGGTGCTTTTCCATTTGGGCACTGAAATTAGAGCCTTTTTGCAGTTGCAAAAGTGAAAACCTATCCAAGGCAAGCAAGTTGTTTTACGTACCTCCAGGGAATTCTTCTCTCTGTGGTAGGACTGAAGTAGATTTTGTCATTCTTTACAAATTGGGGGTTTGTTCTAAGCAAACCAACAAGCCCAACTTCTTATTATATGTCTTTAACTACTACGTACTCGCCTTATAATTTATGTTCATACTTATTGTGTCCACATGAGTTGTTACACTGTAATTGCATTTGAAAAGTAACAGCATGTTCTTACATCTGTGTATACATCTTACTATTGTATTTACTATAGCATATATAGCACTCAAGTATAATTAGCTTTATATACTTTTAAAATATCACACATTGCATAACATATTGGATTTTCAAATTGAATTCATAAAGACTGTGAAAAAAATGGGGAAAATAAGTCTTAAAATATTCTGTATTCATTCAATACACTATGTAATGTAGCAGATGCTGCATACTTGCCACAAGTCAACCCCAACCCATAAAACTAACTCTAATGTTTGTAACATCAACAAAACGTATGATAATTTCACAGAACAATATGTATGCACACCATTGACTGTATTAGATGCATTAAAACATTAAACCGGTTCTGTCCTACCTCAACATATTAAATATAGATGATATACTCTAGCACAAGACCATGTTTGGCAACAGCAGAACACCAGCTGCTAGGATGTGCCATCAAAAGACAAGAAAGAGCAATTCAGACTCTGCCCCGAGGACTCGCCGCTCCTCACTGAGGCCTTCAGAGTACTGAGAAATAATTAGGATGCAGAATACAGAGGATCACTTCAGACACGAAGCACCCCAGATGTTGAGCCTGCTTCTGTATCCAAAGTCTCCAGTGTTGACCGTATTGCTAACGTGTTGCTAATTGTTTAGTAAGACTTTATTCCATATGTTAACTGGATTGACTGGACTCAAGGAACAATTTCTGATTTTCAGTTTGTCAATCTCATCGTCTCTTACCTACAGATGATTAGTCTGGGTCACCTTTAAAAAAAATTGAAAAAAAAAAAAAAAACCTGATGCTCCTCAAGAAACTCTATATGTCCTTTTTAATACAGAATGGCAGCTGTGCATCTCACTCTGTAATTCCAGCCAAACCCAGTGACAGTCAGACCAGTCTCAAACGTGCCGTGTGAATACTAACAGCACAATCTGAGCATTAACTTGACCACAGACTCCAGAAATCCCACACACACTATCATCCTCTGCTACCAGGAACGAGGCCACCCATGTGTTATTCATAGTGTAATTAACCAAACCAATACACACAGTCTTGCACACAAGGATTGTGGCATCCTGCTTTTCCTGGGTGGGATGGCGGAATTGGATTGGGGTTGGGAAGAAAGGAGAATTTGATAGTCCACTTTAGACATTCTACTAACTATAAGTAACTCTGCAGCTACATATCAATTACTGGTCTTTAGAGTATTAGTAGAGCATTAGTAGACAGTTAGGATTGGCAGAATAAGTTGACGTACTTGCAAAGTTTCTCGTAGTCAGCAGAATTTCTTAAGTGTTACCGAAATCAGCATTGCATGTCAGTTCCAGAACAAACCACAATCCCAGAATGCACTGCAAACAAGCTCAATGCAAACAATAGCCCAGGACATAGTGAATTTACAGGATTGAAGAGTATTATTTGAAAATAAATTACTGTAGTAAGCAATTTACTGTGAAATCAATACATGCCTGATCATTTTCTTATAAATGTCTGTGAATGAACAGCAGAATGATGCAGAAATCACAGTAATTTACGGATCTTGTTTTACTGTGAATTCAGATTATAAAGTTGTCTTTGTACCACTGTGAGAAATTTAGTTGTTTACTACTGTAATTGTTTTGAAGTAACCACATTGTTGTTTAGTGAATAGTATTTGTATATTCATATTCAAATTTCTGATCTAGTCAAGTCAGAAGTCAAAATCAAAATGATAACGCTAGAATATGAAATAAGCAAATTTCCTGACTTTATTTCACTCACACTATTTTAGCTCGGACACTATGATTTTATTTTAGCATAATTTAAACGTAAAGATTAATCGCTAATTTTTTTCATATTCATAACTCATTCATCGATACTCTACATATAAAATACAACAATGGTAACACTCAACAAATAAAATAAAAAAAACAACGCTTACAACATGAATCAACGTTAGAAAATAAACAACACAACCTTCTAAACGTGAACCAAAAACAAGTTCAATGGCACAAATAGAATCAACAAGAATTTAAAAACTCTACAGCATGATCTATTCACGAGGCAAAAGTTGTAGTTAATAGTTAAAATTAGTCCTCAAACTAACACTAAATCTTATTTGCATGCTGTGTATGATGCCTATGCAAACAGCTCCTTGAGTTTTGGGACAGTTGTTAGATTATATCAACAATTTTTTATTTAAAACCTTTTATTTGTATTTAAAATGGTTTGTGTTTTTCCCCAATAAGTTTTACTATGGTAAAGTTGTCCCAGATGTGAACTATAAACATAGTGATATTGAGCTGTTGTCCTTACCTAAATGAGGCATATCACATCTATGGCCTGTAACATCCTTATTCAATTTTATGTTGAGTTATACGAAACAGACCACTGAAAGACAAACAGGATTATACTGAAATGATTGCCTGTGGTGATCTCTCTCTCTCTTTCCCATTCTCTTCTTCCATCTGCACGGAAAAGGATTTGTAATCAGGTAATGGGCATCCTAATGTCTGTTAGAAAGGAAGCAGCTGATGCAACAATGTGCATGTTACCTGATGAGGAGAAAACAGGATGGGGTGAATGACAGAAACAAAAAGCAAAAAGGTCAGTCAGATACATTCGAAATATATAGACATGGACAAGAAAAACAAAACATCATGACTTGTATATAACACTCTTTAAAATAAAGGTGAAGAACAATGTGTAACCTTGTGTAAATTCAATCAAGGCACCCATTATCCATATGTTGAAACTGCATATTTAGTTCCTTGTTGCAGATGAAGTGTATTGAAAATAACAAATGCCACTTAAAGCCTATGTGTACTGCATTATTAAAGTAGTGCCTTGTAATGTATCTTAGGATGCACTGACCTCTGAATAATTGTAAGCATATGTATAATGCATTATAATACTTATCTAATCATATTTACACCTTTATAAAATATAATGTATTAAAACACATGACAAACAATCCTTCAAATACTATATTGCATTTTTTATTAAATTTGCAGTTTGCTTTTTGGTTACAGTTATTTATGAAAATAGATAATGCATTACTACACACATTTGGGATACATTCATAGTGCATTATACATAAAGGATTTAATTCAAGTGTTACCCTAATAATTTCAACTGCATCATTACCAAAACAGAACAAGATTATTATGGATAAACTACTCCTTATATATCTAGTTGTTTTTACTCTGAAGAAACAGCATTTTAGTGGCTTTTTTTTTTTTTTTTTGCGAGGGAGAACCAATAGAGGAACAATATAACTCATGTATTTGACTTTTCAGACTACTGTCATGCTAACAGAGCCTTAATATATACTCATACTTTTCCTCTCTGCCTTAGGATGTTCTTACAACTCCAGTCTAAATACATCTTTAAATAGAGCAAGACTTTATCTTTGTCTTGAGTTGAAGATCACTGTTCAAATTAGTAATAATTTTTGTTAAACCTATTAATATTATTTCTTAAAAATTTTATTTTATTTTATTTTATTTTTTGAAAGCCACTTTTACTTTTCAGAAAATTATTCACATTTAGAGCATAGGCCACACTTTAGTACAGGGACCAATTAACTAGTTGCTTATTAATGTGCCTACTATTAACATACTGGCCGTTTATTAGTACTCATAAAGCACATATTCTGCATGACTATATTCTACATCACTAATCAGTAATCAATACGTAAACGTATCAACTACCTTATTAACTATTAATAAGCAGTAAATTACAAGATTAATTGGGCAAAATTTGTAGTTAATTGTTTGTTAATAGGGATAATTGAACCTTAAAATAAAGTGTGACCAGAGCATATCTATGATTATTAAAATGTAGTCTAAGTATAGTCAGCTGTCTAGTTTTGGAACAATTCTTGGCGTTGCTGATTTATCTGTACATCTCTGTTTATATGTTCATTTTAAATGTACATCTGGCAATGCAGCGGAGGAAGATAAAGAAATATATATCAGGACAGGACAGAAGCTGTATATAAACAAAGAGAGCTTCTGAAAACTACAGACAGAATGAGTAAAGCACTGCCCATAATCAGTCAACAGTGGAGTTTGGCAGTGCCAGAGAACCAGTGTTAGTCATACAGTATGTGAACTCAGCATCTGCTGCAAACACCCACAAACGCAGGATGCATCTACCACAACACACATCAAACTCACACAGAAACAAGTGCATTCACACCTCACATGACTAAGGTGAGCTTACAGAATGGTTTCCAGAAAAGAAAGTGGAATATTCATGCTATTTGTTTTCTCAATCCAGTGTGAAAGAAGGCTGTCAAGCTCCAAAAGGGACACGAAAGCACCATAAAGACAGTTAATTTAACTTTTCGGGCTAGTCTTCTCAAGCCGTGCAATAGCTCTGTTTTAAAAACAGGGTGAAATATCAACCATATGCATATTTATGGAGAGTCAGTTGTTTTTGAAAACGATCTGGCACATGTAATTGATTGAAAACATCGGATTATGTGTTCCACAGAAGAAAGAAGTAATGATGACTGAGTTTTAATCGTTTGGATGAATTATAACTTGAAGTTGAAATTACCGCCATGACACAGAATAAACCAGTTTTGTATCATTTGTATTACATGGCAGCAAATGAACAGCAATTTTCATAAACTGGCCATATACAGTCCCGACCACAAGTTGTCTGACACAAGCAAAACAGAAAGTACTGCTCGGGCGCCACTCTGTCACGCACCCTGTCGTGTTGAAATCATTTAGTGTCACTCAGATATTGATATGGAAATAAGCAGATCTGAGTGATGGAGAGACCTTCATTTCTCTCTCACACTGTCTACAGATGCTCTGTGTTCCAGATATTTACTGTCTGCAACTCTAACTTTCAGATAGATTTTCACAAAAAATAATAAAAAATAAAATAAGAATTGCTTCACACAAGCTTTACCAGAACTGTAAAAAAGATCCAATGATTATGTTTTCCTAAAATCTGCTGTATCAACAGTAACCTGTTAACATGTAAGCAGACTAATAATACTCTAGTTACCAGAACATGTAGGGATCTGCACAGCAGCGCAGGGAAAACCAACTGCTTGTGTCAAATGTAGCTAAATGATGTCACCCGTTAATTTGCATATTTATGACGTCACTATATTATATCTGCATGGCAGCCTATTACACATTTTATTCAGAATATCTAAAAGTCTTCTTTGTTTTACTGTCTGCTGTGTTATTATTATTTCTTTCAGAAATTGCTAAAATAATGCTGAGGATATATTTCTGTTCATTCAAATTATAAAAATTGTTACCGTGCACATATTAATCAACTGAACACTTATGCGATTCTGCAATCTTTCAACATAAGTCTTTCATAAGTGTGCTTCTGTGGATGTTGTGTGCATGTAAATGGTGTGGTGTTTTCTCCTGATAAGACCTGAAGCTTAAAGAGGAAGAGTTAAATATGCCAAACCGCACGCTCTTGCAAAATTGTAACCCAGGCGGCACAGTCACACGCAAACACACGCACATTGGCACACTCAATTTTGTGTATTTAAAAGTGTGATTTCTGCACCATTAGCAGCTAAAAACTTCACAATACAGATTACAGCATTTCAATATTGGCCACACTTTCTTTTAAGGTCCAAAAAATTACATCTCTTCTCAAAGAGTTATATCATTTAACAGATAGGAGATTTTTCAAACCTTACTATGATTTTTCTGAACAGGTTTCATTAACATCAACTTTAGCTTCCATTGGTCAGACAAACAGTTAGCTCCGCCTCTAGTTAGCTCTCATACGATTGGTTGAAGCTGAAGTTGACATGTCGAGCCTCTCAAAGAAATTAGCCATTTGTTATAGAAAGTTGTGAGGTAATATGCACACCTCATTATCACACACTCATATTTGTATGCCTAACTTGTTGAAAATGTAGAAAGTTTCTTGTCTCGTCAGATTCAGTTAAAAATGACAAGAATCATGTTAATGTTACCATATTTTCAAATTAAAATGGAAAAATTTTAATAAAAAAGTTGTAGAGATTGAATCACTGGATGTTACTGTCAGTTGTTTACATGTTTTGTTGTAAATCAGTTGTCAAATATGAAATGTTTCTCAACTTTCAATCTGGCCTTGTTCTTTTTTAATGTTAAAACTGATGCCGGATTTCACTTTCTGCTTCTGTGAACAATAAACCCCGCCTACTTTGAGTGGCTTAGATTTGATGAGATTAGATTGAGATTTGATTGAATCTCACTCATTATATCATGTAAACGTTGTTATCTTAACAAAAGGGTGCTGCGTAATGTAGTGCAGCAGAGCAGCGCAAGAATGTCAAATACCGAGGGTAGGTTTGGTCATTGCTTATTACTGGAGGGGACTTATGGGGACAGTGTCTTCTAAAAGTCAGTCTACTAATGTCTTACTCACAGTTACCGCACATTAAACTCGGACAAAGTGTTTTAACATTACTCACATCACTTAAATAGGACTTAAAATTGAAAGATTACACTAAAAAGAAGACAAAGGTGACATGTGAAACAGCACGAGCTGCTCTCTCATGCTGAGAGTGTTCTAGTACAGAATGCTGAGGGAGCTTTTTTAAGAACAGTTTGTGAACTGTCAGTGTGTGTTAACATTATCAGATTTGTACACTCTGTTCACTCGGCTAAACCAGTGTCCACTTGAACTATTCCATACTGTCACTCTCTGAGTGTGTGTGTGCAAAAAGTGTCTGTTCTTGTACTTTCTGCACATCTGTCGTCTCTCTCTCTCTCTCTCTCTCTCTCTCTCTCTCTCTCTCTCTCTCTCTCTCTCTCTCACTCTCTCTCTCTCTCTATCCAGAGACTGGCTGAGCTCCCAAAACTGATCGTCTCTGAAATGCTTCTTTGACTTTGTGTTTTTCACATACTGTACCGTTATATCCTGGTGGACAATGACAAATACACAAGACTTACATTTCCATTGATAGATGGTTGGTAAGGTGTTGTGAGTAGTTTTAGTGCATATGGTTTTGCGTGGATTTATATAGTTGCACAAGTGTGCATTAGGCTGCTAAGTATAACAGGCTGAATCTAAAAGAGAAGAGTTGCTGCTATCAAGTATGTGGTTTTAAACAATAAAATTAGGTTTCAGCAACATACAATAACTGAGTAGTTTAATCCTATTTTAAGAAATACAATTTTAGTGAACTCAAATTAAATAGTAAGAGTAGTCAAAACTCTTGGTTCCTAAATTAAATGATTTGAGGTATTCCATTTTCTCAACTGAAATACGTTATCACAACTCATTGGGTTTTACAACGTTCTAGCTAGTTTTTAGTGCATTGCTATTTTGGGTTGTTGCTAGGGCATTCATAGATTGTTGTGAAGTCATTCTAAGTAGTTTCAGTGCATTTCTATGGTGTTTTGTTGGTTGATAAGTTGTTCTAAGTGATTTTAGCACATTTCTGTTTTGTTTTGGCTGTGTTCTTGCTAGGGCATTCATAGGTTGTTGCTAAGGCGTTTTTTGTGTATTTTCATGGTGTTTGGTGGTTGCTAGGGTGTTGCTAGGTGGTTGCTAGGGGGTTCAGTAAGACTCTATAAGTAATAATAAATAAGTAATGTTGCACCTACATGTCGACTAACTCTCATCAGAGTATTATTAGACTGTTTGCTTAATATCTGCTAACTCTTTATTGTCATGGTCTCCAGACAGACATTTAACAGACTGTAAGTGACTTTGCAAGTACATGTCAACTTATTCTAAACCTAACACTACCAGTCTACTAATACTTTAATGAGATATAATAGACATGTAGGTGCAACACTGCTTATATTCAACAGAATGGGGTTAAGGGACCTTCTAAATAAATTGAAACTGGGAGTTCTATGTAGTTTAAGGGCATAGCTAGGTGGTTGCTAAGTGAAAGAGGTTTTTAGTGTATTTCTGTGGTGTTTTGGTGGATGCTAGGTATTATTGGTTGGTCACTAAGATGTTCTAAGTAGTTTTAGTGCATTGCTATGGTTCTTATTCAAGGGCATTGCTATGAGGATGCTAATTATTGATTATTGCACACTATTGTGCATTTGCTTTGGTGTTCTGGGTGGTTGCTTTGGGGATAAGAGTGTCAAACCACACCCTATGTGGCATCATCGTTTATGTCTGTAGCACAAATTAATTAATGTGAGTTAAATAGGACAGGTTAGAAGTTTATGAAACATGCTATAACAGTAGTAAACTCATAGATCATGTTTCATGTATAACGTGGATATATAACTGTATGAATAGCCTTGCAGCAATAACTTCTATGACAGTGTTCAAACAGTCACAAAGCTCATTTATATCCAGCCTTATTATGATGACATTTTCCTGTACTTAGCAGTGCTCACAAAGGCTTGTTGTATGTGTGTGTGTGTGTGCTTTTGTTTTTGTTTTTGTGACATATCAGGACTCAACTCTGTATAATGAAATGGGTAAGACACAGGTATTACAAGGAGAGGGTGACGTATGAGGACATAACCCATTTTTCAAAATGCTTATAAAACCATACAGAATTCGTTTTTTTGAGAAAGTAAAAATGCACAAAGTTTCCTGTGGTTTACGCCTATGGGATGTCCCCACTTTTCACAAAAACACCCCTGTGTGTGTGTGTGTGTGTGTGCTTTTGTCCATAACTCTTAAACTTCCCCAGGACTATCTGCTATGCAAACAAACAGCATTTGCACGGGACACAGCAATGCAGGCAGACTCTGATTGGATAACAACTTACATAATCAGGCTGCCACGGCGACGTCCCTGAGGAGCGAGGGGGAGGGTCCAGCAGCACATGCACATACACACTCACACTCACACAAACCCATTCGCATGCACATATGCATGTTTGCTCTCCAGAAATCCAGTAAGTCAAGAATATCTGCAGACCGGTCAAACGGCTCTCAGGCGAGTTGTAATCACTTACGACATGTAAATGTGGTGCATGTTGCTTTTCTGTTGGATCCAGTCATGTTCATGTGACACTGATAATGCTGTTAAATGCATTCTTTGTGTTTGTAATTATGCCAAATCTGTCATAAAACATTCAGAAGACAGCATATATTGAATGTTTCAAAGTGCAAAGGGATCTCAATCACTGAAACGTTGTGAATGCATCATCACAATCTTGTTAATAATGTACTTCAACAGCATACTCTCAGACATGGTTAAAGAGGATTTGCAGCAGAATATTGGCCAAGAAAAACTATAAGTGAAATTATCTTAATTATATCTCTTCTGGAGTTTCAGTTTTAAAAATGTGCTCAGATTTACCAAGATACAACAAGAACTCAACAAGAGCTCTCTTATCAAGAGCAAGTCATATGAGCTGTTTAGCTCTATATTCATATTGTGTGTCAAAAATAGACTGAGATTGTGCCCTTTATGTCTTTTGAGATTAGAAAGAGCAATAAAATGTTCTACTGGCTGTGAGCTGAAGTGCAGTGTTAAGGCTGAAAGTGTTGATGTAAGGCCTCTGTCCCTCTTTACCCCCACCGACTCTTCTCCATTCCTTCTTCATTGTTTCTTCAAGCATTCTGTGGATGAGTCTTGTTTCCTGTTTGAGGAGGGAGGAGTTGAACTCCGATAGCACTGTCAGGTGGCTTCATGCTGCTTTTGTGCTCTTGTGTGAGGTATTTTCACTGAATAAATCTATAGTGCATGAAATTATTCCCACATAACATCCAGAAACAGAAGCTTGAGAGACTAGCAACAAAAAACACAGTTTTAACATTATGAGTAATGAACAGTTTCTCACAATTCTCTGTAAAGACTGTATAATCATCCCTCAACTCAGAATTATTAAGCCAGAGGTTCTCATCCTTGTAGTTCCAGCTTCTCTTAGGATTGAAACATTATGCAAAATGTACAACATAGACTTATTGGAAAACAACAATTTACCTATAAATACAAATAGCTATAGTGTCAGTAAAGCACTAAGAACTTTTATTCCTTTTCACACAATTTAGACGTGTTTAATGCTATTATGACCTCAAAACCATAGTGCATCATTTGTAAACTAATACATTAAGATGCAAATGCTTTTTTATCTTACGTTTGCTTTTGTTAACACTATCTGTTAGCATAAGTGTAGATGGCATGTTTTTTTTTAAAGGCAATAGAGCATTAACCCTTTAGTGCCACTGCTGTGATACGTACCGCAACCACTTTAATAACACGTAGCTACATTCAGATTGATCTGTTTTGGATAAAACTTAACACACTTTAAGTGCCACATGCTGGACAATTGAATTTGGAAATGTCGCAAAGAAGCAAAATAACATAATTTTGCAGAATAGTTGCCACAGGTACATTTAACCAATGAGCCTGTGTTGGAAATGTTGGCAACAACCTGCATGTCCATAAGTGAATACGCACTGAAAATACACTGGCATGGCACTGCAGCGTGAGTATTACTCATCCTGAGTCATGACAAAACATAACTCTTTCACGAACTGCTGATGTAGTGTTAGGGTGTACTCACACTGCCAGTTTGAACCGTGCCCGAGTGCGTTTGACCACCAAAGCGCGGTTCGTTTGACTAGTGTGAGTGCTCCGAATCGTGCCCGGGCGTGGCTCGATTAGCCGCCCCTGGCCCGCTTGGAAGAGGTGGGCCAGAGCACGGTTCAGTTGGACTCGGGCGCGGTTCGCATGCAGTGTGAGCGCTAACCGTGCCGGAGCACGGAAGAGGACGCGTTGCGTCACGGTTTTGCGACGCTCCAAAACCAACATGGCAGGGAAAGGGTCGCTTTGGTCCACGGCAGAGGTGCAAAACGCATAAAAACGAAAAACTGCAAAGTCCTTGCAAACATCCTCATACGAGCAGCACGATTACGTGAAAATTTTCGCGCCACTAAGGCGACACATCTGTTTAACATCAGTCTGTGGACCAAACAACACAAAATTATCCACAAAGAAAACAGAGCGATGCACTCCATTGTGTTCAGAGAGCGCCGCTCTTCCTGTTTATCCCGAAACCGTCGCACCATAATGACGTAAGCGTGCTCCGGCACGAATGCTGAAACCCTATATGTGAGTGCAGGCCAGAGGGGGAGTGGGGAGGGGGGACCATCGTACTCGTGCCCGGTTCATGGCAACCGTGCCTAGTGTGAGTACACCCTTAATGTGTATGAATTGATTCATATGAAAAGATAATTCATAAAAACAAAAGCCTAAAACTCCACCCCTTAACTTAACATGGGGCGTGATTATATGAATTGGCTACTAATTCACCAAAATGTAAAGTTAAAGTATATTGTAAAGAGAGGGTGTTTGCTTCTTTTCTATCTAAATAAATAATACATATAATCATATCCATCTAATATATCATCTAATAAACAATCTATAATCTATTTTCTGAAACATTTTATGTGTGTATTTATGGACTTAATTAAAGATTCTGAATCATTAGCTTAGCAACATGCTAACATCAGACCCTACTGGAATCGGTCATGAGTTGCGTCTCCTGTACTTGTTACATGAGGAGTGAGGATTTGTGAAACCCTGAGGCATAATAAATCAGCCATTTAAGAGTCACCATGTCAGTTAGGATGTTGCATTAAAAAGCAGCTGCAAACGTAGAGAGTCACAAGGAAGCACCCTAGGTTTTAACAAAGCTTTAGTGTTCTCTTCTTATTTCATCCTCTCTCCATTCTATTCACTATGGCTATTTGCCATCTATCACTCTCACACTCTCATGATATGAGCAGCACATCACTGCGACTCATTCTTATTAGACTTTGGAAATGACAGAGCTGATTTTCATGGGAAAAGCCAGTTGTTGGCCACCCACACAAAGTCAGATTTTCATGGGAGACTCAAGCTAATCTGAGACTGGACGAGGCTCTGGATGATTTCTCTTTCTCTTACTCCGAATTGAAAGGAATAGCTCATTCAGAAATGTACCTTTGGCTATCAAACTCACCTTCATATTGATCTCGTGCTGCAAGACTGGTCAAAACACTAGTATGTTTCAACAGCCATGCTATGCAAACTCAAATTATTCTGCTAAACTGTGTTTCATGGCAGAAAGACAGTAGCTGCGTTTCCATTGCAGATATGCACAAAACTTTCTCTCTCATGATGTCATGGTGACAGGTATTGGTAGGTTTACATACAGTATATCGCACTAGCCCTTATTTTTAACTGAAGGAGACGTAGGTGTGTATCTTTAGCGAAGCAGCACAGAGAGCCATTTCAGGGATACCGTAATGTGCCGCAGACGTGTGCAGTATAAATAAAGGGTTTTAATGGCAAGGAAAGACCCTTATACATCAGAGCGGCCATGTACGAGGTGGTTCTTGGAGGTTTTTACAATAAATATTGATTATGTGACTTTTATGTACCCCAGGTGAAATGTAAATGCAAAAAAATAATAACAGATTGCACTGCAGTTTTGCAAAATATTCATTTTCGAATTACCCGAAAAACCGCAAGTGTAAAAAAATGTTTTAATACATGGGAGTTTTCACAAAAAATTCACAATTTTAATTTGCACAATTTGAAGGGTAATGGAAAGGCAACTAGTCATATAGGTTTGTAATGATGTTTATGGTGAATAAATTATTACTGAATGTTCATTTCAGGGTGGAAATTACTTTAAAAAATAACTCTGGGATTTTTGCCTCATTCAGTTATTGACATCCTATTAGACTTTAATATTCTCATTTCAAATAATCTTCTTATGTCAATAATGTATGATATATATTCTTAAGAAAACAATGGACTAAAAGTGAAAGGCCCTTCCCTGCGTTTTCTAGTACAAATCAGATTCTACTTGTTATTACAGTTCTAATGATTCACAGCGGGAGAGGTACAAGAGTGAAAGTCAACATCCCTTAATTAGCAGTAATTCTTTTGAGCTTCTTGAAGCTGAGAATAGCAAAGCCCAGCCAAGCAGCGTGGCTTGAGCAGGTCAGCGTGGCATATGTCACTGGGCGGCTCCCATCTGAGGCGCAGCTTTTGTCATGTATGATTAAAGCTGCGGGGGATGCTGGTTAGCCATGACAGTTTTGTTTTTACAGATGACTTGACAGTGATTTTCTTTGTGAATTCTTCTTAAGGCAATTTTCTGGGTTAAATACAAGTTTAACCCAGATAAAAGCAAGACATAAACTACTATAAACAAGCACATGTTGAATGCTATGCTGGCCAAAGCATTGTAAAATACAGTCCTATTGCAAATTGTTAACTTTGTAGGCCTGCCGTGTCTCAGTAAGAGTGCCGTGAGTTATTAACATGATGGATGATATAATTATTTAGGCAGATAATTATAAACATGTCGATAGTTTAACTAAATCAGCAAGATACTGAAAGAAAAAAACTGAATATAGACAGTGCTGGAGTGTCCAATGCAGACTGATGCATTTCATGCAATGATGCATGATTGTCAGGCTTGCAGAGCTAGAAGCATTTGCATCCTTTTACTTACATAAATAATAATTTGGACCTTATGCACTTATACCTGAACATGTAGTGATAGTTCCATTACAGTATATGTAATTGAGTGTGTTTGTTTGTTTAATTGATAGTAATTTTTAGCATGTCACATATGCTTTCAATTGAGCTTAACTTGTTTTTAACCTGAAGCTGATTTGCATTTCCTGAAAGAAATCAAATATGGCAGTGGTTGTCATTCACTAATAATTGCGTGGATTATTTAGTATTTGTACGTGCAGGAGAAGTTCTCTTTCTGCCTGAATCATAACTCATGCGTACACACACTAATTTGTTCTTAACCTTGTTCTAATGTTAATGAATTTCAAGTGTTCAAAATGACCGACAGTGTTCCACAGATTAGTCATTTGCATGAAGTATTTCCATATAAGGGCTTTCCGCACAACTTTTCCTTTTTACACGTCACAACTCAGGCTATGGTAAATAAAGCTTGTCTTACTCTTTCACAGTATTTGTTAAAATATATTTAAGGTTAATTAAAGCCATTAAAACAAGAAAAAGGAGATGTCTTTTTTTTTTGTTATTTATTTATTTTTTTTTTTTTTAAGAGTAAACATGCTGGACTACTGCAGTAAAAAAACAAAACAAAAAAAGAAACACTGCAGACGTACTTTAGCTAAAGTTTTCATTTGCCATTCAATCTCATTTTAAAGATAGTTAAGAAACTTATGTGAATATTCTTTTAAAAGAGAGTGTATATTCTTGAGATAATAGGAAGTCTTAACTTGATAAACACATATGACAATATTCATATCATATTCATATCTGCTTAATCACCAACTAAAAATTGCAATGTGGCCACATTCCTGGAGGATTACTTACTATATATATATATATATATATATATATATATATATATATATATATATATATATATATATATATATATATATATATACATATATACATATGGATCTAGTTTAATTTCTATAATGGAAATGCATAATATAGTTTTTTTTTATGGAAATAGACTTCATGAAAGCAAGAGGGATGATAAACTGAAAAACAAACAAAAACAAACAAACAGGTAAGCTGACTTAAGTTGTCTTATGTTCCAAAACTAAAGTGTTTGTGTGTGTGTGTGTGTAATTACATAATTACATTAATTGTCTGTTTTATTTATTAATTTTTGTAATTCAAGTTTTTATTGTTTTCGTCTGGTATGTGACAATATAAAAAGCCATATTTTGCATTGATGAAGAAAATATGTTTCAAGGCAGTGTTATATAGCTGTTCACGCATTATGAGAAGTTGCCCACAGGTCTCTGTGATAGTCTGGTCTTCATAAATGTATCTTTTTCTCCTTAAGTGCAATTTATGGGATAATTCAGACTGTTTTGTCAACCACCCAGTGAAAGTCTCAACACTTATGAAAGATTCAGGACATTAGCAATTTCCACTGACGAGTTATCATATTATCCGTGCAGCTTTATGTGCTAGGTGGGAAAACTGAATCTAATCAAACATGGCTGCACTAGGAAGAGTCTGTAAAAACACATGTAGCATATTATTATGAAGGAATTTTCTGTATTGATTTTGCACAGGTGTTGTGTTTTAGAGTTGAGTGATATGTCTGTAAACTTAAAAGAAAAAGTACCAGTGACTGAGAGACAGGACATTATCTGTGTCTATATAGATTTTGATTAGTGTGTGTGTGTGTGTGTGTGTGTGCTCTTGTTTTTGTGACATATCAGGACACAATTCTGTATAATGACATGGGTATGACACAGGTATTACAAGGAGAGTGTGACTTATGAGGACATAAGCCATGTCCCCATTTTTCAAAACACTCATAAATCATACAGAATGAGTAAAAATGCATAAAGTTTCTTGTGAGGGTTAGGGTTAGGTGTGGGGTTGGTGTAGGGCCATAGAATATACAGTTTGTACAGTATAAAAACCATTACACCTATGGGATGAACCCACTTTTCACAAAAACAAACGTGTGTGTGTGTGTGTGTGTGTGTGTGTGTGTGTTTGAAGATTGTTTGAGATTTGAACTACAAATGCACAGAAATTGCTCTGGGTGGCTATAGAATCATGGTCAGATGACATTTTACACAAAAAAATGCATTAGTTACTTTGAGTATCAATTCCACCTCATCATCTGTCCACAGACATCGCCATTATGTTCATTGCTGAACCTGCCAGTGACTAGCAACCTTATCTTGTTTACACTTTTATGCACGTGCCCATTGTGCATGAATGGTCACGAGGCAAGCATTTTCGGTTATGTAGTGCAGACGCAGAAACGTGGCCACGGATTTAACTCCAACGCAAGTCAATGACACGACGGAGTACAGACCTCACCCAACGGACGTGCTTTCTCATTTGGAAACGCAACATTTGAAGTATTTGTTTCTTTTCCAACATCAAATGCCATAATGACGTTAACCTGACAGTTATTTTAGTTATTGCATTGTCCTGTCATCATAAAAATTCTGTTTGTTTCAGTTAGCCCAACCAAAGTCCGTGATGGCACCACGGACCTCAACAACCTGACCTCACTCACTGGATGTTGTAATGTTGCTATTCCAATGTTGCTGTTCCAAATGAGAAAGCACGTCCGTTGGGTGAGTTCTGTCCTCCGTCACTGAAACGGGTATCCGTGTGTGGACCACGGAAGGTCAGTGTCATTGCGTTGGAGTTATATCCGTGCCCGCGTCACATAATTTGGGGCAATTCCGTGATGACTTCACGGATTTTGAATTATCCGTGGACATTTCACGGAATCCTGTGTGACCAGGTTGAAGCAGTTTATGCAACTGGCTCCTGGTCAAAGCAAAAGAACATAGACATATTCACCTAGATATTAGCTCTTTTCAGGTTTATTTATAATTGTTTAGTGTGTAGTCACATTAGTGAACTGTTCCTTCCAGTAAACATGGACTGTGTTCTGTGCATCACATCAATTTAGTTGAAGGTGTATTATATTGTAGAGAAGCAGTTGTAAATAGTATGCATTTGTGGGGAGAATCCAGTTTATTCATAATTAACTTCATACGTTCTATATGCGATCCAAATAAATTGAACTTTCTAAATTGAAGCAATCACAAATCTGAGGTGTAACCTGGAACTAGTTAACCGGTTAATATCCCTTGAGTTTCGAGTTATGAGACATGCAATTACTTAATCTGACACAAGTTAAATGTTTAGTTAAATGTTTGGAGTAAATTTAGCTTTTCTTTACAAGGTTCACATGGTTTACATGACCTGTACTGTAACCAGGGCTTTCTTTTTGACAGTGCTTTTCACAGGATTTAGCAATTTCACGAGATGAGATATTTTCCACCTTTCTGACTAGGTCACAACCAAATCAGTAATTTCACAAAGAGGACTGAGTAACATGCTCTTATATTCAGGAAAATGCTGGGAAACAATGACTGTAAAGAATATTTGTTTGAACAAACAGCCAATGAGTTAAACAGATTGTTTCCCCAAAACAAGCGGACAGGGCAAAGATCAGCCGCTCTCTGTTAGCGTGTGTTTCCAGCAGACCTTCAGACATTCCTCTGACCTTCGCCTGCAGGTTTGCCATCGAGACACCGTTAAGAATCCACTCGATCCTAAGCAGCAGTGGTCAGAGTGACTCAGCCAAAGACAGAGAGAGAGAGAGAGAGAGAGACTGAGAGAGAGAGAGACTGAGAGAGAGAGAGAGAGAGAGAGAGAGAGAGACTGAGAGAGACTGAGAGAGAGAGAGAGAGAGAGAGAGAGACTGAGAGAGAGACTGAGAGAGAGGAAGGTGTGGGAAGAGAGGGAAAACCAAGTTTGCTCCAGCAGTTAAACATTGGACCTCATTGTTATATGGTACATGTTACATCACTTGTTTCCTCATTTAATGGAATACTGAGGTCTCATCTTCAGTTTTCACACACAAGACCATGGCATTTCATTTAAAACTTTTAAACACTGCAAAAATAATTTCAACATCCAGTAAAAAAAACAAAACAACAACAACAACTTCTAAACATCCTTAAACCATCCCATGATTCTTAGTCAATGCTGGTGTCTGATGATAATATTATAATATTACAGTACTTGCCATCTAATAATAACAGACTTGGAGTAAAGACCAGACTTAATACCAGATCAGATGCAGATCCTAGTCCACGTGTTTTCAGTCCAAGAATCAGCCTTTCCATGTTTTATAAAGTGGCTAAAAAGCCATTCTGAGCTCCAAGTCAAATTTGGATGGTCCCTGAGTTGACAAGTAATTTTACAACAGTTGTGGAAAGAGTACTGAAAGAAATATACTGATGTAAATTTACCATTACATTCCAAAAAGAGTAGTGTGATTAGAGTAAAAAAATACTTGAGTAAGAGTAAAAGAGTAGTTTATTTGAAAGTACTCACGAGTAGTGAGCTGCAGATTCGTACCCCGTATAAAAAATGCTGTACACTGCAATTTAAACATTTAAAAGCATTATACATACTGTAATTCACATTATCTTATGTTCTTTTAAAAAACTAGGAATAATATCTATCATCCAGCAGTTTTACTTTTGATTGCCAACTCTTTATATATATATTAATTAAAGTGATGAAAAAGATCACTCATCACCATTTAAATAAAAAAAAAGTCAGAAAAAATGGATGTAATATCAGGTTTAAGCCACTGAGCCAGAGCATGCTATTGTTAAACATAATATATTAATGTTTAAAACAATGCAACAAATACAAAATACCACAGGAAACTAATTTTTTATTTTTATTTTTTGTGATAAAGAAAAATAGATAATAGATTATCCCATATTATTACCCATGTAATAATATGGGATAATCTATTATCTATTTTTCTCTGTGGAATACTTGATTCTGATTGGTCAGTTGCGACACGTTATCCCTCGATAACATCCTGTAAAAGCTAATAACACAGGCTCATCCGGGTAACAGCAGTCAGAGCTGTACTCTTGCTTGAACTAGGCTTTTTCTTGGTGAAAGCGTTGCGTTTGTTTAGCTAATAAAATATTAAAACTCGATTCAAAATGGTGTACAATTGTTTAATTATGTCAGCCTGGTTATACAAACACAGCTGCTGCCATTTTACTACAATTGATTTGTACACTGTAACGGATTAAAATATAACTAACAAACTGGTAAAATTTTAAAACATTTTTGTCTTAATTATTTTATTTCCTTAATTATTTTGTAGTTTTGTAATACGTGGTTTGCCTGAGCTTTTTCCCTTAAATTTTTGTTTAGTTTGAATTTGCCACTTGCTCGCAACTTTGAGTTCAAATATTTCAACTCAAATACATATTAAGCATCTAATTATTTACTTATGTGGCAAGTAGCCATGTAATAGCTTTGCGTCAGGGTCTGGATCGCCCTGTCAGGGTTTATTCTGGCAGGATGTACATTATGCCTTACTTGTGACATCGGTTATTTAAGATGTGCACAGTATGCTACAATATCCTGTGAGTAGTTGAGTGTTTTTTAGTGTTTCCAGTGAGGTTAATAGTAATTTTGCTGTGAGCTGGTTTAAGATGAGTTGTAATATATATATATAAAAAACATGCAATACAATGTTGTTGTTTTTTACTTTGCAACTACATGCCAACTAACTCTCATTAGAGTATTAGTAGAGTTTGGTTAAGGTTGGGTTTGGTAGAATGAGTTGAAACACTTGCAAAGCTGCTTATAGACAGTTTAATGTCTGTTGGAGAAACATCAAAATAAAGTGTGAGTAGATATTAAGCAGACAGTCTACTAATACTTGCAGTTTTCACAATTGTCATGTTGGAGAAGATTCAGAGTTGCCATCTTGCTATTATAACAGAATGTGAACATTTTAAGTGGTCGGAAACTCAAAATTTAAATGAGTTGTACAAGATGCGTATGCACCACAAGGGCACTTTTTATGGACTTAAGGGGTCTCAGTTAACCACATGATAAAGACTCCAACTCTCAGTACTATATTCATATAATTTGAATATGCTAATAATTGATATGAAACTCTAAGTTAGCCCTACTGTAAAGATCTGTTTCCTAACCAAACCCAAAACGGAAAAAAATCACAGCCAATCAAAAGTGTGAGGGCAGAGCTTCTCTCTGAACATGCACTGCACTTGCAATGAAATGGATTATTATGTAATAAACCATTTTACCATTATTAAAAATACACACTGAGTGACTGATCAAATCTTTGTCATATAATACAATTGTTTTTTTTTCTCCCCTTTATTAATCTAAAATATGCATTGCCACCCTCAGTATGGCTGTAAGTTAATGAAAACTGACACTCACAATAAAACCTTTTCACATTATAATAAAGCCATGAACAAAAACTGTCCAAATATATACTGTCAATAAATCGGACAACTTGTAATATATGGTAATTTTCAGTGCTGGTTAGTATCTAGTTACATTCAATCTGGATTACGTAATTAGATTCAAAAAATGAAGTACTTGTAATTAGATTATATTCGATTTTAAAATACTTGTAATCAGACTACAGTTACAGTTACAGGTGCAGTTACACATTATTCACACTAGCCTTTGTCTTTAGGAGGCTTTTATTTTTCAAACACATTAAAATGAACAAATTCACTTTATTTCTTGTTTACACGTAATGCAGGGATTCCCAAAATTTATTTATTTATTTATTTTTTGTGAGCTGAACCTCTTTCACCTAATAGTTAATGGTCACATGACGTGCAGCTAAACATAAACAAATATAATGTTTTTAGTAAGTTTTTTTTTTTTTTTTTTTTTTGATGTCACAAACACCCTCCAGTTCCTTCAAGAACACCAGTTTAGGAAACCCTGACGTAATGTTTAATGCACTTCATGTTGTTAATAACAACAAACGAAAAAAAAAAAAAAAATCTTTCTCTCTGTATTTTTATGTCAGTATGGAATCAGTTATGGTATTTAAATCACTGTGAAAATTATGTCAAAAGTAATATAAAAGTAATCAAAAAGTAGTCTGATTATATAACCTACATGTATAATGAAATGTATTACGTTACTAACTACATTTTTTTGCCTTGTAATTTGTAATCTGAAACAGACAACAATTCGTAAGAAATCTACTCAGAACAGGTCATTTTTTGTAAATGGAGTGTAGCCAAGAGACATGGAATGATTCACGTCAGATTTATTTGCCATGGTCAGGCCACAGTGTAAGTCCAAGCTGTGGTGCTTTACAGATGTGTTTGTGTTGAATGTGAGACAGCAGCAGTGTTTGGAGTCATTGAGGGCTCTTCGGCATGTGTGTGTGTGTGTGTGTGTGTGTGTGTGTGTGTGTGTTGGCTGGACGGAAGGACCTGATGCTATGGTAGAGGAGAGGGGGAGGCTGGAGGAAAAGAAGAAAATTAAAGCAACGGCCTAACGGCTTTCTCTCAATACAACAGAAGGAAACTGTGTAAAAGCGAGCTGATGGGGAGGAGCAAAGGCAAAACACAGCAGGTGTGCAGAAACATACATGTGCATGCTGTTTGTTTGCGGTATAACCGGAAATAAAGACCCAAGCCACAACTTGTTTCTTGGCCGTCTTGTGTGTCTTTGGCTGCTTAACTGTGCTTGCTTTCACACTCGCTGTTCACCTCCACATCCCCCACTCCTCCTCACGTGTTGCTGTATTTATCTGTCTATCTCGCCCAGCAGGGACATGGACACTCGTTGCACGCGCTGCTCTCTCTGAGTATGCATGTGACCGACAGCAAAGTCATTCATTTACTTTATTGGGGGAATAAATACTGTTTCTCATGGCGGATGTAGAAATAAGACGAAGTTATTACAAACATCCAAATGCAAAACCACAGCATTTGCCATGTGCAGCTTAGATAAGAACTTAAAGTCTTTTCATCTGTGCAAACGTTTTCTGAGAGCTAGTTTCACTTTTACACAAACGTATACTGTATCTGTGTTCAGGGTTCATTCAGACATAAAAAAACGTAAACCCAAAAAAAAACCCTACAAAAACAGTAACATGGCGTGTAACTTTTATTGAGCAACACAAAAGGAAAAGTTTTTATAATAAGACCTAGGCCCTTATGCTTTCCCTCATGAATATTTTTGTCATTTTCTGATCATGATTTGCTTGTACTTTCAGCATAGTTAAGTCAAGTCACCTTTATTTATATAGCACTTTAAACAAAATACATTGCGTCAAAGCAACTGAACTACATTCATTAGGAAAACAGTGTGTCAATAATGCAAAATGATAGTTAAAGGCAGTTAACATAACATGCGCTCAATTTCTCATGAAAAAAAAAAAAAAATCTATACCATGCTCCCATTTCTCTGGTCATGCACAAAACATTTACTTGACCTCTGTAACAAATCATTCTGTTGGGGTGCAGACGTTTAAGGGTAACACTTTAGTATAGGGACCAGTCTCACTACTAACTTGTTGCTCATTAGCATGCCTATTATTAACATATTTACTGTTTATTAGTTCTTATTATAAAGCGCATTTTTTGCATAACAGTATTCTACATCCATAATCCTACCCATACCTAAATTGAACAACTACCTTGCTAACGATTAATAAGCAGCAAATTAGGAGATTATTGAGGCAAAAGATCTCTTTCAGTAACGTTGGCTCTCACTGAAACTTGTCACATCTTTGAGGTCACAATATACTGTCTACAACAATAAAGTTGTAGCATCCTTTTTAAAGTCAGAAACTGATTTGGAAGTGCTCAGTGGGTGGCAAACAGAGATATTCTAGCGCGAGTGAGCTCAAATCAAAGGAAGCTCATCTACTATCATGGGAATTTTATAAGGAGAATCTTAAAATATCACTTACAATGGTATTGTTAAATTCTCTCTGTCTTAATAATATAGTCCAACATTCATGTTAACATGAATTAGATGAGAAAAAGCTTACCGACTATTTCTTTGTAAAGTAATTTAAACGTAAAGTAAACGTCGCCAGTAGATGGCGATGTCCCTTTGAACAGAAACACTACGCTTTTGCGCATATAGTAACAGAACACATAATATGCATTCACTTGACCACAACGTTTTCACAAATTTGCGATTTTGTTGTTTACACAGAGATGATAAAGGGATTGTTTTTAAAAATGTGCAGTGTGAATCACGTTTTCAAAAGTTTGCATTTTCAAGCCCAGATAAGTGAACAGCCAAAACACATATAAACAGCATTGCTAATATGAAAACTTTTAGCATAAGAATGAATGTGTTTTTATAAGACCATGAACTTCACACTTATGCTTTAAAATCCTGATTTACAACCATTGAAAAAGTCTCGCCATGACATATGCTTAACTAAATATTGTTAAATATTAAATGACAAGTTGAAATGATTTTTTTGTGATACACATTATGCCACCTTAATTTACTGTTTGCTGCTAAAACCTCTAAATGAAAGTAATGTAGCACTCTACAGCAGTATGAAAGTGTATATTGTGTAATGTTTCATGAAAGGGTTTTGCAACTGAACTCTCTCTGAGCAGAGTCCAGCATTCCCTTCATTGAGCGCTGTGTCATAACCAACGTCTGACCTACATGGACACTGAATGCCAGATGTAGATCCAGGACAAGAGCCGGTCTTGCCCAGCGCTTAGCACACACACACACACACACACACACACACACACACACACACACACACACATGCACAAACACAGCATGAGCCAGAGTGGAGAGAAAGGAGGAAAAAAGAAAGAGCAAACAAATCATGGGGTGGGGAAACCACATTCCTTGAGTGCTATGAATAGCTAATGGGGGAGAAACGAGAACCTGCTCTGAGCCGAGGAGACACGTCTAGTGCACTTAGAAGAAATGCATGGAGGAGACCATATGCAAAACTCAGAAAAGCAGGTTTAAAGATAAGATTCCCAGTGTTGTCTGGGCCTGGAACCTTTTTAATTTCTGTAAAGGACATTTTGTTCTCTAGTTCTTTAGTAAACCATCTTTGTTCTTCATGTGGTGTGGCTTCTAAAATGAGTTCCCTCAGTTTTTTTATTTTTATTTTATTTTTTTTTGCAGACCAACTAATCCAGATATTTTGAACGGATTTATTTTTGGCCTTAAATTCATCTTAGATTCAACAAACACCCACTAACTTTGTTTTCAAACCTTTAGTTAATAAATGGAGGTGCTGATGTAATTTCACCCAACTGAGCAGTCACTGAAAACTGGCTCACTTACAGATTATATCATGTTTCAAATCATTTTACATTCATTTAGATTCTGAACAAAAGTGACGGGTGAGCGGTCGAGTTGTTTACTTTGTAATTAGCCCATTAAAGAGCCAGTCAGATGAAAATTCGAAGCTTCCTATCACTGTTTATAAGTCCCGTACAATAGGTACAATAAAGCTGTTCAAAAGATTCAGTTTCCTTAAACCCCACCTTTCTGTAGCATACTGTGTTCTGATTGGTCAACTAACATAGTCAGTTTTGATTGGTTGTTCTGCACACAACTTCATGGTAAACTATGCGTTAGCATCTGTTTGGTGTGAATTATGTCTTATTCCTCTCATCGCGAAACAAACAGTAAAATAAAAAACTTGAACAGTCTCGCTGCTTTTTCTTCTGTGTGTGTGTATTCAAGCCGCGCTTCATTTTGAATCTGAATAGCGCGATCAGCGCGGGGGCTTGGTCACATTAGATATAATGAAGGGAGATGTGAAAAACAGACATCGCGTTGTTTTCATATGGATTACTTTATCACAGAATATTCATTTTAATGACGTGTTTGTACATGACAATCAGCACAGACAAAGGCTGCAGACAGCACACATACTGATAAGACGCTCGGGAGAAAACAGACATATAACTTCATAATCATACTTCGCGTTGTGATTCAGAGATGCTTGTTGGTCCAAATAAAGTTGGTAATGAACCATCTTTTATGGCCAAACGCTTTGAAAATCCCGCTGTACTCATCAGTGAAATGTTGTGAACACAACAAAAGGGATTTGTTGTACTGCTCTGGTATTGTGGTAAAAATGAATCTTAGCCATTGGTTATTCTGATCTTCAGGGATGTAGTGGAGGCTAAACGCACGTAAACGCTTGTTACGCACCTCCCAAAATTCGGAAATAGCGTTTACCCACCTCCAAAGTGAGTTTACCCACCTATAAATTGAGTTTATCCACCTTTAAATAGCCTACAGTTCCAATGACATTTTAAATTAAGCTTATGTCGTTTTAGTTTTTTATATTGTTCATTATTAGTTTTATAGGTTGTTTGTTGTTAAAAATCAAGTCTTTCATATTGCGCTGCAACTTGTCAGTGTTGACCAAATGCTTGCGGTGTTGCCAGCCAGTAGTAGTGGGAAGTTCGGATCATTTTACTGATTCGGATCTTTGAGTCTCACCTGTCGATTCAGAACCCATATGTTGTGTAATGCACATGTGCGGTCAACACAAAATGAACGAATCACTCTCTGAGACAACTCGGTAGTCTCGAGTCATATTAAAGATTTGTTCAAAATGAACGACACGCAACAGACTGCATCAAGATTCAAAAATGGATATCCGGCAATTAATAATAATAATAGTAATAATAATAACGTTCATTATTTTGAATAGAAATCATCACTCATACAGCAGCCATTCATCTCATCTCCGGTTTATTTGTGTTCGTATACATACCATATCCACGATCCGCCAGGGCTATAGTCCAATGGTGCGCACATTTGAAGAGATAATAATTTTATGACAAGTTTGTAAAATATTTCGTCATACAGAATAACATGTATATTTATTTTACACTGATTTAAGCGATCTGAAGAGATAAAACAGCTAATAGAGCTAGCGAATAATCTCCTCTTATTGATTCGCGTCAGCTATGACATCAGTACAATATCATTAGTTTGTAAAGCTGTAAATCATCTCACGTGAACCACTTGACCAAAAGGATGTCCTTCTGCAATGAAGCTCTCTGTGTCATTGCAGTCTGTGTCATTGATCAAATATATGAAAGACAAAAGTAAAAAAAATATTTGATTCCAGCTTGTTAAATGTGAATATGTCCTAGTGTCTTCTTCTGTTACAGTCAACTGAACATCTTTGAGTTGTGGACAAAACGAGAGGACCATTTGAGGACCATTCCTGGGCTTTTGGAGAAACAATGATCCACATTCTGACATATTATAGACCAAACAACTAACCGATTAATTGAGAAAATATTCAACAGATTAATCGACTATTAAAATAATCCCAAATCCCTAAACATTATGTACAAGTGCATTGCATTGCAACCCCTGGATATAAACCTCTGTTTGTTCTCTCTGTTTTATCATTTAGTAAACTTTATAGATTTCAACCTTATTATTCCTTCTTGAGTCTCTTTAACAAGAACTTAGATTAATGTATGAGTTGAATAGTGATTGTGTGACATATATGAGGGAACAACCAGTGATAGATACCCTTGGTAGTAATATCAAATGATAGCCTATAGCGATGTCATCAGGATACACATACACCGGTAGGCAGTGGCCCACCTTACCGTGACCAACAATGTGATCACCAAGAATTTATAGTTTACCCACCTCTTTTTTAACCACTACACCTCTGCTGATCTTCATTCTTTGGCAGTGAAAATAAAACAAACTTGCCTTTACAATTAAAAACACACGGTCTCCTCGACATGATGCTCTCACACCAACCAGAGCGTCTGTGTGGGGGGGGGGGGGGGGCAGGTCAGAGCTTCGTTTCTCCCAAGACGGTAGGCGGAGATTATTATCCAAACTGTTCTAGTGAAGTACATAGAGATGGGCAAAAGATTTGAAATCTATAACGACTCGTTTCAGCGATTCAGAGTCGACTCCTTACTTTAGAAGCCAATAACTTTATAAATCGTGTACTTTTTGGTTGAATTACTTTGCACATTGTTTACACTGATGGACAGCTACATAATACACTGTAATACAGGTAATTTTTGATTTCCCATCTGTGTGGCTCTTTAATTTTCACTAGTTTGGTCCATTCTAGTCGAATTAAAGACCTGTTGAGAACACTATAGGTGGCCATTACCGCATTGACAATGGAGACACTGACTTTTGACTTTTCACCTCTATTTCACAAAAACCTCATGAGAACTCTGAAACCAAAGCACATCTAAAGAACCTATAATGATGAGCATTTAATGAACCTACAACAAAAGTAATATGCAGCACTTTGTAATCTCAGGCAGAAACAAAAAAGGCCAGATACAAGTTATTTCATTTTGGTGGGAGATTGTGAAAACCAAAATCTCTTTCATTTTGAAATGAAAGTGTGAAAGTGGAAACTGCTCTGATGAATCGTTCTCAACAATAATGATCAAATAAAGTAACATGGAATAAAGAAAACAAATCAGTAGTGATCTCACGTTAACTTTAAGTCTATAATCTGAATGTATGTGCATCGCCCTACACATGGGCAACCACAACATCTGTGAGCGTTTTCAGACTCAACCGAACTTAACCAAAGCCAACCAAACTTAGATTGCATGGGTTGTTGTTGAAGATGAGCGTTTGTTGTCATACAAATCACCCTGTAGAATGTGTGGTTATGTGATACCGAAGTGGTGTGTAGTGTGTTATTTTGTTATTGTGGTTGGAATTGCTCTCCGATGAGTGTTTTCATGACCTCAGTAAGCTTTAAGATATTTGTTATTAAAGAGATAGTTCACCCAAAAATGAAAATTCTGTCATCGTTTACTCATCTTTACATCATTCCACCCACAACATTTTTCAGCAGTACACAAAAGAAAATCCAAAAAAGGGCAAAGAGTCTCACAAAAAAAATGATTAAAAGTATGACGTGCAATATGCCACATAATGTCTTAAATGATTAGTTCACTTCCAGAACTACAGTTCCTGATCATTTACTCACCCCTATGTCATCCAAGATGTTCATGTCTTTCTTTCTTCAGCTGCAAAGAAATGAAGGTTTCTGAGGAAAACATTACAGGATTTTTTTCCATAAAGGACTTCAATGTTGGCCAACAGAAATAGCAGTTTCAGAGCAGCTTAAGAGGACTCTACATGATCTCAACCGAGGAATAGGGGTCTTATCTAGAGAAAATATATATATATATATATTTTTTAATTAAATACAAATGTGTGTGTATATATATATATATATATATATATATATATATATATATATATATATATATATATGTATATATGTATATATGTATATATATGTATATATATATATATATATATATATATATATATATATATATATATATATATATATATATATTATTTAACCACAAATGCTCATCTTGGAAGTGAACTAATCCTTTAAGCCTTTATTCACAGTAGTTCTCATTCACCATAGCTCTCAAAATATCATTTACACTTCTTCGTATTTAACTTTTCGCATTGTTTAGTTTCACTGATGTCAAACCACACATGCCAGATTTTTTTTTTGTGGCAAATTTGAATATCTGTGGCAGAGGGAAGTGTTTTTAGAAATGAACAAGTTCAATTTGGGTCCGTCTTAAGTGTTGTTGTGTGGCTTCAGAAGACATATGGATGACTTTTGTGGGTTTGTATTATTCTTTAATCTCCTTTTGTATTGACATGGAGGTGAGTTAACAATATTTTCATCTTTGGTTGAACTGTCTCAAGGAGCTGCATAAGCATCATTATGCAGTAATATAGTGCTCAAGCCGTATGGACTAATTTGTGTTTTTTTTTAATCATTCTTTAGTCTCCTTTTGAATCCAACTGCAAGTGAGTTAATAAAACTTTCTATTTTGGTTAAACTGTCAAAAAGGAATTGAATAAGCTTCTGGATCCTCAAGAGTTTGCAGGCCGTTCTTGGGAAGGTAGACTCATATGTGGGGGGAGTCAGTGACCACCAAATGGAACCATTGAAGCAAAACATGACTTTAACACTACGAGACACTGGCATGCAGGACGTCACCCCTCCCCCTTGCTTTTCGTTCCCTTGTTCTGTGTCTCTTTCCTTTTTGTTCCTCTAATCACAAACTAACCACATGCACGTGCACACACACTTACTGTAGCAAGCTGACATTGGACTGTGCATCTACTGCATATGCTGAGTCACTCACACGACAGCTATAAACATTCACAAAAACACAAACACTTGGACACACACGCTCAAGCAGTCTGGCACAAACATGGCCTGATCTTCCTGGTTACCTGAAGCAACAGGTGAGAGGCTCCACCCCTGACCAGGTGTGGAGAGAGCTTTGTACACAATGCAACGTGCACTGGCGTTGTTAACTAGCCGAACAGGAGTTCAAACTGGCTAGCTCGAGCTGTCATCCCATACTTTGGTTGAATCTGAACTAGATCTACAACTCCCATGTTACGAACAAAGTCTTAAGCATCAGGATGTTCTAGATAAGATACATACTTGACATTGTTGTACATGCCAGATATGTAAATTTCAAACAAGGGAGTATGGTTATGCTTTCATTAATTCAGTGTGCTGTGTTCACACCTGAACCGTTGTCAAAGCAGATCTTATGCATTCATATCTATCAAGTGCCAATTTTACAACAACAGAGTATGACGTAATCATCCTTTGAGGCCATTTTCAGATTTGGATTTTTGGAAATCCAGTTTACCATATTCACAGTTGATTACAAACTAAAGTGGCGTCAAAGTGGTTTTGACATATTCTTATCAATCAAATGCTCCATCAGAGCCTTCTCAATGGTGTAAGTGACCTTAAAATAAATGTTTTTCCTTTGAAATGTTACTGAAATGGTGTCCTGTTTTGCAACCCCCCACTTTCAAAAACCCAAATATCCAAACCTCAGATCACCACAATCCATAAAAAATCTTGATTCATCTTTGTTTCCCTACTCGCTCTGCTTTCCACATCTATCTCAGTGGGTTTCAGTAATGACCTGTGAGTGTGCATGCTAAAAACCAATATAAACACACAACCAAACAGCTGTGAAAATATTCATGACACTTTTTTTATGAAATGTCAGAGGGAGAAAGGAAAATATAGGCACTGTTATGGAAATGCTCTGCACACACCACCTGCAAATTGCTATGGATAATTTGCTGTGTTGCCACACTCATCAGAAGAGGACTTCCATCGCTGTGACCTTTCTACCAATGATTTCTTTCTGTCGCTCTGCCACACTGAAGGTCAAACGGAGCACTAGTCTCAAATTGAACCTGTTGGTTGTGATTACCTCCCCAATGACATTTTGTTAGTCTTGGCCTGTAATTATTTGGTAATAACTTTATTAATCATGTTGTTGCTTAGTGATTTGTGACTGAACAGAATGAAATGGCATGAGAAGTGAGAAAGAGAAATCATGGGCAGATTTGACCTGTACTTGAAGCTCAATAATGAGCGAGTACATCATAAATCCATATTCTGAACCTTGTTTTAGCTTACCCTAAAATCATTATGGTGAGTCCCTGTTAATCATTTATATTTAAGACCTATTGGGATAGATTTAGCAGGTAACTGCATATTTATGGCCTTCATTCGTTATGGATGAATAAAGGAAAAGCGGTAAGGATACTACTATATGCAGGTGTCATAATAATGGGAAAGGGAGATTGCCTGTTATAAAATATGAATGAACATCGCTTGGCTTTTCAAAAATATGTTTAGTTTGCATATTTGCTTCACATTTCCTGTGTGATTAAAGTGTATACTGTATGTTGGTAACAATTCCAATCTATAAACCATTTACTGCTTTGGTTTATTTGACACATAGCCTACTAGCGGAGTTATATTAGATATTAGTTTCCACTATTTTACCTTCCAGAATATAAATACCAATTATAATGTCTAATGTTTGCATTGACAAACTTCATACTTGTAATCTTGTAATTACCAAAACAATGTTTCTCCATAAGTAACTTGTAGACACTAAGTTACGCAGTGTGGATTGAAACAATCAAACTATTTAGTTTTTTAGCTGAGTCAACAACAGGATTCTTTAAGTATGCGATGAGTAAGGGGTGTGACTCCAACTATGATAGAGATGAAGGGTGACGTGTTTGGGAAACCTGTTTGGAAATAATCATTTTGCAATTCCATTTGGTACATACCACGCAGTTTAAAAAAATTATTTTTCATACACTGTTTATCAGAATATTTTCATGGGAATAAACTGGTGTGCTCTAAATGGGCCGTTTTGGTCCTCTGCAATACTCTGAAGTTAAATATGTGCAGATTTGGAGGAAAGCACTTGACACATTTTGACACCCCATGAGGAATTTCAAAATAAATTGTTTTTTAGCACTGCACACACCTACACAAAACAAACAACTTTACCACACACACACACACAAAAATAAATTTAAATAAAGACTTTATGATGAAGAAAATGAGAGTGGTGGCCCATGAAAAATTCACTGGCCCTGGGTGTTGTAGGTGGCGGCCAAGACATTACTATGCAGTTGCTAGGGTGGTTAGTAGGTGATCAGTTACTGGCGCAAGTCAAAAGAGCCCATCTATGATATTCTGGTCCCCTAGATATGGCTCCTTTAGTTCATAATATCATAAATATTATGGTTTAGCAAAGTAAAAGCACACGTCTCTTCAACAAGTCATGCAATTTAAGGTATCATTTGTAGCAAAAAAAACAAAAAAAAACAAAAAACAAATGCAGCCTAATAGTTTGATTCAAAAACCCCAGTATCAGCAAGAGTAATGCTGATGCTTGCCTTATTAATCATCACTCATTACAAATTGTGTCCTTAAACAGTGTATTATTAGGCTTTTTATGTAGACTTTGATGAAAGGTTTCTGTGCAAAGCTAAAGTCAGCTGAACACACTGTTCAAAGCTGAATCAGGGTTAATTTACACACTGACAAAGGAGACATAGAAGAACAGAAGAAAGAGAGAAAGAGAGAGATTATACACTTCTGCTCGCCACATTCCTTTCTAGAAATGGAGGAATGAGTAAATATAGGTGTTTCACCCTTCCGCATGACTTTTCACTGATTTGAAACCATTTGTGTGAAAGTGTTTGTAGTGAGTGAATATTCAACACACTTACATTTCATCTTACAGCCGAGCTTCTTCAAATACCCACCTTTTGTCAAATACCCATAAACATAAAAGATTATGCTTTTTGAACAGCAGGAGCTCCAACTCATCCAAAAAGTAAATTAAAATCCCAAGAAACAGTGCAAGAGCATATAGTATAGACTAGTGTGTGAAGATATATGTAGTTCTGTATGTTTGAGCGGTACAGCAGTGTGCATGCCTCACGCCAGCAGGTGGTTTTCTTTCTTTTCACAGTCTGTCTCTCTCTTTAACATGGTAAATATGTCATTTACATAACAGACAAAAGGCTGCAACCTGCTTTAGGTCCATTTTCTGTTGAGGTGCTTTAGATAAGGACAGTATACAGATGGAAAATAAAAGTGGTCGAACTAAAAAATATCAGTCTGAAATGTTAGGAAATCAATCCTTTGTCTTCAGTAAAGTCAAGTAGCTTTTAAAATCTTAAATATAACTCTAATTCATTATGTCACAATGCTCCGGCACAGACTTTTAGAATCTTCAAATTATAAAAGGTAAACACGCCACAGGTAAAAAGTTAGATAAAATTATGGCTAAGAAATTAAAAGAGTAAAGAAAAGAAAAAATGTTTCATTTTAAGGCCAACAATATCAAGCTCCTGTAAGGAATCAATGCCATTTTTAACAAACAAGTAGCACTTTTGAGTTGTGTTTTAGTTGATATGTGATTTCTGAGGAGTTTCTAAGTGAATGCACATAAACTGAAGGCCATGTGAGTAATTGCCCAGTGACGTCTGTGATTAGAGCAAAGAGCCAATTACAGCAGCGGAGGGGCGGGGCTTGAGTAGCTCCGCCCCTCTCGCGGGCCGTCTTTATGTGTGTGTACTCCCTGTGCTGACCCAGAAAGCGCTCAGCAGCAGCAGTCTGTTCAGACTAGAGTACAGTCGCTGGAGATACCTGCGCTGCTTTACAGAGACCGAGAACACGAAACAGCATCTCTACAACCACAGGATTCAGTTTGACGGTATGTGTGTTTCATATAGAGTCCAGTGTGGTAACGAGAAGGCTTTAGCTTTTGTTCTTTTGGAAATGTTATATCTGAAATCAACATGCATTACTTATTTAAATACATGTACTGTTGGATATAAGGTTGGATAGGTTAAGTGTTCTGGTTTTAAGTCTTCTTACAACTCATATGTTGCTGTAATGTGGTATGTCTTTTGTTCTACTTAGGAAACGGAATAATTCAGAATGACAATATAGCGTTTCTTCAGAGTCATTTAAATATTCTTTATGTTTGCATTTGTATGCACTTTATGCTTGCATTATTGCTATTCTCAAACTGAACATTAATGCTCGTGAGTGTAGGAGACACTTCAACTTTTCTCTAAATAGCCAGCACAGTAAATCCACTAGCCTACGTGCTGATGTTTCTATGTGGTCTGAAAGAGACGGCCAAAGTATGTCGCCTATATTTCATTTATAGACAGATATCATGTAGGTAGACAGAAGAGGAGACATTCTTTGTTTTATGTAGACAGGCGGAGAGGTGAGGCTCCTATAGACCCCAGACTATACTGTCCTTTCATCTCTTATCTCTACCTCAAATTATGTCATATATGAGACAAAATTAGTAATTTTTAAACATATGTTCTGATTTACTTCTTAAGCTATTGATGTTAAAGAGACATAACACTGGACAGAACAATTACTGACAATGAATAGGACTGCTTGTGATAACAAAAAAGGAAAGTAATCTGCATGTTATCAACTATATGAATTAAGAAGATTAATTATATATATATATATATATATATATATATATATATATATATATATATATATGCTTTATTTAATAACTTATGCATGCCTATAGATCAATACTTGATTGTAATATCATTGCACTTTACAAAGTAGTTTAATATAATATACATTTTCTAGACTCTAAACACTGCAGTTTCATGTGAGTAAATCCAATAATTCATGCCTTTTGTCATTATATCTTGCCGAGTCTGACATGCATCTGGCAGTAGGTTGGCTTTGTTTGTCCACCTCCCTGCCTGTTATTGTTTTGATCTTCCTGGTGTCTTCTTGATGCTCCTTACAGCAATATTTACATCGCAATATTAAAGGGCTCAAATCATCATCTATCTGCTTTAAGTTTGCAACCACAATGGGTTTTTGTTCTCGCTATATATACATAAATAATGCAAAATAATTACATAAAATAAAACACATTTTCTTAATCTATATATCTCATACAGATGGTACAGCAGGTACTCTGTATACAGTGGGTATAGAAAAGAGTCAGCCCCCTTTGAAATAATCACATTTTGTTGTTTTTCAGCTTGAAATTAAGATATACACAGTTTTTTTGCCGTATGCATCTGTATTTATCAGTGCAACTGATAACATCCAAGTGAATAATATAACACCAACACAACAAAAGAAAACAAAAATAGATTCAATGAGTTGGTAAAAGGACATCCCCCTTTGTTGAACCACCTTTTGCTTTAAATACTGCCTTTAGTCTGTTGGGATTTGTCTCTACCAACTCTGCACATCAAGACTTTGCAATAGTTGCACACTCTTCTTTGAAGAACTACTCAAGTTCAGTTAAATCTGATGGTTAGTGTTTGTGGACTGGAGTCTTCACAGATTTTCAATGGAGTTTACGTCTGGGCTCTGACGAGGCTATGCAATGACATTCAGCTTTTTCTCCTTCAGCCACTGTGTGCTCAGTTTTACTGTGTGTAAAGTAAACCTTCTTCCCATTGACAACTTTCTGGCAGAGGGCAGCAGATTTCCCTAAGAATTTGATGGTACTTTTCCCCATCCATTAAATGTTTTGAATCCATCTCCTGACTTGTGCCTGTCCACAGTTTCATCCTGGAGATCTTTTAACAGTGTTTTGCCCCCCATAGTTGATTGTTTGCTTCAGTTGCACTACCAAGGACTTAAATGCTCTAGGAATGCTCTTTTCATGCTGAGCATGAGCACATCTGATCACAGTGGAAAGTCAAATGGCTTTGTGTGCCATTGAGAAGGCGATAAGCTTACAAGTCATTTTTAGAAGGATCACCAAGAAAAAGGGTGATCCATTTTTCAACTAAGTGATTATTATTTTAATTTTTTTTCTGACATATTTGTGTTATAATTTTCACTTGGATGTTATTAGTTGCACTGAGTAAATACAGATAGATAAAAAAATATCTGTCTTTATTTAAGTCTGTAAAAGAAAAAAAAAAGTGATTATTTTAAAGCGGGGCAAATCTTTTATATACCCACTGTACACACACACACACAGATAGATAGATAGATAGATAAATAGATATGTAGCATAGCATGTAAGTCTGATCCAAACAGATTAGCCAGACATCCTAATATTAGTATAATGTTTACTACTGATGGTTTTCAAGAAACTGAAAGTGTTTACAGCTTATACTGAGAACCTGCGTGTATATTTGATCCTGATTGCTGACATTCTTCTCATATCTCTGCAGTTGAGAAGGCATGGCTGAACACCTGATGATGCCTATGACCCACGGCTCTGCTGGAGGAGGCCTGCATGGGTATCGCATGGGAATGAACGGCCCTTCTCCACACGGACATCAGCCCGGTCTGCGGACCCTCCCCAATGGGCAGCTCATGCATTACAGCAGGGGTCCCCAGGGCTCAATGGACGCGGCCATGAGGCAGAGGAACGTGATGAACGGCGTCATGAACGGACCTGTCAATGGCCAGATGAGCAGCGGACACCCCCACCAAATGCAACAACCCAGTATGATGTACGGAGGTCCAAATCAGCAACTGCAGGGTCACCCTCCAACCCAGCACCATCATATGCACCCCCAGAACCAGCACCCACAGCAGTATATGGGTGGAGGAGGCCTTACAGCATCTCAGCAGCTTATGGCGAGCATGCATCTTCAGAAACTCAATACTCAGTACCGTGGACACCCTCACGGGCCTATGAATAGCCATCACATGGGAAACGTCCAGCACAGGATGGGTCCTGCTCAGTTGGCAGGTATGCAGATGGGGATGGGTGGGCCAGCGTTGGGCCTCAACGTCATGGACATGGACTTGATTGATGAGGAGGTTCTGACGTCCTTGGTGCTGGAGTTGGGGTTGGACCGGGTTCAAGAGTTGCCTGAGCTTTTCCTTGGACAAAACGAGTTTGATTTCATCTCGGACTTTGTGTGCAAGCAGCAACCAAGTACTGTCAGCTGCTGAGGTTCTGGAATCAGAGAAAGATGTGGTCGCCAAGATGAAGCTGGGGCAAGACAAGAAAAGCTAAAACAACAAGGTTCTCCATGTCTGTGAAGCTGTCTTTCAGTGAGGGCATATACTTTCTGGATGTTCTTCACTCTTTGAAGAAGTTTCGGGTGCAAGAGAGGTTTTGGGGAGCAGGCCTTGTCTCGTCCCATTGGTCAACCTGGATTGATGTGACCAAGTGTCCCAGGGTTGAATGCAACTTCACATGTTGGAAAACAAAGTCTGCTTGAAACTTTGCAGAAACTGCTTTGCCTCCTCAGGGGGCATCTAGAATCAATAGCATTTAGAAATGTATTTATGAATAACACCTTACCAAAAAGCAGACATGATTCGTGGTGATAGAGACTCACCTTTTCTCAAACTAACCCCGTGACTTGTGATAAAAAGCTGTTTGAATGAGTGCGTTATGTGGGAATTGAAGGCTGGTACTTCAAAACGGGTTGTTTTTCCAGTAGCTCTTAATGGTATTTGAAATGTTAAGGGGGTGGTGAGGTGGTAGTGGTTGGGTACTTTGTGCACAGTGTTTCCATTCTATTGCTATTCAAAATTTGACTTGAAAAAAAAGAAAAAGAAATGTGTCTTATTTGTTTTGCTACATCTGACTGAATAAGACCCGAAACTAGTGTCTTACATTCACTATAGGATGTGTCTTGATACTTTCAGGAATATTTCTGTCTTGACTGGGAAATGGTGGAATGTTCTGTAGCCTCCCGTATGAAATGCTGAGCCTGTGCTCCATGCTGATGATGAGTCTGAACTATAAAACTGCCTTATAGTTTTTTACACGGATACTGACAAAGATTCACTGTAGACATTCTTACCTTGTTCCATGGAATGAGGAAGAAACTGCTGTCTTTGTCGCCTCTTTGAATCATACATCGAAACTCCAGCTGTTATGTAGTGTTTCCTCATATACTTCTTGTTGTAGTGAAGAACGTGGACCACAATCTCCATTAAGCCACATGCTAAATAAACAATTTCTGCTTGTTTCTAAATTGACCTGAATGTCAATCATCCAACTATTGGTCAAAACAACCACTAAACAACCAAAAATAACACACATTTCCTGATTGGTGCATTGAAAGCCTAGCTCACAAACCAGCACAAAAAGTTTCTTCCTTTCTCGCTCCCCAAACACTGCAGGTTTAAACCTGATTACATTCAAATTACACTTGCAACCTCCTTGTTAATTGATGTCAGCATGGTCCGTCATCTCAGATGGCCTGATGATTACAAAAAGGACATGTTCATTTGCTTGCTATCGCTCAGGGTGTAATGAAGGGTTGGTAAGGGCTGCCCTGCTGGTTTTGAGAACTTCCTGTGTCGTTATGTTGCTAGTTCTTGTGCTGAGATCTCTGTGGGGGTTGGATTGGTATGGAAATAGCACAGTGTACAGTACTACTAGGTTAATCTGTTCAACCAGAGCCAGGCTCAACTCTTGCCACCCCTGCTGGGGTAATTGCTGTAAGTAAAGCTTAAAATTGTGAACAATTGACACCAAATGAAAATGCACAAATTGATGGGTCATATCCTATGTTTTACAACTCCATCTTGGCAGATTGTTTACATATGGGATGAAAAATTCAATTTTCAGACTTTGATTTCGTCAGTATCGATTTGTATTTCTCGTATCAGTAGATTGGTAGATATTGCTTATTCTGTAATTTGTGATACTTGGATAATTATTAACAATTCACATCTGGAAAACAGAAAAATCAAATGATCTGTAGATTTGTAATTGATGATTAAATGATTTTTCACATTCCCAGCAATCCAAACATGTTTTTTGTTGTTTTTGTTGTTGTTTTGTTTAAGGGATGGAGTACGTGAAGGTCTAAATGAATGCTACTTGAGTTTGTCAGTCTTAATGTCCCTTGCAAATGCAATTGTATGTTCTCTTTCAAGCTGTGTGCTGTCATGTACTGTCGCCATGCTCCCACAAATGATTTTTTTTTTAAATGTTGTTGATTCTACCTTAAGAAAATGTATTTATTTTCATTGAAAATAAAATATTTATTTAAAGACATGGTTCATAGAGTGTAATTGCATGTCTAATTAAATTTCGGTAACGACAATCGCAGGACACAACAAATTCAGTTTCTGAACCAACACATTGATTAGTTTTTCTCTTAATTAAAGTATATTTATATCAGTTCAACATTTTACACAGTAACAACGGGGGAACGGTGATGCTGTTTAAAAAAAAAAATCAAAAAGTGATATCAAACCCATCTCTGACAGTATCAAAATGGTTTTCATTCAGTTTTATAAATACTGTCATAAGTAAATATTAGGTCCTGTATGGAATGGACTTGTGAGACAGTATGAGCCACTCAAACAAAAGTTATATATTGAATCACCCAACAGGTTTTTTACAAAGCACAATGCAACATTATCACATAAGCAATACAGTCTGGCAAGAATCACACCTGCTAGTAAATATGATTCTCAATCCTGAATCCACATGTAGCCACTGTTGAATTAATTCACAATTTTTACAATTTTTAATCATAAGGTCAAGCAGTTTCTACGCAATTTTATAAATAAGGCCCTAGGTCTTCAACACTGTCCTGAAAAATGTATTTCCAACCTGCTTCAGCACACATGACCTGGGACTTTTTGAGGGATCCTGAAGATTAGCTCTCCATGTTCAATTCAAGTTTTTCAATTCAAGTTTATTTGTATAGTGCTTTTTAGAATACAAATCGTTACAAAGCAACTTTACAGAAAATTATGTTTCTACAATATTTAGCAGTAGCTTATAAGTGGTGACTGTCAGTTTGTGCACGTATGACAGGATTTTTAGAAAAATTAATACAAGACATAGTCAGCCAGAAGATGAATATTATTAATAATTGATAATTATTATATGATGCAGTCACACTTGTAGCAATATTCGTTAATTCTGTTTGTTGATTCAGGGTTGGCATCATCTGAGGTCCTTTGATGGGTCAGCATCATCTCTTCTCAGGTGTTCTGGATCCAGAATGTAGCCTGTGTAAATCCTAGTTATGGCAAAACATAGATTGGATTGTAACGTGGTAGAAGGCTAGTTAGGTACGCAGGAGCTAAACCATTTAGGGCCTTATAGGTAAGTAATGATAATTTGTAACTGATACGGAACTTAATAGGTAGCCAGTGCAGAGACTGTAAAATTGGGGTAATATGATCATATTTTCTTGACCTGGTAAGGACTCTAGCTGCTGCATTTTGGACTACCTGTAGCTTGTTTATTGAAGAAGCAGGACAACAACCTAGAAGTGCATTACAGTAGTCCAGTCTAGAGGTCATGAATGCATGAACTAGCTTTTCTGCATCAGAAACAGATAACATGTTTCGTAGCTTGGCAATGTTTCTAAGATGGAAGAATGCAGTTTTTGTAACATGGGAACTATGATTTTCAAAAGACAAGTTGCTGTCTAATATATCACCCAGATTTTTGACTGTAGAGGAAGTTACAGTACATCTGTCTAGTTGAAAATTGTAATCTACAAGATTCTGTGTACTGTTTTTTGGTCCAATAATTAATATCTCTGTTTTTTTTTTCGAATTTAATTGGAGAAAATTATATACTTTTACATTTTTAACACACTCTGTTAGCTTAGATAATTTAGAAGTTGAATCTGGTCTCGTTGAGATATATAGCTGAGTATCATCAGCATAACAGTGGAAGCTGTTCCGTATTTTCTAATAATATTACCAAGGGGCAACATGTATATTGAAAATAGAAGGGGACCTAGGACAGACCCTTGTGGCACTCCATATTTTACTGGTGATAAATGAGATGACTCCCCATTTAATTGAACAAAATGGTAGTGATCGGACAGGTAGGTCTAAACCATCTTAGAGCCTGCCCTTGAATACCTGTATAGTTTTGTAATCGATCTAGGAGTATGTCATGATCTATGGTGTCGAGCCCAGCACTAAGTTAATTTGTGTTTGAGCTTTCTGTCCCATTATAACGTATGTGTTGTAGGAAAGGGGTTGCACAAACTAATTGACTAGTCAACTTCAATGCTCTGCCATGCCGTTTTAAGCTTGACGTCGACTAGTTGCTGGTCCTATTGAGGCCGCTACAGGATAACTAACTGTTAAAATGACAAATAAATGTATACTTCGAAAGCTCCACAAGACGTGTGTGATTATATTACTGGACACTCGAAATTGAACAGGAGAATGCACATTCTAAACAGCTTATTGTACAGTTAGTTAACCGCTGTTATCATCTAATGCACTGCTGCACTGTATTACGCACACATAAACTACAGATAGTAGCTTGTATGTCACACGCAGATCGCGATTGTAAGACTAAAACAGATACCATATTTTTCGGACTATAAGTCACACCTGAGTATAAGTCGCATCAGTCCAAAAATATGTCATGATGAGGAAAGAAACATATATAAGTCGCACGGGACTATAAGTCACATTTATTTAGAACCAAGAACCAAGAGAAAACATTACCGTCTCCAGCCGCGAGAGGGTGCTCTATGTTTTCAGTGTAGACTACAGGAGCACTCAGCAGCATAGAGTGCCCTCTCGCGGCTGGAGACGGTAATGTTTTCTCTTGGTTAACTCTCTTACTTAATTTCTCTTGGGTAATGTCAAATTAATTTTGATAAATAAGTCGCACCTGACTATAAATCGCAGGACCAACTAAACCAGGGGTGCCCAACCCTGCTCCTGGCGATTGGCTCCAACCCTAATCAAACACACCTGTCTTTAATTTTTAAGTGAACCTGACGACCGTAATTAGTAGCTTCAGGTGTGGTTGATTAGGATTGGAGCTAAACTTTGCAGGACAATCGATCGCCAGGAGCAGGGTTGGGCACCCCTGCACTAAACTATGAAAAAAAGTGCGACTTATAGTCTGGAAAATACGGTATTTCCTGAAACGTTATATCTAAATTCTGACTGGTTGATTGGAATGTTGTTCCAGGATCAACAAGGATGTTTATCCAGGACCATGTTGTACTTGGCGAAATCATGCTCACCATCAAATGCCATAGCTGTTCACAAGGGGTTTGTGTCTCAGCTCCAGACTTATTTGTTCATTAATGATGTCATCAGCGATTAGTCAACTTTGACTCGACTTTCATCACATAAAAGTTTACTTTAAAGAATCTGAAGTCATTCCCCTAGTTACTGATCCTGTTGTTGTTGACAACAGAGAGGGAGGACGTGTGTGCAGAATGTGGCATCATCAGCCTTTGTAATTCCAGGTTCTGTAAAACTGCTTTAATCTTTTTTTTTTAAGTGTTTGGTCTGCACACACATCCTTCTTCTTAGTTGTAAACAACAATGGCATCAGTTCAGGCATGATTGTGCAAATACTTCAACAGCTTGAGCTCTGGTACCATTGCCCTGAGACTCTGAATTGTAAACAATACAATACAAAACAGGCTGATCATTTCATCTCGTAAGATCTAAGTATATCATCAGGAGACACATGTATTAAGTTTGTGCTTCTTGTACCTTTTTTTTTTTTTGACTCTCAAAGGGACAGAAGCTGTGGACTTGCATAACATTGATCACCAAGAACCACGGTTTCAGCTAAAAATCATCTTCAATGTTATTCTGAAGACCTACATCTAGCATGGCCTGCCGGTGAGTAAATTAATATTGAATTTTCATTCCGGTGAACTCCTTTTTGAATTCTCATGGTATGCTCAGTTGCAGAGCTGAGCTTTATTTACCCATCATTCGAGGAGTCTTATTAACAAGTGCCTCTTCATATATTAGAGTAGAGCTGTTATCTGAGAGTGGACGTTCCTATAGCCGACAATCTTATCCGTCTTACTTAGTGGGATCAGGTCTGAGCGTCTCATCTGATGGACAGTTGCTCACAGTCTATTGCTTTGTTCTGCATCAAACATGCCAGACTCCATTTACATAAAATCCATAAAACAGACATGGGTGGAAACCTGTTACCAGACAATGGATATGGAAAATCCACACTGTACAGTATATTAACCAAACCAATGCCTTTCCACAAACCCTGGCTTTATTCATATTGAAACAGTAACTAAAACACCAAACTGTGGATTTTAATCAGTGCTATATATCGCAGAATGATTGCAAATCCACACTGCATGCTAATCATATCACAGTCTGCAGTCTCAGCCATGAAGTGTCACTGTCTAGAACCTTCCTTCAAACCAGACTGCAACTTACAGTATTGTGAGTTTCAATATGACTGATATTAATAATTCTGGATAGCTGTGTGATAACTTGTTAAAACTATTATTATTGAATCTAGCCATTGTTAACCTGCATAACATGCATGATGATGCTTACAGACGTGTGCTAACGATATTAGATCTGGTTAATACAGAATGTGCGTTATTCTTTTAGTTGAAGCTAAAATTTGTCTGGTAGTGTGTGTGATCCTCAGTTATTTTTCCTCTGTAACTGTTTAATGTTTTCTAACTATTATATAATGTTAGTAAAAGTTGTAATAAAATTCTCTGTTAGCTCGGATATGTGTTTTAAAAACTGTCATGTAGTATTTTTAAGCCTTTAGTCATACAAGCTTTTCACAGAATGCCATAAGCCTTTTTACCTCTGATGCTGATACACATCGACATGCAGACATGTTCAAACAACTGTAATCTCTCAGTGTTACGATATCTTTGCCCACTGCTCATCTTCACGTCTCCACCCTGTCTTTCAGACGGCTTTCCTCTTCTCTCGCTTGACTCATTCAGCCGGTGTCATTCTGTCATATGTGTCTGTAGACAGGGGACTGCAGTGGGCTGCACCAGTAACACCTCAAGCATTTCGCAGTCATCGCTCAGTCTACGCTGAAAACAGAATGACTGTGGTTCTGTATTTGGCCTGCTTCACACCACATGATTAACCAGCGAGTAAGTGGCAACACAGCAGGCTCACATCGTGCTTTTACTCTGACAGCATTTCTGCTGCAGCGCTACACAGAAAATAAAGTGGTTTCTATATCACTATTTGTTTTATTAGTGGCCATATTAAAAATGTTATGAGGAGTTGGCCAGTGAGACTGATTTCTTAATTATTTCTTAACAATGTAGACGTAAATCACAATCATGTGGACTCTATTTAATGATGTATAGCAGCAGCTGAGACATACTACTGGTATTAAAGTTAATATGAGATATTGTTGATCACCCGATATGGCTTTTCTAGTAAAGAAATTTTGACAGAAAGAAGGCAGTTCCAGTTTTCAGACTATAAGTCGCACTTTTTTTCATAGTTTGGCTGGTCCTGCGACTTATAGTCAGGTGCGACTTATTTATCAAAATTAATTTGACATGAACCGAGAGAAATGAACTAAGAGACATGAACCAAGAGAAAACATTACCATCTCCAACCGCGAGAGGGCGCTCTTGGCTCTTGGTTCTAAATAAATGCGACTTATAGTCCAGTGCGACTTATGCGATATATGTTTTTTTTCCTCATGATGATGTATTTTTGGACTGATGCGAATTGTACTCATGTGCGACTTATAGTCTGAAAATATGGTAATTGCTTGGTATTTACGACAGTTCTTGCAGCTGCAGTCAGGAGCTCCAGAAATAGCTTAACAATAGCCGTTTAGTGGTTGATGTCTTTGCTCTACACTGCTCTACACTGCATATGATCAATGACTGGACCTACATAGAATATAAAGTATGTTTGGGGGTTATAACTATCTAAAATGTGCTATGGAAATGTGAGTTTGGCAAGTAGTTTTTAGGATAGTTAAAATATCTAAACTTAACGGATTAGTTGACTCCAGAATTACAGTTTCCTGATAATTTTCTCACCCCCATATTAATCCAAGATGTTCATGTCTTCCTTTCTTCAGTCAAAAATAAATAAAAAATTTTTTTTTTAGGAAAATATTCCAGGATATTTCTCCATATAACGGACTTCAAAGAGTACCACCTTGCTGAAGGTCCAAATTGCAGTTTCTGGTGATCGTCATTTTTTTTTAAATGTAAAAAAAAAAAAAAAAAAAATCCAACGTGATTACGTAATGCATGAAGTCATGGAAGCACAACGCAGGGCTAGAGCAAGATGAGCATTTGTCGATAAAATGTATATAAATGTTTGTTTAGAAATAACCAATCATTTCGCTAGATAGACCATTATTCTTCAACTGGGATCGTGAAACTCTAATTTGGACCTTCACCAAGGTGGTCTCCTTTGAAGTCTATTATATGGAGAAATATCTGGGAATGTTTTCCTAAAAAACAAAACAAAAAAACTTTATTTAATTTTGACTGAAGAAAGAAAGACATGAACGTATTGGATGACATGGTGATGAGTAAATTATCAGGAAATTGTAATTCTGGAGTGAACTAATCATTTAAATAAAGTCCCAAACTACAGAGTGCATCTCTGGGACGACTGTGAGGTCAAGGTGCTCTCTGATCTAGGGTTTGTAACAGTCCATCAAAGACAATTTCAGGATGACCATGGCACTCTTTCAGATGAAAAAGCCTTTGTTATTAGATTGCTACACCTAAAAGAACTAAAAACTTTCCAACACGTTTCGCTCATGCCTTTGCCTGGAGAGTAACAGAGCAAACTCAAAATCCTTTAATAAAAACCTAAGGTTGGGCTCTTTTTAAATAAGACAAAAACAACAGATTATATCAATTAAAGCATTTCAAAACATGAAAGTGTACACTTTTTATGTTTTCTATAAAGAAAATGTAATGAACTAAATATATCTTTTATATAAAATAAATATTTTCCATAAAATTGCATTAAAATCAAAACCATGTGCCTAACTTAGTTATTTTCCAAATTTGAAGTGGATTTCAAATAAGATTGAGGGTCCTGTAAAGTATTTTTTGGGTGCTGTACGAAAGTATTTTTTAGGTGCTGTACCAAATTTATCAAATTCTTTCACAATATTACTTCTATCACAAAATAGTAAAAAAATTCACAGGATGCTTGTTTAAGCTTTCAAAAATTCCTTATTTAAGATGATTAATATATATTTCATAAGGGAAAAGGGCAATAAAAAAATAGCACCAAGAGGTTAAATGCTTGAAATCTGTCAATATAAGCTCAAGATATTTTAATGTTTTATTCAGATTTTCCAGGCTCATTGTGTTGTCCTTCACTCTTGCTAACATTTCTAACTCAAACTTTCCCACCTGTAGATTTTAAATAAAGACTGAAATAGTTGTCGGAAACTTAGTAGTTTGTGTGTCTAGCATTGTGCATAATTTTGTATGAAGTCCAAATAATTGGGTGAATAGTTTGCCCCAGCATTTTATGTATCTTCGTTAAAAAGCCTGCATTGCAAAACATTTACATCTTCACATTTTCTATTGAGTTTGGCAAAAAAAAATAGACTCCTCATTGAAGCTCTACTTGTAGCTACAGTACACTCCTGCTTGGCAGCTCAAGCTGCTTAAGTGGGTTCTGTGAATAATGTAACCTGCTAATATGGGAGATAAAATAAACGCAATGTGAAACAGGCCTTTGTCAGTTACCCAAAACTGTCTTGGAGGAATCAGCACAATGGCAGCTTGACAATATATGAATTGCCATGTTAACAGTTTCCAAGGCAACGTTGTTTCATCAGACGGAGAAACAGGCTGCAGTTGAGCAGCTGTTGAGGTCACAGAACTGTAGCGCTAGCTGTCTTATCTTCTGTCAAACTAAATTAAAACGGAAACTGCAAAACATAGCTGACTTGTTTATGTCTTGAAATACATTTCTTTTTAGTATGTTTTGGGGATTTATTTATTTATTTATTCATGTGCTTTTTTATAAAAAATGTTGTAGTTTTAAAAGGAGGGATGTTTGAAAACAGCTCTCATTTTTGCATTTTATTGTTGCGGCTATGTGTGTGTGAATATATTATACAGGTGCTGGTCATATAATTAGAATATCATCAAAAAGTTGATTTATTTCATTCAAAAAGTGAAAGTTGTATATTATATTCATTCATTACACACAGACTGATATATTTCAAATGTTTATATCTTTTAATTTTGATTATTATAAAAGGAAAATCCCAAATTCAGTATCCCATAAAATTTGAATATTAAAGTCAAAGTCACCTTTATTTATATAGCGCTTTAAACAAAATACATTGCGTCAAAGCAACTGAACAACATTCATTTGGAAAACAGTGTGTCAATAATGCAAAATGATGGTTAAAGGCAGTTCATCATTGAATTCAGTGATGTCATCTCTGTTCAGTTTAAATAGTGTCTGTGCATTTATTTGCAATCAAGTCAATGATATCGCTGTAAATGAAGTGACCCCAACTAAGCAAGCCAGAGGCGACAGCGGCAAGGAACCGAAACTCCATCGGTGACAGAATGGAGAAAAAAACCTTGGGAGAAACCAGGCTCAGTTGGGGGGCCAGTTCTCCTCTGACCAGACGAAAACCAGTAGTTCAATTCCAGGCTGCAGCAAAGTCAGATTGTGCAGAAGAATCATCTGTTTCCTGTGGTCTTGACCTGGTGGTCCTCTGAGACAAGGTCTTTACAGGGGATCTGTATCTGGGGCTCTAGTTGTCCTGGTCTCCACTGTCTTTCAGGGCAGTAGAGGTCCTTTCTAGGTGCTGATCCACCATCTGGTCTGGATACGTACTGGATCCGGGTGACTGCAGTGACCCTCTGATCTGGATACAGACTGGATCTGGTGGCTACGGTGACCTCGGAATAAGAGAGAAACAGACAAATATTAGCGTAGATGCCATTCTTCTAATGATGTAGCAAGTACATAAGGTGTTATGGGAAGTGTTTCCGGTTCCAGTTTACCTAATTAATGCAGACTAAAAATCCTTTAATGGATTTGGATATTAAAAGCATATTAGTATGTTATGTGTAAGCTAGGTTAAAGAGATGTGTCTCTAATCTAGATTTAAACTGCAAGAGTGTGTCTGCCTCCCGAACAATGTTAGGTAGGTTATTCTAGAGTTTAGGCGCCTTATATTACTTAAGACCAATACAAAGAAAGGATTTTTTTTTTAAATCTTGGCCAACTGAAAAGTATGAACATGAAAAGTATGATCATGTACAGCACTCAATACTTAGTTGGGGCTCCTTTTGCCGGATTTTCTGCAGCAATGCGGCGTGGCATGGAGTCGATCAGTCTGTGGCACTGCTCAGGTGTTATGAGAGACCAGGTTGCTCTGATAGTGGCCTTCGGCTTTTCCGCATTGTTGGGTCTGGCATATCACATCTTCCTCTTCACAATACCCCACAGATTTTCTATGAGGTTAAGGTCAGGTGAGTTTGCTGGCCAATTAAGAACAGGGATACCATGGTTAAACCAGGAACTGGTAGCTTTGGCACTGTGTGCAGGTGCCAAGTCCTGTTGGAAAATGAAATCTGCATCTCCATAAAGTTGGTCAGCAGCAGGAAGCATGAAGTGCAATAAAACTTCCTGGTATACGGCTGTGTTGACCTTGGACCTCAGAAAACACAGTGGACCAACACCAGCAGATGACATGGCACCCCAAACACTGGACCTCAAGCAACGTGGATTGTGTGCCTCTCCTCTCTTCCTCCAGACTCTAGGACCCTGATTTTCAAAGGAAATGCTAAATCTACTTCATCAGAGAACATCACTTTGGACCACCCAGCAGCAGTCCAGTCCTTTTTGTCTTTAGGTGCTTCTGACGCTGTCTTTTGACAAAAGGAATGCGAAGCTGAAACCCATGTCTTGCATACGTCTGTACATAGTGGTTCTTGAAGCACTGACTCCAGCTGCAGTCCACTCTTTGTGAATCTCCCCCATATTTTTAAATGGGTTTTGTTTCACAATCCTCTCCAGGGTGTGGTTATCTCTATTGCTTGTACACATTTTTTCTACCATATCTTTTCGTTCTCTTCGCCTCTCTATTAATTTACTTGTACACAGAGCTCTGTGAACAGCCAGCCTCTTTTGCAATGACCTTTTGTGTCTTGCCCTCCTTGTGCAAGGTGTCAATGGTCGTCTTTGGTCAATTGTCAAGTCAGCAGTCTTCCCCATGATTGTGTAGCCTACAGAACTAGACTGAGAGATCATTTAAAGGCTTTGCAAGTGTTTTGAGTTAATTAGATGATTAGAGTGTGGCACCAGGTGTCTTCAATATTGAACCTTTTCACAATATTCTAATTTTCTGAGATACTGAATTTGGTATTTTCCTTAGTTGTCAGTTATAATCATCAAAATTAAAAGAAATAAACATTAGAAATATATCAGTCTGTGTGTAATGAATGAATATAATATACAAGTTTCACTTTTTGAATGGAATTAATGAAATAAATCAACTTTTTGATGATATTCTAATTATATGACCAGCACCTGTAAATGTTAAAAAGTGCTGTTTGTTTAGATTTTTTAATGGTAGAGCATTACAAATACTAAAATAGAATAATACTAAAACATATAATAAAATTACACAAAAATAGCAGAATCAGTAACATTGTTGCAGATTTAACTGTTACTGGCTAGTTTGGAAATTAAACGTTGGTTTGCAGTATTGGATAAACGTAAAGAGATGCAAACACAGCGTTACCAACTCTCACGCATCTGGCGTGACACGCTTGGACTTCAGCGTGAGATTGATGCTGAAAGCGTGAGTGTCACACCAGATGCGTGAGAGTTGGCAACCCTTTGCATACATACGTTTACATTTTTACTGCTATAAAAGCAAAAGTAATTGGACTGACACAGTGTTATTGTACAGGCTGACCTAACATGTTTATCTTTATATAGTAATCATAATTTTAACACATGCATAATCAGATTTAGGCTGATCATAGCAGTGTGCAGTGCTCTAGTGTGGTGTTCTGTGTTTATATTTCTGAAGTCTTTTTCTCATATGTTTATCCGGACTGGATATTCCTGTGGTCAAGAGCTCTGCTTGTGAAAGGCCATGCTTGACTGGGCAGTAAGGCCGGAGCCAGCCTCTTCTTCACTGCACCCATGATTTACATGACTGTCTGGACGTCACACACACCGCACAATGAGTCGGATTGCGTCAGCAGCCTTCCACTCTTTCCCTCTGTCTCCTTACACACACACACACACACACATAGACGCACATAAACAACATCCCTCCCCCACCATCGTCAGGCTTCAGCAATCTGCTTCCCGGAGGACTCTCTCTGACGAAGGCAGCCCTCCCCCATCTGTTCAGGTCTCGCTGATTCCCATGAGACTGGACTGAATCCTTGTGAACAAGGTTAAAGTGTTCACTATTAAATTCAAAACTTGACTTGCTCAGGGTCTGACTGAACATATCAAGTTTGGAGCAGCTCTACCTGCTATGAAGGTAAAATATAAGGAAAGAAAAGGAAGAAAACACATAAATCTTAATAAAAACTTTTTTAAATAGTGAAAAGACCAGTGAAATGGCTGTGACATTTATTTAAAGTGCATTTTGATATTGGTCTTTTCAGAAATCATGGTTTAAAATATGTTTTTATGTTTAAGAAAAAAAAAAAGTTTAAATAGTATTTTTGCTAGACACTTGAATGTTGATGGGCAAAACACATACTGGCTAGCTTTACTGATATCAGAAATTATTCTTGTGTTCCAGGCAACCCATAACCTGTGTTTTCACCAACCTTCTACCCGTGAAAGTGCATTGGAACGGCAGTCAAACGTGTGACTTCCCACCCTGTGAACTCGTACTAGATCGATGTACGGCAAATTCTGCGCTCTGACTTCACATATCCCATGCAACAACAATGGCAGCCCCCATGGATAATATTGCATATGGTTGCGGTGTTTATGCAAGTGGTACATGGTAGAAATAGACCTTAGGACAATATAACGTTGCAATAAAATTTATAATCTAGCAACAATTCCTTGTGCTCAGGCAGTTTGGCGTGACTTGCCAGGAACGATACAAAGTTATGAGTCGTGGTTTGAAGTCGTGATTTACGGGCTCAAAAACCTACCTGGAATACAGCATTATTATGGGTATTGATTGATTGATTGATCGATCAATCGATGGATTGAAATGTTTAAGTGGAAATTCTGCTTTCATATCATATATCAATAAAAAAAATTATTATATTGCTCAACATTAAAGGAAAGGTTCACCGAAAATTTTTAATTCTGCCATCATTTACTCACCTTCAAGTTGTTTCAAACCTGTTTGAATTTCTTGTTGAACACATACGATATTTTAAAGAATGTTGGTAACCAAAGAGTTGATGATCCACACGGACTGATGGAATTAATTAAAGAATGAATTAATTAATGAATTAATGAATACAAGCATACAGCGGGTATAGAAAAAAAAAAATATGGTTTGCAGCCTGAAATGATAACAGCTGTATTTACTCGGAGCAACTTATAACATCCAAGTGAAAGATAAAACATCAACACACAAACATTTTTATAAAGAAAAAAAAAAAAACTGAATCACTGAGTTGGAAAAAGGATCACCCCCTCCTAAAAATGACTTGTAAATACAATCAGGTGCAACTAATCACCTTCTCAATGGCAGGCAAAGCCATTTGACTTTCATCTGTGATCCGCTGTGAACATTTTGATTAGCTCAGCATGAAAGTAACTTTCCTGGAGTATTGCAGTCCTTGGTAGTGCAACTGAAGCAAACAATCAACTATTGGTGGCAAGACACTGTCCCCTGATTTCCGGGATAAAATTGTGGACAGGCACAATTTGATTTTAGTAGGGAAACAGGACATTTTCTTTTCTTTTCTTTTTTAAAGCATTCATGTGCCATCTGCAAGAAGATTTGTGAGTATTTGAAAGGTGTTGTCCTTGTTGTTTCATGACTATTTAAGGCCAGGCTGTTTTAGGATCAGCTGATAGCATTTGCTGTCTTGACATGTCAAACTGGTGTAAACTGGATTGTTGTTTGAGCAGGTATGTGTTAGGAGACATGTGAAGTCACCCCACCGGTGAGTTTAGCCAATCGTCTCAAAACAGCCTGGGAAATGAATGATAAAACATTTGCAGACAAATAAAAGCACTTTGCTTGCTGACTCACTGAGTGTAACATTGCTTTTGCACAGTGAGTATTATTCAAACTCTTCCTCTAAACTAAAATATTAATTTAGTCAGACAGAAGAAAGTGTCTGATATTTTGGAGAATTGAGGCATGTGTCACTGGCTGATGTGGGCAGAGACATGATTCACACCTTTATAGTCTTGTGTAGGAGACAAAGTCATTGATGGATGAGATCAACCATGAGGCATGATATCTCACAGTGAATGTGTTTAAAATTAGAATCCAGCAATGCACTGCCCTAGACAGCTCCTGTGTGCACAATGCATGCTTGCACGTTTAAAGAGACTAGTAACAACAATTAGCACGAATGAATTAGCACGAGGTGTGCTATGCTGAATTCAATCATTTTTTTAATATTGTCTAAATTCTTCTTGTATAGTAAATTCTAACTTTTTTTTTTTTCAACACAAAAACACAGCAATAACAGGTCAGGGGGACAGTATTGAACTGGAAAAGGCAAGCTGATATTACATTCAACTGAAAACTAGAATACACCCTAATTTAAATCTATTTCTGTGGAAAACAAATACACATTTCTAAATGTTTCAGATTGGTGCACAATCTTGAGCATGGATGCTTGTAATATAAACATTTATTTTAAAAATGTCAACAACATTTGGTTGTGCTACATCCCTTCTTGTTGTTTTCATCCACTCACCATCTGAGATCAAACCGTCTGAAGTGTGAAAAGAGTCCACTGTGAGCATTCTTCAAAACTTATTACACATTCAGTGGAAGCAAGTCATGTGGGTTTGGCATGGCATGAGTTAAAGATAAGAGTTCTGTTTTTTCTTCAGGTGAATTGATTTTAAAAAGCTGTTTTACTGTCTCTCTGTTGTAGTGGGAAAAAGAACAAACTGCTGACTAAAAATACTGCACTGTGCAAGGTCAGTGTGATGATGAGATTGGAGCACTGAAGGCTCATTACGTCAAACAGAGAACAAGCATACACAAGAGCTCTCATACAGTCACATTTGTCAACACACCGATAAAACATTGTTCATTTTATACCTTATTTTGTAATGCTGCATGTCAACTGTTTATAGAATAAAGTAACTCCATCATGCATTGTTTCGCATCATGCAACTTTTTCCTAATGAATGCAGTAAATGCAAAAGGTAAAAATTATGTTGAACCAAAGTAACCTGATTAGTTACATTTTGTAAAAAAAATATACATTATTACGTTTCATTTTAGTAAGGAACAATTGATGACAGACCATTGGATTACTTGAAAATAAAATGACCAGTGTCTGTGCATCTCTCAAGAGATTTCGGCTGCAGCATCTCCAAATGGTGAAACTTGAAGTTCAGCAGTTTAAAGAACAGCGTTGTTATTTCTGTACATCACTAGTGAGAAATGCCATGTAGCTGTTTAAGTTGTTAAGCTATTTTACTGACAAAATCGTCAGAGCAGAGCAAGCCGTTTTTGTGCGGGTGTGTGTTCGTAGTACTGTTTGTGCACTTCTGCATGAGAAAGAAAGAGAGTATGTGCTTGCCGTACATAATAAAACATAATTTTGAAAAACATGGATGTAATCTGTAACGTTTGTTTAATTTTTATCTTATTATTTATTTGCTCAGTCATGGTCATTATGGGTTTTGAAATAACTGAAATCAAAGTGATATTGACACGTATTAACACCGTGTGGAAGCAGATTGTCGGATGAGCACATGGACCAAGTCCTCATTTCATTACAACTAAAACATTTAGCTCAAACCTATGTTTTAACTGAATGAAGAGTTTGAATGCACATTTAATCTTTCATTAGATATGCCAAATTCGGCCATCAGAATGAACTGCAATAGCCTACTTAATTAAACATTAAACAATTAAACATTGCAGTAATTTTGAATCCTACAATAGTTTAGCATTCCTTGATCTTATAATTTAATGCATCATTATATTTTCTTTTTTTGATTGTTTGTTTTCTGTGGTGAAAACATTTCTGTTGTGTCCTGGTTTCATATGAGCAGGGCATTTAGTTAAACCATAGATGGCATTTTCTTAAACAGGCACATCAGAGGCAAGTTTATATTCTCCATCATATCCATAATAAATATAAGTATTTTTGATGATATTGCTTTTACTTGACTACATTTACATACAGTGGGTACGGAAAGTATTCAGACCCCCTTACATTTTTCACTCTTTGTTATATTGCAGCCATTTGCTAAAATCATTTAAGTTAATTTTTTTTCCTCAATGTACACACAGCACCCCATATTGACAGAAAAACACAGAATTGTATAGATTTTTGCACATTTATTAAAAAAAAGAAATAAAGCCCAGACTGGTGGAGGGCTGCAATGATTGTTGACTTTCTCCAACTTTCTCCAACCTCCCGAATGCATCTCTGGAGCTCAGCTACAGTGATCTTTGGGTTCTTCTTTACCTCTCTCACCAAGGATCTTCTCCTCCGATAGCTCAGTTTGGCTGGACAGCCAGCTCTAAGAAGGGTTCTGGTCATCCCAAATGTCTTCCATTTAAAAATTATGGAGGTCACTGTGCTCTTAGGAACCTTAAGTGCAGCAGAATGTTTTTGTGACCTTGGCCAGATCTGTGCTTTGCACAATTCTTTCTCTGAGCTCTTAAGGCAGTTTCTTTGACCTCATGATTCTCATTTGCTGTAACATGCACTGTGAGCTGTAAGGTCTTTTATATACAGGTGTGTGGCTTTCCTAATCAAGTCCAGTCAGTATAATCAAACACAGCTAGACTGTGTAGAACCATCTCAAGTATGATCAGAAGAAATGGACAGCACCCGAGTTAACTATATGAGTGTCACAGCAAAGGGTCTGAATACTTAGAAGCATGTGAGATTTTTTAATAAATCTGCAAAAATGTCAACAGTCCTGTGATTTTCTGCCAATATGGGGTGCTGTGTGTACATTAATGATGAAAACAAAATGAACTTAAATGATTTTAGTAAATGACTGTAATATAACAGTGTGAAAATTTAAGGGGGTCTGAATACTTTCAGTACCCACTGTATGTGACCTTGAAGAAATCCAAAAGTAATCAGACTGCATTACTTTCATATTGTGCTGCATGGATTACATTACTAAACACCCTTTTCATTAAGTAAACACTAACTGTAATGGAATGCATTTTTAAGGTAACCTTCCCAAGCCTGTACATGACTGTCTTTGTTTTGCCAAGCCAAGCAGAGTCAAGACTTTGTTTATTGTTTATCTGCTGTTTTTTTATATAATATAAAACTGTTCTTGGATTCTCACAGTGCTCGCCTCTAGTGGAATATCATTACAATCAGCATATCAGAATGATTTCTGAAGGATCATGTAACACTGAAGACTGGAGTAATGATGGTGAAAATTCAGCTTTGATCACAGGGATAAATTACATTTGAACATATATTCACAAAGGAAACAGTTATTTTAAATTGAAAATAATATTTCACAACAATACTCTTTATTTTTTATTTTTATTTTAAAGAAATGCATGGTAAGCATTAGAGATTTCTTTTAAAATAAGTCTATTTTTTTAATTGGTTCCTTTTTTCTTGGATAAAACATCTACCAATGTGGCAAGAGAAATAGTCAAATTTTGCCTTTGAAGAAAATTTAATCAGGAGACTAAAGGTTAAGTTTGCCCTCGAGAGCATCTCCAGGTAATTCAGTGGTATAGATTCCCAGAGAACATGACAATATCACACTGAAATCACACTATTTTCAATTAGTACATCATTATGTAACACAGTGTCAGAAGCCCAGGATATTAACACAGCCGATCCATGTGAGAGTCAAGTGGAGCGTAATGGACAACTGAGGAATTGTGGGGGAGTCCTGAAGTGCCAGTGTGACTCATTCACTGCACACTTTCACCTCTGAGGTGCAGCTCCATCCATCCTTCCCCAAAGCACATCACCCACTCAGTGTCTGGAAGAACGTATCAGCACACAAACCCCCTGAGGTGAATCCACACAAACACACACACACACACACCCACACACACACACACACACACACACACACACACACACACACACAGTCTACAGGTATTGTGCACCGCCCACGCCCTGAAGCTCTGAGTCACAGCACTGGCCAATGAAAGAGCAGGGAATTTATGACGCAGGCAAGTGTGCTGACTCAGCCATGCAAATGTGTGCCTGCACTAAGTGCTCAGAGAAACCAGCTGCACTCTTCATGAGACACATGTATATACATAATAACACATATACAAATACACCTCCACAGCGAGAAGCACACTTTCCCATCACACAATCATTACAAAGACTTTCCACTGGCTTCTATTGTTTTTTGTTTTATTTTAAGTTAAAGGTATTTTCCGTCACTAGACATAAAAGCTAACCATCACCAAGCATTTATGCATTTTTGAATATTCATCAAGACATTGTTTAGTATGTTTGTTTAGCTGTTCGATTTGCAGGGTTGTCTTTATAATGTAGCAGATTCTGGTTTCTGTATATTGTGAGAAAATTTTGTCCTCATAATGGTAAATGGTAAATGGACTGCATTTGTATAGCGCTTTCAACAGACCACATGGCCATCCAAAGCGCTTTACAATTTGCCTCACATTCACCCATTCACACACAGACGGCGGTGTCTGCCATACAAGGCGCCATCCAGCTCATCGGGAGCAGCTGGGGTTAGGTGTCTTGCTCAAGGACACCTCGACACTTGGTCCGGTGGAGCCGGGGATCGAACCACCAACCTTCCGGTTTGTAGACAACCTACATGAACCACTGAGCCACTGCCACCCCTCATAATGATAACAATTTCCCATAATGATGGGAAACAGTTACACAACATACTTAGCTGTCTAAATTGAGACATACTATAGACTTCTGCTGTTTTTATATACAGCTGGAAATATAATCTAACACTAAAAGAAAACTTTCTGGAGAAAATAAATACATAAATAAATTAGCAGGACATCCCCAAAACTTTTGTCAGATTAAGTTCACTTTGTCCACAAAATATGGTATAGTAGGTACACACACACACACACACACACACTGGTTCTGAGAACAGTCAGCTCTATGTCATGTTCGACGTTACGAATGGGGTCCCTTACCAAAACGCCATATGGCTGTCTTCCAGCGACCTGTGTGAGTGATAGCACCCTGTCGTGAGGCCAGCACGAGTGAGGGCCTATAGCTTACACAGAATACACTGGGTAGCATATTCCAGCTGGACGTATGCTAGCAGGCTGTCTGCCCATGGGAGGACTTACAGAAGGCAGGTATCCACCAAGGTGGTTATACATAAGAACTCTGAGGTACCCAGCCCGCAGTGTGGAAGTTTCAACAACAGAGCTGGCAAGGGGCTTGCCAAGGGAAAGACACATGATGCGGAGAGACTACGGACATACGCACGTGGGATTGCCCAGAAAATTCACAACACATGGAGGCACCTGGTCCCACACAGGACTGACCAAAACACAAGTGTTGGACATCAACAGTGCTGGAGGAACCCAGGGTTCTGACTGAGGAACTCACCTGAGGGGAATAGCGCAAGCATTCAGTACGCAGGAAAATGGCGGCCACATAGCCCTTGAGGGTGAAAGGAGACAGCCTTCGTTCCAACCCCTCCTGAAGAAAGGAAAGCACTGACCCGATCAGATATTTCCAGGGGTCCTCACACCGTGAAGAACACCACGTGACGAAGAGATTCCACTTCAAAACATAGGCATGTCTGGTGGACACAGCTCTAGCTGAAGTGATGGTAGCTACCACCTGTGCTGGCAAGGTACTTAAACCTTCCGTGACCTGTCCCAAGAGGGGACTTGCTGAGGGCGAGGCGGATTGAGCCTCCTTGCTCCTCTCAGGAACCTTATGATCAGATCGTGCCTCCCAAGAGACTTACCTTCAATAGAGTCATGGTGAGCCAACATGGCGGCCACATAGACCTTGAGGGTGGAAGGAGACAGCCTTCGTTCCAACCCCTCCTGAAGAAAGGAAAGCACTGACCCGATCTGACATTTCCAGGGGTCCTCACACCATGAAGAACACCATGCAACCATGAGAACCTGGTCCTCGTCCTCCCTGATCTTGCACAACGTCTGTGCAAGAAGGCTCACTGGGGGAAACGCATACTTGTGCCAGGGCGTCCGTGCCGAGAATGCCCTCGGTCAGGGAGTAAATAAATTAGCAGAGGTAATTTTCGGGAGAGGCAAACAGGTCAACCTGAGTGTCTCCGAAGCGTTCCCAAATCAGCTGAACCGACTGGGGGTGGAGTCTCCATTCCCCGGGGCAAAACTGCTGCCGTGAGAGCTCGTCGGCTGCACGATTGAGCCTGCCCGGAATGTGAATGACACGAAGTGACCTCAGATGCTTATGACTCCACAAGAGGAGATGATAAGCGAGATGCGACATGTGGCGGGAGCGTAGACCACCCTGACGGTTGATGTACGCTACGGTCGCAGTGTTGTCCGTATGGACCAGAACGTGCTTGTCCTTCAGCAGGGCCCTGAAGCGGTGCAGAGCAAGCCATACTGCTAGCAACTCGAGGCAATTGACATGCCACTGAAGTCGGGGTCCAGTCCAGGAGCATGACGCAGCATGCCCATTGCACATGGCACCCCAGCCCGTGGCAGAGGCATCTATTGAAACAACAACATGTCTGGACACCGGTTCTCGGGGCACACCGGCCCGTAGAAACGAGGGGTCCAACCACGGGGTGAAGTTTTGGTGGCAGGCCGGAGTGAAGGTCATTCGGAGTGTGCCCTGTTGCCATGCCCATTTCGGGACTCGCCGCGGACCCGCGGACGCCATATGACCCAGGAGCCTCTGAAACAGTTTCAGTGGAACTGCTCTCTTGCCCTCGAATTGTGTTCGCTCGTTCGTAAGCTGCGCGAACATGCTACTGAGTCTATTCCCATAATGAGAAAAGAGATCCTATGCACAGGGGAGAGCTTGCTCTTTTCCCAGTTGACCTGAAGACCCAGTTGGGCGAGGTGTCTGAGCACCAGATCCCTGTGCTCGCACAACCTCTCTCGAGAGTGAGCTAGGATCAGCCAGTCGTCGAGGTAGTTGAGGTTATGGACACCTTGTTCCCTGAGAGGAGCCAGGGCTCCCTCCGCGACCTTCGTAAAGACACAGGGAGACAGGGTCAACCCAAATGGGAGAACCTTGTGCTGAAATGCCTCCCTCTCGAAAGCAAACTGAAGAAACGGTCTGTTTTGAGGAAGAATGGAAACATGAAAGTGCGAGTCCTTTAGGTTGAATGCTGCAAACCATCCATGGGATGAATACATTCAAAAATGTGCTTGGGCGTTAGCGTCTTGAACAGGAGTCTGTGCAGGGCTCAGTTCAAGGCACACAAGTCCAAGACTGGTCACAACCCACCTGTCTTCTTGGGTACTATGAAGTAAGGGCTGTAAAAGCCGGCCTTCATGTTGGCTGGAGAGACCGGCTCTATCGCGCCCTTTGCCAGTAAGATCGTGACCTCCGCATGCATGACAGGGGCATCTTTGCCCACCATCGTCACGTGGACACCCCTAAACCTGGGGGGATACCGGCCGAACTGAATCGCGTAGCTGAGTGAAGGCGGAGGAAGTACCAGAACAGTTTCGGGCATTTAAACGTGCCTTCCATGAACTGGTTACTTCCTGGTGCACTTCCGGGAAGAAAGGAGCAAGAGGGGGGTGCTGGCAATCCGCATGAGCAGCCCCCAGGAACCAATCATCCAGCCTCAGGTGCTTGGGACAGGGAGGAGGATTCCACTCAAGCCCGATGCTCTCCGCTGACCGGGAAAGCACGGCCGCCAGCTCGGGATCAGACTCGGACAACGCTGGCACTCCCGAGGGAGGCAACGCAGCCGAATCCTCATCTCCTGAGGACTCAAGCCCGCCTTGTGATGCGCTGATCGACATACAGTCCTTTTCTCTAGCCCCGAATGAGATGTCAGGAGCCTGAGAGGGTCCAGCAAACTCATCCGTAAACTCAATCAGCTGCGGTGTATGTGAGGGAGGTGTGGCCCGAGGAGGTTGGCTCGTCGGGGAAATCCAACACGGTAACCCTCATATCACCCTGGCCCCCAGCCGAAGTAGCCCTAAGAGAAGACGAGCTAGAACGGGCTGTGGCAGGGTATACCTTTTAAGGTAATCAAGTCTCGATCTCAACGCCGAGATGGTCATGTCCCCAAAATGAAAAAATGAGCCATCCACGAACGCAGTCTCAGGTTGCTGGAAACCCAGGGACTGAGAAATGACATCTTTAAAAAGATGCAAATCGACCCGTTACTCTTTTGTGAAAAGAGAAAAGCTCTTTCAGATGTGTTGAAGTGCTCAGGGGAATGCGGGAGCTGTCGCAGGAAACCCAGACAAACCGCTGAATCGCGCCGTCACACCAACACCAGCTGACTCGCTTGTAAACACTCCGGTGAAAGCAGCAAGCGATGTGCTCGGCTCCGAAGCGAAAGCTTGAATGCTATTTGGATGAGCTGCTTCTTATATACCCACTCTGCGGGGTGGAGCTAGCGATGCAAATTCCGCAGACCAAGGTAGTTTTTATACCATTGGCTCATTTTGTACCACTCAAAGGTGATTGGGCTCTCGGGCGAGATCCCTTTCGTAACGTCGAACATGACCGACTGAAAGGGAACCATGGACTATGGTGATAGAGACCAAGATACAAACATGTGAATATATACAGCTGCTGTGTGTGTTTGTGTGTGTGTTTCAGATGTTGGGGGAGAGGGCTGGAAGGGTTACTGCAAACATTGTTAAAAAAATGGTGTAACTAAACAGAAGCGGATACAGAATTTGACAAGAGTTACCACAAAAGGAAGCAGATAACAGTCATGACACTCAGAAACATATGAATAGAGCCAAATGTCTTCTCACCCATCATGAGTTACATGAATTTTGTGCTGAGTTTTGTAAATTGGCTTATTTCAGCATTGTATTATTGTCATATTCATATCCTAGCAGTAATTTTAAAACATGACACCACAACAGATGATCATAGTTACCCAGAGATCTCTACGCAATCTATAATGTACTTAGGAAAACAATTATGCCTATGAATTGATACAAACAAACTATTCTGAATGAACATAAAATGAGAGGTGACTAAATGCATCATATACCAATGCAAACACTGCCAGCAAATCAGTATCAGGCTCTTGGCAGTATGTGAAGACACCTGGGGGTGATGTGTACCGCACCCACCTACACCCACACACACACACACACACGCACACACACACGCACACACACACGCACACACACACGCACACACACACACACACACACACACACACACACACACACACACACACACACACACACACACACACACACACACACACACACTTACACACACACATACACCAGCACTCCTCCATACAGTGACTCATCTGCCTGTTGTTAATGAGGCTCTCTCTCCATCCACCTACAGACACAAGCACACATGCATGCAGTAAGAGTTATGACAAACGGAGCCCGGCTGCTCTCTGCTGGAATGCATGTGAAGTACAGCATGAAAGCATCAGTATCAGAATGGAATAGTTGCCTACTGCTGACTGCACTATAAATAAATTACACGTGAAACGGTATAGGTCAGCAACTTCTTTAAGTTATCACCTCAAAGATAATTGCTTTTTAATCCAAAATTGTGTGAAGATTAAAAAATAAATTGGTAGTTCAATCAAATAAAGAGTAAAGCAGAGATTAAAAACAACAGCTCAAATTGCCCGTGGTTCAGTTAGTGCACTGGAAAAGGATAGTCAAGGCAAGAAGGCATTGCATTGTGGGATAAAGTAGTCAACACTGTGTGCTCTGGGAAATATGGTAGGTCATCCAGGCACTGTATGCATGATATCTTCATTTGCTTCATCTGCTGATTCAAAATTCACAATAGAAAACCCTCAGTTTTCAGATAAGGCACTTCATCACTGAATTCACTATCCTCAAATAGATCCTATGCGCGCAGCTTTTCTATCTAACGTTAATTCGAAAATGCAAATATGTCGGAGTGTTAACGGGTTTTATTTAGGTTACCAAACATTTGTTATAACAGTAGTAAATATAATTAAAGTTTGACGTTTAAATGCCAGTACAAATTACTACCGTATTGATATTGTAAATTATACAAAAACAAATGGTTAACTGAACCGGACCTGCCATTTAACAATTGGTTGCGTCAACGGCATTTCTTTTATAAATAACTAGTTAAGTTGTCCAAAGTAATTTAATGATACCATTCACAGCGTTATTCAAACGGACCTTTTCACTGACGTAATGACGCAATTACGTGCACTTGCTAGCCTGTTCCATTTACGTGTTCTGCAAATGCTAAAGAGGAGTCTCCCCTAGCCTCTGAAGGAAGTGACTTGGAAGGATCAGTCCTGCCAAGGAAGTATCCTTGACATTGAGAAACGCCTCGTATTATTAGCGATAATAAACAGGAACAATGATGGACGTTGATTAAGTGTAAGATTCCATATCGAGAAAAACTGAACAAGGAAGCAAAGTCACGGTACTTCGAAAAAATCAAGATAATCAATGAACTCAATCCGTACGAGCACACAGAGTGGTCTGATGATCTGAACGGTAGTATTTCACACTTTGTTTGTGGTGTCAGAGCATGCACATTTGAGCGGTTTAAAAACTATAAATCTCTTGAGGCCCAAATGTAGATCACAAACAGACGGGTGCAGAACCTTCAGATTTCACATCTCAACGAGCAGAAAATGTTTGTTCGTTTTGTATCAGGTACACACCTCTGTCAACCGCGGTCAAGTTAACCATCATCTGTGAACAAAGAATAAAGGCCTTCTGAAGCGAATCAATGCATTTGTGTAAGAAAACTATCCAAGGGAAAAATGCATTTAATAGAAACATATATAGCAGTATTAGCATCAAAGATACTGGCCTTCATTAACAATAAAAGATGCCATCAAACATGTATCAAAAATTTAAACATATTTATGTTGTTTCTGCATTAATGGTGAGATTCAATGTGAAATGTAAAAAATATAAATATATTATCTTCATTGCTATTATCATGTTTAATAACAGAAAAATATGCAGTAAATTAGTGAAAACACATGCAGTACAATTCCAAATATTAAATACATATACTGAACAGTGATAGCCGGGTATTTTGAAAAGGGGAAGTCGTGGCCTACTGGTCAGCGGGTTGGACTCCCAATCGAAGGGTTGTGGGTTCTAGTCTCGGGCCGGACGGAATTGTGGGTGGGGGGAGTGCATGTTCAGTTCTCTCTCCACCTTCAATACCACGACTTAGGTGCCCTTGAGCAAGGCATCGAACCCCCAACTGCTCCCCGGGCGCCGCAGCATAAATGGCTGCCCACTGCTCCGGGTGTGTGCCCACAGTGTGTGTGTGTTCACTGCTCTGTGTGTGTGCATTTCGGATGGGTTAAATGCAGAGCACAAATTCTGAGTATGGGTCACCATACTTGGCTGAATGTCACTTCACTCACTCACTTGAATTTCATGTCATTTTTATTAATTTATTCAAAATACTAAATGTCATGGGTTAAATGCAGAGCACAAATTCTGAGTATGGGTCACCATACTTGGCTGAATGTCACTTCACTCACTCACTTGAATTTCATGTCATTTTTATTAATTTATTCAAAATACTAAATGTCATTGCAATCCTATATCCTGATAGTCACCTCTGTTCAAATTCAATTCAAATTCTGGAATTAAATAATAATAATAATAATTATAATTATAATAATAATAATCATCATTCCCAATATCATTAAGAATGTTTATTGAATGTGATAACAAATGATTTGTTCTTGGTGTAATATTAGTGAGCACCAGCAGGGAGGACTATTGCTCTACTGGCAGCGCTGTTCTTTGTCTGTGGTCTTATCAGTGGCCGGTTACCTCAGGTGACCAGTGGTCATATACAGCCTCAGTGAACTACTACCCTGAAATTAATACTGTACATGCAGCTTTATCATAGATGGAAAAGGAAAGAAAATTCAGAAAGGAGGTAGAGATGCTTAATACAGAAAGACACTCCAGCACCAAGTGTGTGGTGAAGTATTATTAAGACCTGGATCTTTGTTAGCCAGTATGAGGGGCTGAGACACACAGTGATGAGCCATATATCTCACTCTTCAGCACTATATTTCTGATTGATGTACAGCTTTATGACTATTTAAAGTGATTCTTTCTTTCGTTGTTTGCTGTCAAACAGCGATGTTGGATATCTGCCAGTCAGAGTAAGTATAGCCCACGGTAATTGTCTTTCCCAGCGTGAGTGTGTGTGTCATTGTTGTGAGTGTGAATGCACTCGTAGTTATCACAGTAGTATCGAAACAGTATCGCAGGTTGAGGATAAATTCGTTGTCATTCAATCCGACTAATGATTTTTGTTCCAGAAAGGTGACAACACAATATTGTGTGTATGTGTTGGCATGCCAGTGTTGTCTTACATTAAACAACACTGCTCACAGAAAAGAGGAATTTTTTTTTCCTCTACCAATTTATTTATCCTTTTAGGCAATGTTCCCTGTTCAGAAATGCAAATTGAATCAATCTGAGTCTGACTTTTAAGACTTTCAAGTGGGATTTAATTAGAAGCCGAGGCGCAGAGTTTTAATGAGAGAGGGGGAGGAGACGGGGTGGGGGGGAGGAAGAGAGAGAGAGAGAGGAGGAATGATGATGTTCTGATAGGGATCCTTTGGGAGAGGAGATGGATACATACAGACACACATTGCACTGTTCTCTTTGACCTGTGACCTTACGGGCCGTGAGACGTGTGACGTCATCAAAGTTTTAAACAAAAGTTTGTCTTCATCATACTCCAGGATTTTATGAAATGTCAACTTGTGAAGTACACACAGCAATTAGTGAATTTAACAGTAGTTCAACAGTTAAAATGACATTCAAGAATCGACTCCACCATCACACCATGAGACATTATCTTTTAATTTTTTTTGTTTCTTCTCTCTCTGTTTGTGTCCAAATGAGTTGGCAAGACCCACATTTTTTTAGACTTCTAAAATGGGATCTTAGATACCTAGCTAACAAAAGTATAATCTATGAATGTTTTGCTAATGTTCCTATTAGTAGTGTTACTGTAGCTCAATTGGTAGAGCACTGCATTATCAAACACAATATTGGGGGTTTGATTCCCCGGGAACACAAGATAGGTAAAAATTGATAGCCTGAATGCACTGTAAATTGCTTTGGATAACAGTGTCTGCTAAATGCATTAATTTAATTTAATTTATTTTATTAAGTTACGAAAACATTACTTCTGAATGTTCTCTGAAAATTCTAAACTATCTATCAATTTTTCTAGACAGACAGACAGACAGACAGATAGATAGATAGATAGATAGATAGATAGATGAGATAACGACAACAAACAAGTGAAACTACAGAGGAACTACTTGGATTCATGGAAAGACTGTGGATTAGCATTTGACTGCTGGATCACCACGCTATCAGCTAACTGCAGATTTCCCCCCAAAATTATATATATATATTTTTTTAAGGAACTCCAGCTGAAAAACTTCACACATTTTTTGATCTTCAGATACTAAACAGAGAGGTGAGCTCTATCTGGCACAACACTTTAACCAAATTTCTTTTTATTTATTCTAGTAAAATCTCTCATTATTACAAGCTAAAGGCTAAAGCTAGCTGCAGCTTTAACTTAGTGCCCAGTCTGATCACCGTGGCAAACCTGGCACCAACAGTGTGCAGGGAGGCGTCTTATCCTGAGAAGTGCAAAAGTGTACAGTCCAGAAAAAAAAAAATAATAATAAAAAAACGGAACAACCTCATCTTCTACACGGAGAACCTGATTATACCAAGTGAGACATGTTCCTGGGACAACATTTTTGTTGTCCCTGGAACAACATTGTGGTTAACCAATCAGATTTGAAGAAACAGTTTATACATTTTGTGAAGTTTACGCTTAAAATCAATGTTTGATGCTTGTACATCAGTGTCATTCATGTATAATTTCCTCTGATTTTAGGGATTACTCATGGTTAAAGATAGGTTTTGGTGTAGGGTCGAGAATATATTTTTTGGAGTAAAATGTTGTTCCAGGGTCAACATCTTACTCAGCAAAATCAGGACGGGCCTTCTACACCACTCTAATTACTACATGGATATTGGCCATCTCTGAGGAATACAAGCACATTCTGAAAGAAGGAATTGGTTGAGGTGGAAGATTAACTATATATAAAGAAGAAATGCATGGATACAGACCACCCCATTCTCACCATAACCTACTATTCTAAAGGCACCTTTCTTCTGCAAGACAATGAAGCAAGGCCTGAACTCATTTGAAAAGATTTTTCCCCTGCTGAAGGTCAGAGTCGAGGAGGAGAGAAATGTGCCATTTACATCTAGATACCCAGACACACCCCTCCAATCCCACTGAGGAAAGACATTGACTGGACAAGGGTCCCACAACATCCACCACACCCACCTATAGCTCCCCACGGAGCTGTAAACCTAAGCCCCTTTCACACTGTGATTCTGGAAAATACACGGGTAAAGTGTTCCGGCAATTGTTCCCGGGTCACTAGATTTTGCCCCTTTCACACTGCCAGTGATTTCCCAGAATATGTGCGTGTGTTCACACACAACCCATAAAAGTCCCGTAATGACACGTGACATCATAACGTACGAGTCGAAAATGCCAGGCACGTTAACTTTCACTTAAACTGGCGAACGATCTCAGCTTCAGCGTGAAAAAAGAGGACCTACCTGATCTCTGCTTCATTATGGTTTGCACATATTTTTCCGTTGCGAACATTGATCTGCCTTCAAAACCTGGTAAAAGAGTCGAACGATAATGTGCGTCATCACTACGACACAGCATTTGTCCTGGCTTTTGTCCATACAGAGCTCGTTCAGGGACTGAACCTGGCAATGTTACTAGGTCCCAAGTCCAGGAATCAATCCGGGGGCTTGTTTGTGTTCACACAGAAGGTGATACGGCAATGGTTGCGAAATTTTTCAGGACCAACGTGCAGTGTGAAAGGGTTCTCTACAGTCTACAGTCAACAACTTCCATTCCACCTGCTGACAATTAATCCCCCATAAGAAAGAAAACAAAAGTGGCCCTACACAAAGAGTAAACCCCACAGCTGAGAGCACAGAGCTATGCTGAAGCTACAACAGAAATAATATCAAAGATGCTGATATTATCATTCTCTCCGAGACCTGGTGTCGAAGTGAACAAGCAGTTTTGAGAATTTCATTTCTGATCTGAGAAATGCACCAAAGTGACTGATAAAAACTGTAATTTGGTTACAAATTAAGTTAATTACATATTTCAAAAAGCAGCATATAAAAGTGAAATTGAAAAAAAAATCACACAAAAAAACACCAAACGATGAAAATTGGTTTGACTCAGACTGCAAAACATTAAGAAAACAACTTAGAAAATTATCTGAAACATGAAGACCCATACTACGCGGACATACGAATTAAATACTGTTCAAAACTAAAACAATACAAAGACAATTAGAGCAAAAAAGCAACACCATCTGACCAAAAGCTAACAAAAATAGAACATTCAATAAATCATAATAATATTTGTGGGATATGTGTAATCATCTGAGCACAACAAAACCATAAGACCTACCAATATAAGATGTAGAGATTTGGACAAAACATTTTGAAAACTTATATAAAGAAATCACACAACAAAATACTCCATGACAGTTAAGAACATATCAAACTAAAAAGTTGTGTAGGAGGTAACGTTTTTGACATTATAAAATCAATGTATTCAAACAACAAATGTGCAATCCAAATTGGCAACAAACATACAGAATTCTTCACCCAGAAAAGAGGAGTGCAGCAGGGCTGTAGCCTCAGTCCAACAATGTTCAACATTTACATCAATGAATTAGATGTACAGTGGACTCTCTCTACAAGACAAAAACCTCAAGGTTTTGCTGTACGCAAATGATCTGTCACCAACCCCACAGGGACTACAGCAGCACCTGGACCTGCTGGACAACTACTGCCAGAACTGGGCAGTAAACCTCAACAAGACCAACATTACGGTCTTTCAGAAGAAGCCCAGATGTCAGGAACACAGATACATTTACATTACATTACATTTATTCATTTAGCAGACGCTTTTATTCAAAGCGACTTACAGATGAGGAAAGTGGAAGCAATCAAAAACAACAAAAAGAGCAATGATATATAAGTGCTATAACAAGTCTCAGTTAGGTTAACAAAGTACACCTAGCATGGGATTTTAAATAATATAATATAAAGAAAACATATAGAATAAAATAAGCTTAGAGCAAGCTAGTGTTAGAGGTCTTTACACATACACACACATACAATTGCATAATTAATAAAAAGATTAGAAAGGTAGTTAGATTTTTGTAAAGAATAGAATTAGAATAGTGAATGATAAAGTTAGAGGGTCAAATAAAGATGGAGAGATGTGTTTTAAGCCGATTCTTGAAGATGGCTAAGGACTCATCTTTACGGATTGAGTTGGGGAGGTCATTCCACCAGAAGGGAACATTTCATTTAAAAGTCTGTAAAAGTGACTTTGTGCTTCTTTGGGATGGCATAATGAAGCGATGTTCACTTGCAGAACGCAAGCTTCTAGAAGCACATAAGTCTGAAGTAACACATTTAGGTAAATGGGTGCAGAGCCAGTGGTAGTTTTGTAGGCAAACATCAATGCCTTGAATTTTATGCGAGCAGCTATTGGAAGCCAGTGCAAATTGATAAACAGAGGTGTGACGTGTATTCTTTTTGGCTCATTAAAAATTAATCTTGTTGCCGCGTTCTGAAATTAATTGTAAAGGTTTGATAGAATTGGCTTGAAGACCTGCCAAGAGAGCATTGCAATAGTCCAGCCTGGACAGAACAAGAGCTTGAACAAGGAGTTGTGCAGCATGTTCCCAAAGAAAGGGCTTGATCAGATACCAGTTCAGTCTATAAAGCTCAAATAACTCTATACACAATCAATATAGATAGATAGATAGATAGATAGATAGATAGATAGATAGATAGATAGACACAGACCTGACTCAAGTTGTCCTTTCTTCTTTTCTCTCTCTTTTTCTTGTGTGATTTTCCTGAAGTCACTGTTGAACAGAAAAGGTCAGAGAAAAGAGTTTATTACTAGTATGTAATGTGTTGTCATGGATTTTATTTTAGTAATATTAACATTTCAAAGAGGATTAAAAATAGCAGACTCCTGTAACTTCAAGCTGACACATTCATGCAATCTACCAGTCAATTCTTCAATGAGAAAAGGCTAACTTTAACTCAGTATTTCAATCTTAAAGGGATAGTTCACCCAAAAGTCATCATTTTCATACTCTCATGTCATTCCAAACCCAAAAGACTGTTCATCTTTGAAACACAAATGAAGATTTGTTTTATTTAATCTGAGAACTTTCTATCCCTCCATTGAAACTTCATTCCACGAAAACTTCAGACGCTTCAGAAAATTCATAAAAAAAATGTCTCATTTGAATCAAGTTGTTTAATAAATAGAGGCCCATAACCTTATGTGATGAAAGTATTCAATTATATTTACATATAAAAATAAATTAACCCATATACCTATAGCACACTAAACATGGTAAATGGTTTTTTCGAAGATAAACAAAAATCTTATGGTTTTGGAACAAGAGAGTGAGTAAACGATGACATCATTTTTATTTGAGTGTACTAACTCTTTAAATTGTATCTGAGAGCTCTGATAGTTGGCTTTTCTTTTCTTTTTTAACATTAAAAGTACAATAAATATCATATTTTAGTTTGAAAGGTTACCGAGTTCAAAGGCTACTGCAGAACAGGAATGACCCAGGATCACTGACAGACAGCAGGAACCGAGAGAGAGACAGAGGAGACTCCTGAATCAGCTCTGCCTAGAGGAGATGTATCAGGCAGACGGGATGCAGGCCAACAATCACACTGCCTTCCAGAACAAGAACTTGACATCCTTTCCTGTAGACTTACCTGAGTTTGAACTCTCATTACGCCACATGAAAAGAAATTCCAACGTGGCACATATATGTCTTGCAAATGTATGTTACAAGTGTTGACCACAAAACCAGGGGTGTTTCTAGGGTGAGTAGATATCCGGGGCTTAGGCATCCAGGTATGTGTCAAATACAAGCCAAGTAGGCCTAATTTAATACGCAGTTAAATGATAGAATGGAACATCCTTCCAAGCTAAAGTTTTGAATTCATTTGTATTGCTGCCGGATGTAGCGTGAGCACATGGAGTATTGTCAGAAATTGAACAGGGAATCAGTTTGCCATCTGTGTCACATCCAGTATGGACAGAATCGCTGATTAGAATGGGCTCTGAATGTTTTGGATCACATTCATACCTGCTGACCCCGGGTGTGATGGTATCAACCAAGATCGATCTTAATTTAGCATTTAGAAGCGGTGTGAGCTAAAGAGACCGACAAACAGAAAGAGGCAGTCAGGAAACGCTCAGAGAACAAGAAAAGGTGTCAGCCGTATCAAGAACAGAACATGTAAGTAAGGGGAAGAGGAAATGGGTTAAGAAGGAGGGGGACTGAGAGAGGAAGCGGAAAAAGACAGGAAGGAGGGAGGGATGGAGAGATAGACAGGCAAGGAAGGGTTTCTTTAATGAATTAATGACTGCTCTCTCTTCTCTCTACATCTCCGCTCAGACGCAGACGGAGGATGGGAGGGAGGGCTGCATGAGAGCAGCACCGCCGATGAAATAATAAATAAACACATGAATAAGTGAAGAGATACACACGAGGCGCAGCACTCACGCAGGAAGATGGCTGTCTCCCTCTCTCTGCCTCTCTCTATAGTTCCATCTCCTGAGTGATAGGCTTTAACTTCAAGCAGCTGGAAGTGTTGAAATATTTAGCGATCACTGGGAAAGGGTGAATGCTAATTTCGGGCAGTCCTATGCTCCCGTCGTGCTGCGCCATGCGCCGGGTCTCTAGTGACCTTGTGCTTGGCTCGGGGGGTAGAACTCTGGGCATGCTAACAAGTGCCTACACTACAAACGCACATAACACCATGTGAAAACAGGCCACAATGGTCCTGTTATCTAGCGTCTGCATCGACCGCCAATGTAAAGCTTGTTTCAGAGGCTAAATAGGTCTTGTGAAGTAAACGCTTCGCTCTCCTACAACGGCTTCCCAACACTGGCGCTATTGTTTCACACAAGCTTACATAACGTCACATAACCATCAGGTCAACTGACTTGACACGGTTTTGGTGAATGTAACAGGCATGCATACGAATAATCGAAACATCTGAGGCGTAATAGTGACATTAAGCCAGATGGCATATCAGTTGTTAAAACCAAAGCAAACAATAGAACATGGAGTTATAGCGTCTAAACGGCCTACTGCAGGTGTATCCCTTCAATGAAACAAATGGTTTATTCAAATGAATTCATCATTTACTCATCCTTATGTCGATCCAAACCCTTATGACCTTTTTAAGTGTGAAGATGCCGAGTCTCATGTCAGGTTTTATGATATCAGTGTTGCCATCGGTTGCATGTCTCACAATAAATCACAACGCAGTTGTGTGAATCAAATTTGCACTGCAAAAAGATCATATTCTTTATCAGTAATGAAGCAAAATATTATCCTGAAAAATATTCAAGCATCTGTAAAACAAGATGAATTGACTTTTCAGATATTAAGATCTGCTTTTTAAATAATTAAAAATGATTAAGAATTAAATATATTTTTCTAACCCCCTTGGCAAATAGTTTCTTCTTGTTAAAAAAAAAAAAAAAAAAAAAAAAAAAACGTGGGCCTTGTTGATTCACAAAATGCAAGTCAGCAACTGCCCATATTTGAGAATGTAAAAAGCATATCAAGGAACACAAATTAAAACCTGAGGCTCCTGACAATATACTGAAGTCTTATGAAGCGAAATGATCAGTCTGTGCAAGAAACGGAACATTATTATATAGTTTATATAGTTTGCAAATGAATCCTTCTTTTGAACCAGTTCTTTTTGGTAAGCTAGTTGAACTAGTTCACCAAATCAGTCTTCTGAAAAGACTGGGTAGCTTCATATGTTAAACAGATTTAACTTTATAAAGCTTTTATTCACATATAAACATATTCACAATGCACATACCAAATATGGTAAATGTTGGCTTACATTGCTCAATATCAAACCTCTTTGGCTCCTGCAAGTCAAGCAAGCATTTGCGTTTGAACTTCAGTTGATAATATTTGAAGTGCTCCATGTATGTACAAATATTAGAGTTAATATGTAAACAAAAGCCAAATTCAATAACAGATATCTTCATAGATGAACAATCTATATCAGTGGTGTTTTACGGTACGTTTATGTACGTTTTGGAGCTGTGTGCTTTCCATCTCTGGATCAATAAATAAAACAGCGTCAACAGTCTTTCTTTCGAGTTCATAGAAGACAAGAAGTCATTATGGGCTTGGAATGACATCAGACTGGGCAAATGATGACAGTTTTCATTTTTGTGTCAACCATTCCTTTAAGGCGGCCTGAAGTGACTGTGGTTGGAGGACAGAGGGACAGGAAACGCTGGGTGAGAAGAGAGGAGCAGAGGCTTGGCTTAAAGGAGGGATGGAGGCAGAGATGGAGAGGCTCACTACTATGCGACATGATTTACAGACGGGGATGCTGGGAGACATATTGCCGTGCTTTCCCCTGCCACTATAATCGCAGCGATGTGACCGGCTCCAAAGAGTCTACTAGGGCTGCACTACCCCTCACACACACACACACCCAACCGAGGAATCCAGTGTCTGTCCAATTACAGGCTGCCATTGTCAGACAGACTCCCAAGGCTAGACATGAGAGTGTGGAGGAGAGAGAAAAGGAGGACCCGGGAACAATAGGAGCAGTGTGACGTGCGACGCCTTCCCATTGTTTTGGCCCTGGGTGTCCTGAGACCTACAAACACAAGTGTATTTACCCAGACACACAGTCACATATATTCATGGTATCTTATGCATATGAGAACGGGATATTTTTTCCATCACGTTTGGTTTCTGTATATACAAGTACCAATTTCAACATAACATGGGAAGGGCTGTTGTTCCAGTACTGTGGTGGTAACATGGTAGTAGGATGGTACCAGATGACAATTTGATGTATTATAGGAGGGTACTGAATGGCTGTCATAGTCATAAACCATTATATTTATTGTACATGGTTCCCCAACAATCCCATTATATACCGCCATTATATGTCAGAGAGACTGTGGCTTTCCCATGGTATCCTATGCCAAGAACATGCTATTGAAATGGCACAAAAAACTCGGTATTAACTTGTCTCATGTTAAAAATAACATGGAAGAACTATGCTACCATTTCCCAAAAAAAAATTATAAATAAATAAATGCTATTATAAAGGTTCATGTCCAAATAAATAAATACATTGAGATTTTTGAGGCAAGTCTTTAAAAATATAGTTGCACAGTTATTGTAGTTAATTAATGTGTTTGTTTCTTTGGCAGAAATTCTAAATTAGGTCAGTCTAATTAAGTCATCTTCTGCAGATCACTTGCAAAAAAAAGAAAAAAAAAAAAAAAGGGGGGGGGGGGGGGTCATCTACCGTACCTCATGCCATTCAGAACTTTTAAGGTCCCACTTTATATTAGGTGGCCCTAACTACTATGTACTTACATAAAAAAATAAGTACAATGTACTTATTGTGTCCATATTGTATTTTAAAACACTTTTGCTGCTATTGAGGTGGGATGGGGTAAGGTTAGGGAGAGGGTTGGAGGTATGGGTAAGTTTAAGGATGGGTTAAGGTGTAAAGTGTGGGTCAACAGTGTAATTATAAATGTAATTACAGAAATTAAATACAGGTGTAATTACATGTAGTTTTTTTTAAATATAAGTATAATGTAAAAACATGTATGTACACAATAAGTACATCGTACTAAATCATTAATTAAAATGTAAGTACATTACATGTAAGTACGTTAAGGCCACTTAATATAAAGTGGGTCCACTTTTAATTTTATTCTGTGAAAAGCATATCTTTCCCATAAAACAGTAGTTCATGACGATCACTGGCTGTCAAGTTTATATAATTAAATGCATATTATTATTTATTATAAATAAATATTATTTTTTTATTTATTAGTATTTGGAGATATAAACAGGCTGTCGTAAGTTATCATATCCTGTGAAATAAAAAAATAAATAAAAAAACATATATTTTCCATACATCAAAAATGCATGGTGATCACTGGCTGCCAAGTACATATTTAAATAAATAGTTATAATGTAATTACTTAAATTATTATTATTATTATTATTATTATTATTATTATTTTATTGAAGTGGAAACTGGCTTGAGGTGAGCTACAGCTTGTTTTAGTGCTTCCTTAAAACAAAACAATACAATGGTTAAAAGAAAATAAAATATGGTCCAAAATCCTTGGTCCAAATGGCTATAGAAATACCCATGGTCCCATGTCCAAAAAGACTTTCCTCTCTATTGCAGCATGTCAGTACGGTCAGTGGTACTGGCAGATGTAGGACATGCTGGCACAGAAGGTGGGCTTGATCTTGACTGGAGATTCATAAGGTCACACTGCACTCTAAGGCCCAGATCTACTGTCACTCTACATTACCGCTGCTTCTCCTGCAGGTTCTGCGTGTAAGTTCAGAAATAAGCAATGCTTCCATGAGCTCACCACACACAGCCTACCCTCCATCTCCCTCTGCTTCCCTCTCAATGTGTTTGTGGTAATCACATACACATGTCTCCATTAAGAGTCCTGGCACTTGGCATGAGCCTTCCCCACTGGTGTTAATTGATACAGATCTCTGTGTTTTAGTGTAGAGGAGCGGGTCCAGAGACCATAAGGACTTGCTATAGTTTTGCAAATGCACAAATAAAAGTGTGGATTGCAGTAGAGAAACATAACTATATGTATGAAACTTATGGAACAAAATGAACATTTCAAAGCTGCATCAGCATCAAAAAGTGTTCATGTGAATTCAAGTTCAACCACTCGCAGACTAGTAAGTCTCTTCAAGGAAGAGCAGAAGACTTGCTTGACTTGCTCTTCATCTGTTTAAGTGTGCTAGAGCGCTCTTTGAAGACTCTGAGGATCTAATAATTGTGCTTTAGATCGGTGATACTGATCAAAGAAATTAGAGTCAGTCCGTTGCTGAATATTTGGTGAGTGGACCGTGATGTCCTGACCTCTGAGGAGACTTGGTGCACGCGGGCAAACACACTCTTGGGCGAATGTGACAGTTTATTTTTGACCACACATACATACACATATGCGAGCGCTTTCATCTCCGCGGGCCCTTTGTGAGGGCTGCTGTGGAGCCAATGGAAATGAGGTGCCCAGCTGTGTGCCAGCCGTGGCCCCCAGCTACACACAATGACCCTTGTGTGTCTCTGCATGGAGGAATGGTTCCCGTAGCCAGCCGATGTGAATTTACATTTGTGCCTATGTAGGAACTTATTACATGGCTCTTTGGAATACTTGATGATGGTTGGCTGATCGCGGTTAAATACTTTTCTTCAGTGACAATAAACAGTATAGCTGGCCCCATTTCCCATTCCCCCACTTTTACCTTTGATTTCGTGAATAGCTGTGCTCAAGTCTCATTAGGCTACATAACAAAATAATTTAAACTCAAATGCATATTTCATGTTTATTTGCTAATTTAGCATCCAGTATGTGGTAAAATCTACTGTACAACCAGCCAGTCAATAAACGAAACAAAACAAAGTGATGCAAAACCCATCCACTTCATGATGATGTTTAATCAGTGCACATGTTTCTGTGATTCTGGGATAATTGGTTAATGATAGATATGTCATTGATCTGCTTTTTTATTGTCTGTTTCATTGTTAAAATAATACAAGACTGAAAGGATATAATTACATGCTTAGTTATCAGTATATAGCAGCATTAAATAAGACCGGAATATACGAAAAGGTATAATATACGCGATATTATGCCAATCATGGGCAATTCAATACAGCAGATATTCCTGAATAACCATATAAAGGAATTCAAACTTATTATTATTACTTATAGTTCTTGTGTCGACCCAGCATTCATTCTGTAGTGCACCGCCTTTTAAAAAAAGTGAATGACGAATGATCATTGTACTGCCTGTCAGGTGCTGGCTGAGTGGCGTGTCTTAAATAGGAAGCATAATGCAATTTATGGTGTCAATCCATTTTGAAAAACATCGGCCACATGGAAAGACTTATTGGCTGATGCCGATATTTAAAAAGTTCTGAATATCGGCCAATATATGAGCCGTGAAGTGCTGTGAAGTGTTCGCCATACATTTTCATTTTTTTTAGGAAATCACCACCGTTTATTTTGTGTAACCATACTTACTCATGAAACTACTCATGTAGTCATGAGTAAACTCATTCCTAAGGAATGAATGGTGCTAAGCTAAACACTAGCATAGTGGCATTGTGCATGCACTGAGACAGGTAGGGTAACAAATTATGCTAATTGAAATTTAGCATTAGTTATGACTTCACCACCCACAGCCATGACTAGTTAGCTTCTCCAAAGATGCATCGTATTAGTTAATCAGTGAGTTACATCATTGTACGGGAAACTCAAGTGCATCTTCTGTATGTACAGTACTTTTATGTATTTTTATTTTATTTATTTTTTATGACTGAAAAAAAAAATCTATTTTAAGGTTTTCTACATGTAGCAACTGTTCTATTTAGTTCTCCAAATGAAATAATTTATAATCTATATTATGTACTGTATTGTTATAATCTATGTTTTAATATATTATTATTTTCTATGCCCACTGTATTTATGTATTCAGCTAATAACTGTTATTTCAATTTAAAAAAAAAAAAATCTTCTTTTTATTTGAACTTCTTTTTTTTCTTTAGTTTCCACAGTTCTTCTGTACTGAGTCTGTCTCAGTTTCATCTGTTTCTTCATGTTATTCCAGACAGACGATGATGATGAGATCAGATCTCTGTGTGGAGCACTAGCTGCAAAAGGAAATCTGACTGGATTATTACAATTGATGGCAAAAGGCATGTTTGGAAATATAAGATTATATTTACTACTGACACACTACAGCAAAATATAGAAATAACTGGCTCAAAAACATTTTTGTGTTTGTAAAACTGGCCTAAGACTTAAGGACGCCCCACTGTATTCCATGGTGTTCAGTATTAGGATATGATGATTATTATTATTTTAATTATTGATTTTATTTTTTTAAATCATCTGGTCCTTGGCATGTCTTCGAATTTGGAAAGTAAAACACATGACATATCACACTTTGCCGTTATTTAGCAAAAATAAGGCCAATATGGAAAAGCCACGAGTAACAAATTCAGCACACCCTGTGATTCAGTTGCTTGTAGATCCACTTTTGGCAGCAATAACTTTGTCAGTCTCTCACATCATTCCAGATGAGTTTTGTCCCACTCTTCTTAACAATGTTGCTCCAGTTTGTTGAGGTTTGTGAGCGTTTGTTGATGCACAGCTCTCACCACTGCATTTCAATCAGGATGAGGTCTGGACTTTGACTGGACTACTGCATCCCCTTGATTCTTTTCCTTTCAGCCGTTCTGTTGTAGATATGCTGGTGTGCTTGGGATCATTGTCCTGTTGCATGACCCAACTTTAGCTGTCAGACGGACGGCCTCACATCTGACTCAAGAATACTTTTGTATAAAGAGGAGTTCCTGGTCGACTCAATGGCTGTGAGGTGCCCAGGTCCTGTGTCTTAATTCATCACTCCTCCGCCAACATGTTTTTGGTATGAGGTGTTCTGATATGCTCTTTTGGCTTTAACCAAATGATGCGCTGTGCATTATGTCCAAGCATCTCCACTTTGGTCTCGTCTGTGCAAAGGACATTGATCTAGAAGTGTTATGGTTTGTTCAGATGCAGTTTGCAACCCTAAGCAATCCTCTCATTTTCTTTTTAGAGAGAATAGGCTTTTTTCCGGCAACCCTTCAAACGTACCATACTTGTCTTTTTTTTTTTCTTTTTAATTGTACTCTTACAGACTTTCATCATTTAACATGTTAACCGAGGCCCAAAGAGTCTGAGGTGTATCTCTTGGGTTGTCTGCAAAAAAAGAGTATTGTAAGGTCTGACCATGGGGTGAATTTCCCAGGACGTCCACTCCTGGGAAGACTGGTGTCTGACTTGAATGTTTTCCACTTGTGAATAATCTTCCTCATTCTGCAATAATGGACTTCAAATGGTTTGTAAATGGCTGTATTAACCTTCCCGGATTGATGGCAGCAACAATTGCTGCTCTAAAATCATTGCTGATGTCTTTCCTCTTTGTGGTAACACACACCTGAAGTCTCCAGATCCGCAAACTGCCAAAACAGACAATATGCTTGTAATTTGCATGCTAATATATGCATGTTATACTTTCAATGCATAGTTCATAACCTTATAAAAAGGTTCCTATTTTGGACCAAAATAAATAAATAAATATTTTTGCTATTACAAGCTGAAGAACCCCAATCTGGTACCATTTATAACCAATTTTATTAAGAGTGTACATTATTATGACTGCAAACTTAATAATAATATAAAAAATCTAGATATATTTAATAACCATGTAATTTTTACCATTGCATGGTGAATCTACAGTGATATGAAAACATGTACATTAGGACTCAATCCTGCACAGTGTATTAATCAGTTTCTCTTAAAACATCTCTTTTTCTCCAGACTCCAGTGCGTGATGTTCAGTCTCCCGCTGCTGTGGCGTGTGATAATTGCCGTGCACGGACCACCCGCAGCCCCTCGCAGAGCGAGACACGCAGAGCTCATCTCCCGGATTTCAGCACAAGGCACCCACCGCTACCACTGGCTCAGCCGCTGTCTCGTTTTATGCTAAATTAACCAACATAAATTGGCCGAACAGAGCAAAAAAAAAATGGATTAATGGCTAGGGGTGTCTGCTGAAAAACAGAGAGTGGGTAGAGAGAGAAAGTTTTGGAGAGGAAAACAAGACCAAACCAGAATGAAAGATCGCTCATAAAGTTAAAACCAAAGCCAGACGGAACTGAATGCTCGGGGTTTCAGATATTCCCTTTGAACAGAGAAATTCTTTCATAACTAGAGACTTTTTGGACTATTTTTGGGGCCTGAGAGCGGCGCAGGGAAGAAATAAAGCCACATGCACGAGAATAGAAGGAAATTGTAAAAACACACACGCAAATAAAAGAGTTTAACTTGTGGCAAATAGTTAGTTTGGGGGCTGGAGGAGTGGGCAGCTACAATGAAAGATGAAAGCTGTTAGGGTTTCTGGAGTATTATCACCAACCCTATGCAACACAAGAGTTAAACATAAGTCTAAGGTGAAGGTTTGTTGTGAGTTGTGTGTTGGTGTTGTTCAAGAGAAGTCCAGGAGAATCCTTGGGGATTCACATACCTGATTCCTCTCTGAGAAAAGTTTTCTTTTCATTGTTATCATCATCATCATCACTTTTGAATTTGTCCTTGTTTAGGTATCAAGAAGCCAAAATTAAAGGTTAACAGCAATCCAGACTTTCATGACATCTCCAAACACATTTATTTTTTTCGGCTTGAAGGGTAAGTTCACACAAAAAAAGAGAGAGACAATTCCGTAATTATTTGCACTTATGTCTCTAAGACTTTTGTTTATTTTGTCCAAGACATTTGTTCATTACAAGTATCCATTGCAAATAATTTTAATCAAACCTTAGAGATTTCAATAAGAGTCTGTTTCAACAAAAAGATGACACTTCTGTAGTACTTCAAAATCAACTGTAAAAGAAATCCACTTGAATTGAGCACTTCAGTATGTTTCCTGAAGAGATACAACCACTTTAAACAGTACTGTCAACTGATTTAATTTAGACATGTATTCATGTATAAACATTGATCAAGGCGCACGGAGTAAGCAAATGGTAAACAGAAGCACAGACATGCTGGTTTGATGCAAAGGAATCAGCAGGGTTTGTTCTGATGCACCAAGCAATATGGCTGACCTTCTGTTTATATTGATTTTATGCTTTCTGGCTTTTAAGATTTTTTGATGTTAGAAACCAAGATCTGGATTTTATTCAGAAAAATAAATAAATATTTATACTGGAACTGAAATGATGTTCTTGCATGTCTACCAATACTGACTGAATACAAAATAACATTTTAATTTAGGGACCAAGTCTCACTAGAACTAGAAGCTTATTAGCATGCTTATGACTAGCATAATAGCTGTGCTTTGAACTATGTTTTTAAAGTGCTATACTTAATGGGGTTCTAACATTGGTAACACTAAACTAGGGAAGCATGTTTACTTTTAACTAGTTGCTTATTAGCATGCATATTACTAGCATATTGGCTGTTTATTAGCACATATTAATGCCTTCTTCTGCATGACTATATTTTAGATCCCTTAATCCAACCTATACCTAAGCTCAAAAACTAACTAAATAAATATTATTAAGCAGAAAAAAATACTAGTTTATTAAGGCAAAAGTCAAAGTTAAAAGTGAGAATTTTTAATTCTAAAAGTATGACTGAACACTGTATTAAAATATTCTGTAAGAGTAAAATTTTGTTGAATTCTAGAACAAATTACAAATAATGCGTTGGTTCCTTTCAGTGAATCAGAAACATAAACAGCCTACAAGCAAGCAACACTCTCTGGCAATCATGCTTAATATCAATGGCGAGGCCAGACATGTTTTAATTGAGTGGACCTGGGTAACATAGCGTGGACCTAAGGGTTGTGTGATAGACGATAGAATCATGTATCAATGATAGTCAGAGATATTGATGATAGCAGATGATAGCAGAATATATTAGGATATTAAACATTATTTTATTAATGTATTCAATTATAATAATAATAAGTATTATTATTTTTATTAGGCGGCCTATTATAATTCGGCTATCAAACTGCCCAGCTATTTCACTTCAGCTCCACATTTCACACACACACACACACACACACACACACAGGATTAGAGCCTGTAGTCGGTGAAGTTGTTGTAACACTTTGACTCGGCTATCTCGTTGTATCGTCGATCTCATGGGCTGACGATATGACGATTTGAAAAATGAAAGTGGACCTTTTTGGAATAGCCTACATGAAAACAAAATGAATAAATAAAATGAAAAAAAGGTAATGTGATTTTTGTGATCGGGACAACTTTGTATGCATGATGGTGAGTTTTCCTCTGTAACTATTTACAAAGTCAGTGAGTGTATGATCTGGTCAGATATTAAAAATAGTGTATTCCACTAATAAAGTAGTTTCGCTTTCACAATGAAACACACAGCGTCTCCACAACCTGGTGGCAGTGGCAAATGTGAGAATAAAACACCTTCTTTCTTTGTGTGAACATTTGGGTGGTGTTATGCAAATCTTCCCACATCGTGATGTAGACATGTTAGGTAGGCATGGATGACTCTTAACTTTTATAAAGCATATCTCTTTGGATTTGAGACTTTAGTCGTTGCAATTTTACAGATCTTATATACCATGTTCTAGGGTTGTATTTGTCTGGTTTCAATGTTGTCTAAGAAACTTCAGAGCATGTTCTGCCAGGTACTCGACCTGCTTGTGTAAATCACCCAGTTATTCATTATAGATTTGTGCATTCTGGTGAATGATCAGACCTAAGTCAAGTTTATGATGAATCCGTGTTTGCCCATGTACATGACCATCACAAACACATGCTAGCTTAACTGACAGCCCCCTCCGCCAACTGTCTGTATGCCAGTCATGTTCAGAGAGTGAGTGAGGGGGTGGCAACTTCTTTAAAGATGTGGGAATGAGGGCACACACACACACAGAGAGCCTGGGCCTCTGCTTTCACACATTCCAGTTGAGGGCATATTGAGCTCATTAACATTACTAACTAACAATGCCTCTTTGTACTGGCAAATGGGGTTCGAGAAGGCGCCAAATTGCCTCAAGTGTCTTAGTGTGTGTGAGAATGCTTGAGTGTGTGGTGTCTTCGTTTGTTGTGTGTGTGTTTCTGTAAAGGGGGAGGGGTGGTAACATGTATATCATGTTACACAGACATGGGTTATGATACTGCCATGCTAATGTATGAATATCCCAGCGATCTCTGTGATTTGAAATTTGCACAAGCTTCTTTGTACACCTTGTCAGAGACATTTATGCTCACATAAAGAAATTTTGATTACTGTGGAAAAGTACATCCCTCAAAAAAGAGACATTTAGTAGTTCTCTAGTTAGCATTAGCATTGCTGTTGTACTTTATAGGTGCTGCTTGTAATATTGACAGCCATGATCTCAGCCAAAAACTGGAAACTTTTCATATGTTTCGACTGTTCGTTTACATGACAACAGCATTTTGGGCACTGAAAAAACAGGTTTTTGAAAACAGTTTTCAAAGTACAGCATTTATCGTTTCCGTGTAAACACTCAGTACGGGAATCGGCCTCTAGTACGTGTTAGCTATGTATACATGCACAGTAAGTGTCGAGCAAGCACGAACAAATAAACACAGCAATGGCGGAGTACATGGTAGTGCTGTTGCTGCTCAAGAGCTAATGTTTCTTCTGCAAAGTGTGGATTTTCTTCACCAATATTACAACCAACAGTGGAGACGCATTATATTCAACACATAATCGTTACTTCCCTACAAGTACTGTTTACAGCAGTAAACAACTACTGACTTGGCATACGTCAAACAGCGTTTAGTCCGTTTTCGAGAGAATAGTGTTAATGCGACTAGTCTGAAAACGTTTGTGGTGTGTACATGAAACTTTTTAAAAACACAAGGGAAAACTTTTCTGTTTTTGACTACTTTGTTGTCGTATTAAATTAGTCGTAGGTGTCCTACATTACAGATGATGGATTTCCTATAGACAAAAGTAGAAACAAAATAATTTATTTTAATGCAAAATATTTATAAATAATACTATTATTGTACATACATTAGTACATGTTGGAATATGTAACAGTCGACAAGAATAATAAGTGATGAAAATGTTTACCGTTAGCTTTTGTAAACTACTGCAGTTTCACTATTGGACATTCAAGGTTACAATATACATTTCTATAATGTGTTACTGTATTTATCTGCTGACAAGATAGCTAGACAACTAACTCATATTTAATTATAGGCCACATAACGCTTGGCAATAAAAAGGAATTAAAAGCTTGGCCTTTTTCACTGAACATGAATCAAAACACTAGATGAATATGTATATAATCAAATGGAAAAACAGCGACAATAACAACAACATTTCCTTACATGATTCGAAATGTGCGCTGTATATCCAAGAGTATATCACATTTTTTTGGAAATCTAAACCCTTCAATTTCTGATTATTTATAAATACGTGTAAGCTCCAGGCCAGAGGGAGCACCCAACAAATGAGCAACAAGGATCCGATTATAATTTTGAACAAGATAATTAAATTAATTATCACATGGCACGTGTTTCTCTAACACATGGTCTATACATTGAGTCTCCATCTCATGTGAGTGCACTCTTCACAAAAATAATTAGCACCAAACTAATGAATGCAACTGTAATATCTACAACACACTTGCGATTAAAGCTGAATTCTTGTCAGCTACTGTCACACAAAGGACACGCTGCCCTTAAACACATTCTCACAAGGTTTAAAGCTATGATGTTAATGAATAAGAGATGTGTAAAACTACAAACATTCATAACTTACAGTACAAGCCGGTGGGTTGTCTGAATGACAAGGTTTCTTAAACGGACACTTCAACCTAAAATGCTAATTCATCATTTACTCACCCTCACTCCAAACCTGTATAACATAATTTCTTTTGTGGAACATTAAAGGAGACATTTTTATAAATGAAAGTCAATGTTAGGTTTCCAATATTCTTCAAAATATCTATACAAACACAAAAATACATACAGGTTTGGAATGACATAAGGATGTACTTTAAGGAAGCATTGGTTTAGAACTAATTTTTATAAACATTGTTCATTTAGATGAATTTATCTAGCACAAAAGTGAGTTGGAAATCTACTGTAGATCAATGAGTCAGCTCACTACTTGACCCATTCCCAAAATGTACCATGAGGTATGGCTATTTATTTACTCTCACCAACGCTTCCTCTACTACCCTACACTTTCCCCTCCAGCCTCATACTTGCATCATGAGAGAGAGAGACAGACAGTGAGGAAGGAAAAGGTTAAAACAGGCCGTCTTTCAAATGCTCTTCATCGGCTGCTGGCCTGCATAATTTATGGGCTTGTTACTGTAATCAAAAATTCTTATTTATTTGGAAGGGTTGTTGGGGTAGGGGGTAGAGAGAGGAGAAAGAAAGAGGGAGACAGTATATACCACACACACACACACACACACACACACACACGCTCCAGCTTTTCATGTGAAACGAGGTGCTGCTTTGTTGTCCCCTGGGTGGGTCCTACAGCGCTCTCTGACACACATAAACACAAAGACACATGCATTCCTAATAAACTCTCTCACACACATGCATATTAAAATTGCTTCTTTAAAAATCTTGAAAAAACTTTATGATGGATGCAGTGCAGTGTGATGTCTGTCCCTCAGGGCGGGGTCCGACCGCTCGCTCGCAAACACACATGCACACGCATAAACACAAACTTAGTGATTAGTCTTACTTCAAGCACATGTGTAGACGCCAAAGCAATGCCACAGAGAGCTCGCACGATCAGAAGCACAGTCCGTAAGTTTACTGGGTGTGCTTTCCCAATCCTTATCATTAAGAAAGACAGGATACACTCAGTATTTCAAATTCACAAACATTGGTAAGATCTTACGCACAGATCTAAAGGAAAAAGTTTCCTTATAAGCCTGGGAAACTCCAGCAGAGAGGTTTGGTTGGCTGGCTCTCTGGCCACCACGGGTTTCCAAAAGTGTCTGCCATCCAATGTGTTTCTGTGTCAAGAAAGTGAGATTGATGTGTTCTGAGAAGGTAAGAATCCTGCAGTGACTCTGCAGCAATAAATATCTTTAAATTAGTGTGTTGAAGGAATCATATTGTGCGTCCACATCTTTTGAAATATAGATCGTGTAATAACAGTACAAATAAATGTTGTTCTAAGAACTCTTTTTCCAATGGTATGACAAATATTGATAATGTTATAAGAATGTTCCAACAGTATTACTTATAACATTTTGTCCTAACCTTTGCATTACATCTAAAACAACAACAACAGCAACTTGAAGAATGTTTCCTGCTAGCTGGAAACTGACACACTACTAAACAGTTTTGTAATACACCATTAAACTTAGTGGAAACCTAACTTTACAGTACATAATAAACAAGCAAACAAATAAATAAATAAATAATATTTATATGGGTGCATCTGACCAGGTGTAATCTCTCTGCATCTGTGACAAAAAAAAAAAGACAAACAGCAAGCACTACTCTACACTGCTCAAAACTTGCATATGAATCAGAGGTAAATTCTTTCTATAATTCTATAATACTCTTTAAATATACTTAAACTGTGAGTCAGAAGCAGCAGAATGTCTTTACAAAGATGGAATTGCCCCACTTCAGAGAAACAGTCTTTGTGGGTAGATGGTGTTATAGGCTACTCTCACAGAAAACAGTCCTCTGTAAAATGCGCAGCACACATCTGAATATTTTGGTTGAACAGTTCTGTAACAGTGTTGTAAATAGAACTTAACCACTGATTCCTAGTTGTGTCCTCTTTTGGAAGACCAAACTAAGTATTTTTGCTTTCACAACGAAACATAGCGTCTTCACAACATGACTTCGGCGGCAAGAGCAAGAATCAAAGTTAAGCCTTCTTTCTTTGCGTGAACATTTGTGTGGGGTTATGCAAAACTTCCTACATCGTGATGTAGACATGTGGGGCATGTTAGAATGAGGTGTTTTAGGAGGACGTGAACAAGTCTTTTATAAAGATTATCTCTTTGGATTTGAGACTTTAGTCTTTGAAACTTTAGGGACCTTATCTATTCATGAAAAGGCAGATGTAAAAGCTAATATTTAGTTGCAGATCCCTTGCATGCAATCAGAGCAGTGAGTCTTCAGCCCATAGACATCACCAGACTCTTGGTCTTCTGCTTTGAAATGCTTTTCCCCAGCCTTTAATGCAGTCAATTCCAACTGTTGCTTGTTTTGGGGAGTTTCTGTCTTTAGTCTCCTCTTCATCAGGTTTAAATCTGGAGATTGATTTGGGCAATCTTAGACTTTAAATGTCCTTGCCCTGATAAAGTCCTTGACTGAACTGGCAGGGGGTTTTGGGTCATTATTTTGATCCAATATGGAGTGCTTTCTAATGAGTTTGGTGGCATTTTCTTGAATATTGGTAGCCAAGATGATTTTGTACCCTTCCAAATTCATTCTGCTACTGCCATCATACATTAGGTCATCATTAAAATGAAGAGGTCCTGTTCTAGAAACAGCCATGCATGCCCATGAAGCGACACCACCTCCACCGAGCTTTACAGATGATGTTGTATGCTTAGGATCATTTGCAGTTCCCCTTTTTCTCCATGGTTTTGCTTTCCAATCACTTAGATAAAGGTTCATCTTTGTCTCATCGGTCCATCAACTCAGTTCCTAAACTCGATCAGGTCATCGTAGGTTGCTGATGTTGCCGGTAGTTTGCAAGTTTCCAGGGGCTTCCATGCCCTTTGTTTTTCCTACCGTTCTAACTGACTTTCTCTTTTCTTTTAGCATCCAAATTGCTTGCTTTTCTTTCAGAGTCGCCTTCCTCATCTTCACCCTGGTTTGTGTGTGTTATCATCGAATGCAAGACTTAGAACGCAGAAGCAATGGATATAACTGATAAGAAACATTCCCTGCTTTTACTATCTGAAGAATTAATGAACTTGACATTCCAATTAAAGAGCTCATGTGTGTGTTTGTGTTTGGTGTGCGTGTTTGTGTGTGTGTGTGTGTGTGTGTGAAGTGTCCCACCCGGGCTGTGGTGGCTTCCCCAGAGATGAGTATGGAGCATCTCACACAGTTGGAATCTTGTAAAACGCTGCGGTTCAAACCAGCGTCTCAAATGCTGACCTCAGAGCTATGACAGTCAGAACACACTTATCACTGTCCCAAAGCCTGTCCAACCCCAGAAGCAGAAACATCTGTATCTCAACACAAACACAGCTTTAGACTCCATCAGGTCCATCAGGTCCATTCCTGTGTTCATGGATGACTCTTATTTCAGCTATTTGAAACCAATTTGGAGGTGTTTATTTTTGTGTGTTTGGAGGAATTAAAGAAATGTTCTTAAAGCGATAGTTTAACCAAACATTATGTTATCATTTGCTCACCCTGGTGTTATTCCAAATCTGTAGGCTGGTATCTTTTTTGTGGAAGCAAACAAAGACAAAATCTGACAAAATTACTATATATATTTTTATTTTATTATTATTATTTTTTTTATTATTACATTTTAACTCAAAAACCTGATACTTTAGCTTTAGGCCAGTGCTTAAGCTTGCACTTGCTAACTTACTCTTCCATTCCAGGAAGTATTATTATATAGTGTTAATTTACAGCTTTCATAACATAGACCCTCACAGTCTGTGTTCCAGTTCATTTATAGCTTTAAAAGAATCGTTGAAGGTGCATTCAGTAGTTATTTACCTAGCTAACAGTGCTGTTCTTTGTGTACATTCAATTTCACATCAATAACACACTGGTTTAATATGCTGCAATGCCATCTGTCTCTGATCACTATGATTGGCACTGAATATTATTTAACTATTAAAAAAAAAAAAACTTGGGAGTAACTATTCAGGGTTTTTTGTATGCTTTTTTTTTTCTTTGTTGCTCTTCCTGCTTAATTAATGAATTTAATTAATTCATTAAGGGGGGGGGGGGGGTGAAATTCATACTGACAATCATACTGAGTTTTTTACACTGTTAAAAAATTGGATTCCCATGCTAAACATGGACAAAGTTTCAAAAATTAAGTTGTTAAGTTAAGTTGTTTTTTCGAGTATGGGTCTGTGTGACGTTAGATGGAGCGGAATTTCCTTATATGGGTCCTGAGGCACTTCTGCTGGAAGAGCGCGCGCTCCCGTATAGCAGAGCGGACGAGACATTCACTGATCAGAACGAGAGCGAAATGTCACAAAAGAAGTGTGTTTTTGGTTGCCAGGGCAAGACAACCCTGCAAAGATTAAATTTCAGCCTCTGGATCTGGTTCTGGATCATAAATATACGCTGAATCTGACTGTTAGCCATGGTTTGTTTGGGATGATGGTTTTTTCCTCACGGTAATGTCACAGTTTCCAAACGCTCTCAACACAAAAGCCTACTGGCGCTCGTGATTCTTTAGCTCCGCCCACACGTCACGCCTCCAGCCGGTCATATTTTTCCGGGAAAAATGGTACAGACTATCTTTCTCTTATAAATATAATAAAAATAAAGATTTTTTGGAGTTATGAAGGATGCAGTACTACTCTATAGGTACTCAAGATTAACAGGATATTGAGTGAAAACGAGCATTTCACCCCCCCCTTTAATTTATATATTTATTTGGACCAACCTGTTGTCTTCACTAAGATTTCTTCTTTTCTCCTTTCATATAAAGGACATGACATGATTACATGTTCTACTCTTCTTTTACTTGGCAAACCATCATGTGTCCCCGTCATATAGAGTTAAGATTCCAAAATCCAATTCAGATGTGTCTTTACCGCTCTACTTAGGAGTGATTTTACTTTATGCTCCTTTGTATCTAATGAAAATATTGTCCCAACAGTACTTCCAATTTCCATTGCATGCTTCTAATATTAAATGCTTTCCTTCTGTTCTGCTGAGTTTAATATTGCTTCCAATATCCCAGCCTTAATGATGTTGGGCCATTTTGTCTGCTTCTTCATTTCCCTGAATTCCAACATGTGCTTTTACCCACATAAAATGAGTTCATATTCCAAGCTGCCTTAAACTCTAGCGTAATCATAATTCCTGTTAAGACTTTGCTTAGATTTGTCTGAAAATGATTTTAAACTCCACCACTGACTCAGAACCAATTATAACTGTATTTGGCCTCACTTTATGAACCCAACCCAACATCATTTGAAACACTATCATCTCGGCCGTTTATGATGTTCCTTCTGTAATTCTCCCAGTTTTTCCTTTTAGAAATTCTGGAACGATCACCAAAATACTCAACGCTACAGAAGCGTCATCCAGTGATTGTGAGTATTCTCTCTGACATTTAATTGATAATACTGATGATGAACTAGGAAGGAGCCCATTTCTCATTGCAGAAATCTTATCTCTTGTCCATTAGATTTGTTTCTCAGGCTTTGCTCTCATCTGGAGTTTTGGGTGGTGGGTGTGTGAAGAGTGAAGTGAAGTGAAGAGGCCCAATAACTAAGCTGGCACAATTACATAGTTAAATCATTTGAGCTGTGAATGGGATGTGATAATGTTTTTATCCTGCATGCTTAATGTGGTTGTTTTTAACATAATAAATATGTTGAGTATTTTTACATACTTTTTTGTTATGAAACGTTATGACATTGTTAGCACTTTCCAAAATAATATAAACATCTCATTTTCACATTCATCCTGCTACTACATATGTTTTTTTTTGTTAAAAGGTTTTTGCCACGTACATTTTTTAAAGTGTAACAATAACACAATATAAGAACAGTGAGAGAAAAAGAGTGAAATCAAATATTGTTATTTGCATTTTATCATTGTTGTCTATATTGTTGTCCTTTTGAATTCAAGGGATGCCATATATTTTCCATTATTCATAAATAACTGGCATAATACCAATGCTCTGGTCATATTTTATTTAATTACCAAAAAAGGAAATGTTATTTTGGTTGTATACAGCTTATTTTCTCATTTGCAGTTTGGTACTGATCATTTTCGGTAATTCAGATATGTAAACGGCTTTGTATTTGCATTTCAGTCTCAGTCTCATTGCAGTTATTGCACATCCTGTTATCTGTTGACTGTGCATAAGAATCAGCAATCAGCTTTCAATTGTGTGATACATAGTTGCCAATGTTCCTGTGTAACTAATGCAGTATTAACAAGTCTATGTAAATACACCTTTGTGTGATAATACATCACTTCTTGCACACTGAAACAAATGGTCCACCCAATTTTCCTGCTAAAGCCAATTTCATAACTTGATATAATCTTGGGATAAGGATAAATGTTTTAACAGGTTTGCTGACAATAGAGGGTCTCAAGTGCGAGACTTACCTCACACACACCCACCTGCACATATTTTGTCACAGCATGTGGACAGCCTTTTCAAATGGCATTTTAAGTTTCTATCCAATTTTTACTGAAACCCCCTAGGGGACTTTTCTTGTCATTGTCACCTTTGGGGTTGTACAGCTTTAGAAAGCTTTGTATTGTGAAAAGTGCTATACAAATGCATGAACAATTGAATTTTTATATTTTATTGTTAAATAAAGGAGGCTTTGCTCATCCAAGACTCTCTCTTTCTGATGCAAGGGTGTGTATTCTGTACCATTGAGGCAAGCGGCGTCCCACAAGGCTTAATGACGGGACCGTATCTGAACAAAGGGATATGCGTTTGCATTTCAGCTGTGTAAATGTATTTGTAAGCAAATAATCTCTCTTTCTCTCTAGGGCAAACATTCCAGAAATACCCCATCAAATACACCTTGGTGGAACTGCCAGACGTTTCTTTGGCTCTTAATTGGCAAACCTCAAATTGAGGTGTGACTTGTACGTCTGCAATGAACCTAGCAGTGCTGTGTGTGCAGGCGGTGAGGACAGTGTGTAGTATGTTACACCCGTCACAGACCTCCCCTCACTCCCCCCAACTGCCATCACACCAGCGTGGGGTAGTAATTGATTCTCCTCATGCCATTAGTCTTTGAGACAGGGATGCACCAACAAGGGAGGGTGCTGTCACTTAGAGCCGGTAATGGTGGCCAGTTTACACTCACACATTCTCACGCAATGCAAAACTAACACACACACACACAAACACACATTACTTTTGTCCGGGAAATCAAGGGCAAAGTATAGCCACACATGCTAAATGAATGCATACACAAAAGCAATTTCATAAAAAGAGAAAAATGTAATATTCATCTTTTTAATGCAACATAAGGTTAAAGCATAGCTTGTCTGCTGAGCTGATATTACCAGTAGCCACTGCGACCCAATTTATTCAACATGTTTATATGTACACGTATATACATGTGCAATATACATCTGCCTGGCACCCCTGTTGACTGTGGATGTGTAAGTATCTCAGCCTCAGACAGCACACCTGAGATTCACTGACAGTCATATTGCAGAAAAATTGAAAAGCACTTGTGAAAATCACAAGCTCCAAATTAGATTGTCAGACGGCAATGCAGCTACCTGGAGTTGCACAAGTTTAGGAATTATATGTTCCACTCATTAACTACATTAACAAGCAATGAACAGCTGTATTTTAATAAGTTAACATGAACAAAGATTATTGAATATTGTAACAAATGCATTGCCCATTGTTATTTAAATGTTAGTTAAGGTTAAAAATGGGAAATTGTTGTGAAGTATTACTGGAAAAGCTTTCAGTAATGAATGATTTAATGGTATAATAATCAGCAATTTTTAGCAAAATTTACAGATTGTGGTTTCAAATCTTAAAATTTCAGAACTGAAAAACTGGCTCTATTTCAGCAATGGAATTATGGGAAATGGAATTAAAAAGCCATTCTCAGCTCAAAAAAGATAAACCTGGTTTTAAAAACATTAAGTGTTTTGTTTGATGCTAAATAAATGCAAGGATGGATGGATGGATGGACAGACATCAGATATGTTAAAATTTTAGTTTAAACTCTAGTTGGAAATGTTATTTAAAATAAAAGCAGGTGTATAAACACTAGGAGGCTGTAAAATCAGACTAGTGAGTAGATGAGTTCACCTGAATCAGGCATAAATGATGTATGTTGTACAAAGCATGAAAATATCTTGAGCTTGTTTTGACCATGGACCTTATTTCAGACATTTAACCATCTCTGAGCCACAGGAAAATGACATCTTGTCAACACGGACTGGTAGATGACAAAATCACAAACCCTGTCGTGATATCATTGAAGAAGCTGGAAAAAAACCTATTTCCATATTTCATCATGACACAGCTACTTCAGAATGGCAATCAATGGTTTTTCACACACTGTAATGGTGTAACCAGACGTTGCTAAACATTAAAGGTTCAAGAGCCACTGTACACAACAGAGACCATCCCAAGAGGTTATTCCCATCTTCACCACCAGCAATCTCACAGTCAGTCATTAACATTAGTGTTTCCATGACGACACATTGTCATTAGCTCAAGCGTCTGTACAGTCATAGTCATCACCATAACAATCAGCGGCTGGATCTTTGTGGCTACATTAGCCGTAGTGACTGTCATGTTGATATCACCCATCAGGTTCATACGTCAAGTCCTTCACACATTCTCCAACAGATCATTTGAAGTTGCCTGTTAATTGGAGGCGCTACTCTTTTCTTTATCTATTTTTGTTTGGCTGTTGACCAACGTGAGCGTGGTCCTCGATTGCCCGCATCTCTGGGTCGACTAATTAAGACTCCAGAGAGCCGCTAATTGCTGTTGCGTGCCTCTCCGTGAAACTTCTCTCCTGTTACTGCCCAGAAAAATGAGTGCAAGAACGCGGCGAAATTAAAAGGCTTATGTAAGCTTGTGGTGGAACTATTAAATACTAAGCAACTCTCTTTTTTTTTGTCTTGTGGTGAACTGCCACTTGATTTAATAGGGCTCATTAAAAGTGCATATCACATATAGAGCCTCTCCCAACTTGACACACACACATGTGCATACACAACTTCAGAGGAGCAGAACATAAGGGAACACGTAATAAGGAGTCTGGAAGCTGGTGTGCAGAAGCTGCGGCCAAGTGAACATTGTCAGTGGATATCAAAGCAAATATTGCATATGTTAACATCAAATACCAAAGGTAAAGTGCGCAATTTACAAACGGCATCATGGGACTACATAATAACTCAATGTTATGAAGGGAATTTGAAGGATGACTCAAACTCTCTGGCACAGTGATAGGACATTTCTAGGTTGTTCTCTGGCTAAAACACGTCATTGACGGCATTAGTTTTCGACTGGAGAAAGCAATGTTATGGATGGAGGACTCGTATTTTAGCCAGAAGTAAGCCAGCTGTTTATCATCTGTTTGGACTCTCATTCTGACGATGCTTATTCATTGCAGAGAATCCATTGGTGAGCAAGTGATATAATGCTAAAATTACTTCAAATTTGCAGCAAATTAAATGTTTTAGTTGAACTGTTCCTTTAAGTTTCAGGACTGGGCAATATGGAAATATATTATGAAGATATTAAAGGAGCTTGCAACAGGAGACAGTCACTCCTGTTGTATTAACAGGGCAATTCGAAAATTACACATATTAGGAAATATAGTTGAGTGTAAATTACTGTGAATACCTACTGTATTACATTCTGATCCCTAGACACAACCCATTCTCACTCCAAATGCGTCAAAAACCGAAGCATGGTCAAGCGCCCCTAGCGTCACTTTTATGACGCCAACTAGACATGTATAGGGCCCCTTCCATTTAAAATCTGTGTCATTTTTTTTGGTGCTTTCAAACATATTTCTTGAATGAACATCTTGGACAAACAGACCAAAATTCAGAGCCATTGATGAAGTCAGGGTTGAGTAGATCCACAGCAGTGTTTTAACAACCACCACACACCACCACTGTTTTAGTTATAGTTGTCTCAGCAAATTAAACTGGAAAAAGAGAACATATTTTAATATTGAAAAAAAATGAGACACGCTAGCTTTAAAGACTGCAAACATATGAATTTATAAACCACTGGACCTGGAAAAAAAGCATGAAAAAGAAAGCTATAAAACACTGGATGTGTGAAAAAGAATAAAATAAAAAAAGTTATGAGACACAATTAAGTTATGAACAGGGATCAGGCACATCGGCAGATATCCTTGAAAAACGGCTACACTTCAAACGCTGTACTTATGATGCTCAGTAAAAGGACCCCGAAAGAAATCGAAGGAACGAGAAACAAAACAAAAAAGGGGGAAAAAATCAGCAAGGGCTGGAAATGAGTCCAATTCATGCAGAACTTCAAACGTGCAGTCTTCAAAGTTGCATAACATTAAAAGGCAAGCGTTTCTCTCACTCTTTCTCTGTGCATGCTCAACATCAACATCAAAACACACACAGAGGGCGAAGTCTCGCGTCTCATCACACCAACACACTCTTAGTCCTTCTCAAACTTCTTCTGATACACACACACGTCTCTGGGGTTAGCTTCCTCTGGCCCTGCAGTCCTGTCTTGTCTTCTCTCGTTTCATTTCGTCCCACTCCATCCTTTTGACTGCAGAAAAGTGACTTAAGAGGCTACGAGGCTCTGAATGTGTAATAGTTTGACCAGATTCCTCAAAGGTTTAAATTGTTAACACATGCCAGTTCAGACGCATGATTGATGGAGACGCTGAAGAGGGACTTCAGGAGCCTGATCGAGACGGTTCGCAGCACGACGCCCGCGGCGACGATCGTCGTGTCAGGACCACTGCCCACGTATCGACGAGGACACGAAAGGTTCAGTAGACTTTTTGCTTTAAATGAATGGTTGTTGTCATGGTGTAAAGAACAGAAACTGCTATTTGTTAATAACTGGAATCTTTTCTGGGAGCGTCCTAGACTGTTTCGCGCTGATGGATTACACCCCAGTCGAGTCGGAGCGGAGCTTCTCTCTGACAACATCTCCAGGACACTTCGCTCCATGTGACTAGTAAGACAATTCTCAAATAACCATTATGATGAGTTTTGTTCCACCCGCTTAAATGATAAAAGTACTTGTGCTGTAAAACCTATTAAGACTGTGTCTGTTCCCAGAATAGTGAGGTCAAAATATAAATATAAATATAATGTAGGATCTAGAAAAAATCTTATCGTAATTAAACCAGAAAAATGTAAAGTAAATGAACAAAAACAATTTTTAAAGTTTGGGCTCATAAATATTAGATCACTCACACCAAAAGCAGTTATTGTAAATGAAATGATCACAGATAATAGTTTTGATTTACTCTGCTTGACTGAAACCTGGCTAAAACCAAATGATTATTTTGGTCTAAATGAGTCTACTCCACCAAACTACTGTTAAAAGCATGAGCCCCGTCAGACTGGTCGTGGCGGGGGTGTTGCAACAATATATAGTGATATTCTCAATGTTACCCAGAAAACAGGATACAGGTTTAACTCTTTTGAAATACTAATGCTAAATGTTACTCTGTCAGACATGCAAAAGAAATCTAATGTATCTCTTGCTCTGGCTACTGTGTATAGACCACCAGGGCCGTATACAGAATTCCTAAAAGAATTTGCAGATTTCCTCTCAGACCTTCTAGTTACAGTTGATAAGGCGCTAATCATGGGAGATTTTAATATTCACGTTGATAATACAAATGATACATTAGGACTTGCGTTTACTGACCTAATAAACTCCTTTGGAGTCAAGCAAAATGTCACCGGGCCCACTCATCGTTTTAATCATACACTAGATTTAATTATATCGCATGGCATCGATCTTACTGCTATAGATATTGTACCTCAAAGTGATGATATTACAGACCATTTCCTCGTATCGTGCATGCTGCGTATAACTGATATTAACTATATGTCTCAGCGTTACCGTCTGGGCAGAACTATTGTTCCAGCCACCAAAGACAGATTCGCAAATAACCTGCCTGATCTATCTCAACTGCTATTTGTACCCAAAAATACACATGAATTAGACAAAATTACTGACAACATGGGCACTATTTTCTCTAATACATTAGAAGCTGTTGCCCCAATCAAATTGAAAAAAGTTAGAGAAAAACGTACTGTACCATGGTATAACAGTAATACTCACTCTCTCAAGAAAGTAACTCGTAGTCTTGAACGCAAATGGAGAAAAACTAACTTAGAAGTTTTTAGAATTGCATGGAAAAACAGTATGTCCAGCTATAGACAGGCTCTAAAAACTGCTAACCAAAACAATCCAAGGTTTTTATTTAACACAGTGGCTAAGTTAACAAATTACCAGATGCCACCTGATTCAAATATTCCACCAACGTTAAATAGTAATGACTTTATGAATTTCTTCACTGATAAAATAGATAACATTAGAAATACAATAGTGAATGTAGATTCTACAGCATCTAACACTTCAGTTTCATCCATCGCACCCAAACATAAACTGCAGTGCTTTACAACCATAGGACAGGAGGAGCTAAATAAACTTATCACTGTATCTAAACCAACAACATGTTTATTAGATCCTGTACCCACTAAATTACTGAAAGAGCTGTTACCTGTAGCCGAAGAACCGCTTCTCAATATCATAAACTCGTCGTTATCTTTAGGACACGTCCCAAAACCATTCAAGCTGGCGGTTATCAAGCCTCTTATTAAGAAACCAAAACTAGATCCTAGTGTACTGGCAAATTATAGGCCTATTTCAAATCTTCCATTTATGTCTAAAATTTTAGAAAAAGTTGTGTCTGCTCAATTGAGCACCTTCCTGCATAAAAATGATCTGTATGAAGAATTTCAGTCAGGTTTTAGGCCCCACCATAGCACAGAAACTGCACTTGTTAAAATTACAAATGACCTGCTCCTTGCGTCAGACCAAGGCTGCATCTCATTTCTAGTCTTACTTGATCTTAGTGCTGCGTTCGACACCATAGATCATGACATACTCATAGATCGATTACAAAACTATACAGGTATTCAAGGGCAGGCTCTAAGATGGTTTAGATCCTACCTGTCCGATCGCTACCATTTTGTTTACTTAAATGGGGAGTCATCTCATTTATCATCAGTAAAATATGGAGTGCCACAAGGATCCGTCCTAGGTCCCCTTCTATTTTCAATATACATGTTGCCCCTTGGTAATATTATTAGAAAATACGGAATTAGCTTCCACTGTTATGCTGATGATACTCAGCTATATATATCAACGAGACCAGATGAAACTTCCCAATTATCTAAGCTAACAGATTGTGTTAAAAATGTAAAAGATTGGATGACAAAGAATTTTCTCCAATTAAATTCGGATAAGACGGAGATATTAATTATTGGACCAAAAAACACTACACAGAATCTTGTAGATTACAATCTGCAACTAGACGGATGTACTGTAACTTCCTCTACAGTCAGAAATCTGGGTGTTATATTAGACAGCAATTTGTCTTTTGAAAATCATATTTCCAATGTTACAAAAATTGCATTCTTCCATCTTAGAAACATTGCCAAGCTACGAAACATGTTATCTGTTTCTGATGCAGAAAAGCTAGTTCATGCATTCATGACCTCTAGACTGGACTATTGTAATGCACTTCTAGGTGGTTGTCCTGCTTCTTCAATAAACAAGCTACAGGTAGTCCAAAATGCAGCAGCGAGAGTCCTTACGAGGTCAAGAAAATATGATCATATTACCCCAATTTTACAGTCTCTGCACTGGCTACCTATTAAGTTCCGCATCAGTTACAAATTATCATTACTTACCTATAAGGCCCTAAATGGTTTAGCTCCAGCGTACCTAACTAGCCTTCTACCACGTTACAACCCATCACGCACCCTAAGGTCACAAAACGCTGGACTTTTGGTAGTTCCTAGGATAGCAAAGTCCACTAAAGGAGGTAGAGCCTTCTCACATTTGGCTCCCAAACTCTGGAATAGGCTTCCTGATAATGTTCGGGGTTCAGACACACTCTCTTTGTTTAAATCTAGATTAAAAACACATCTCTTTCGCCAAGCATTCAAATAATGTATCTTTTTAATTGTGAGTGTAGTTGCATCTGATCAAAGGTGCATTTTTATTCATTAGCTTGGGTTAAACTAATTTTACTTTGTTGGATCAGCAGCTATGCTAATGATGTCTGTATTTTGTTTCTATGTTTTGCCACGGGATTCACATCCCGTGGTAACTAGGATTTACACAAGCTCCAGTCTGGATCCAGAACACCTGAGAAGAGATGATGCTGACCCTCAGAGGACCTCAGATGATGCTAACCCTGAATGAACAAACAGAACTAACAATTATTCCTAAATGTGTGACTTAATCATATAATAACTTAATTAATAATATTGATAGTTCATCGTCTAGCTGACTACGTCTTGTATTATTATTATTTTTTAGTTTTTCTAAAATCCTGTCAAATGTGCACAAACTACTAGCTACTACTAAATATTGTAGAAACATAATTTTCTGTAAAGTTGCTTTGTAACGATTTGTTTTGTAAAAAGCGCTATACAAATAAACTTGAATTGAATTGAATTGAAAAATGATGAGGCCGTGACAGATGCCTCAACCAATAACGACTGATCTTTCTTATTCTGGACCCCGAAATGTGTATAAGATCCAAGTTTACTCACCCTTATGTCATTCCAAACGCGTATAACATCTCATTTAAGAAGTTCATGCCACGATGTGGAGGAAAAGCTGATCACAATTTCTGTTTCCTGCCAACTCGAGGAAAAAAGAGAACAAATGGTTAAAATATGAACGCACAGATGGCTCTGATTGGCTGGTGTGTTGTCTTGGCGTGACCTCATAATCAATATACGGGGGTCACGCTAACTCACACTAACTGTTTCTCCCACACAAACAGCATCTCTCCATGCATGTGCACATGGAAGCTCACACACACTGTCACATGCACATCAGTGCTGCATTTAGTGCCCGCTCAATTAAACATAAAAACCCTTCAGAAAAGCACCCATCCTCCCACTCAGGTCGTCTTAAAATCACACACAAACCCACACACAAACACTCATCCCATTAAACATGCTAACAGTCATGAGTGATTCAAAGACACACCTCAGATGTTTTTCTTCATGCGTCTCATCTGTAACTGCTACTAGTACTAACACATGTGTGTTTTGATAAGATATGAGCATTTGTTTATTATACACTTCCTATGTTTTGGGTTTAATGCACTAATGCATTATTATTATCATTATTATTATTATTATTATTATTATTACTGGTTGTGAGAATGTATCTAGATGCAACTATAGATGCACTACCAGTAAATGGTTTGTTAACACCTGCTTATTCTTTATTAATAACCAAACTGAACAATATTGAAAGAGTTATGTTTGACATGCATTGCCTTCTTTTCATTCATTATTCAGTACAAATCAGTGTTATTTTAGTATCACTGATATACTACACCCCATACACAAAAGTACATTACATTTGAAAATATCGTCAGATGTTGTAAAAACATATGCACTTTGGGATGATTTCATATTTTAACACATACATACCCATATAAATGTATATATATATATATATATATATATATATATATATATATATATATATATATATATATATATATATATATATATATATATATCAATCATAAAACCTGTCAGAATATGTTGATATCCCATAAGTATAAAATATTCAAACATATAAAAAAAATATTGTATATACGTTGTTTTAGTAAAGTTGCATATTGTTGACACATAGAGTATGGTTGCTACATATAATAATAAAAAAATAACATAATAATGTATGTTTTAATAATATCATATAGATATTATCAACATATGTACATATAAATATTTTATATATGTAATTAACATATTTTCATCGACCCAGAGATGATGTACATATTTGAAAATGAATCACTTTATAGGTAACATATGGCAATATCACCCTTGATAGGGCAATATACATCATATATTACATTTCCGCATAGCTTTTCTTAATATTCCTTTTTAATTAGATTTTATTTTTATTTTATATTTTTCTCTTTCCTTTTAGTTCAAGTTTTAGTAAGTGTGACGCGTTTTTGTCTTTTGTAATTTTTCTGTTTACTAATTTTATTATCAAGTTTAGTTTAATTAACTTTAGTTATTTTAGTATAGTACTTCAACTTAAACCAAAAATGTTGAGTAATGTAAAAAATTATTCATTACATTTGTCTGTGTTTTCTTTAGATTGTTTTAAATTTCTCATTGTATTTTCCAATATAATCCCTGAAAACAGCCTGATGCCGGATACGCAGACACACACACAGCCCAGAGTTACTCTGGAATGCAGACTCCTCTCATGGTGAATAATATTAAGTGTCATATCATGAATAAATCAGCAGACGTATATCAGCGAAGTGACAAATACACAGAATGAGAGAGAGACTTTTCAAGACCCCTGGCAAATGTTACAGTGAGGGCAGTTAAAGCAGCAGAAAGGTCGATGGGCAGAATGAGGTCAGGATGGGGAGACAAGAGGAAAGGACAAAAGTAAGAAGAAACAAAATATGAGAGAGAGAGAGAGAGAGAGAGAGAGAGAGAGAGAGAGAGAGAGAGAGAGAGAACCAGGTATTATTGCAATGGGAAAAGAATACAATAAGACAATTTTTAAAGGACAGTTACAATGACTATGTATGCATGTGAAATCAAAAAAAGGTGTTCACAACAGTGTTGGAGAAAGTCATTTGAAACTTTTGTTTGTCAGTCTGTCCTTAATTTAAAATTAGTTCGGTCAAGCCACACTTCTGATAACGTGGTCTAGTTAAGTACACTATAGACTACTGACCTTGAATATACTTAAAGTGTAACTTTGTAACATGAGTACTTTTTTTTTTTAAATACTTTCTTCCATCCATAACTGAGAATGATTCCCTACAGGTTGTGATCAATGTGGTGCTTGTCGTTTAATTATCTGAGTATCTGCCAGACCAACACAGCAGCAATGACTCAACCAATGGCGTGAGTTTGGGGCGGGACTATCTGTTTGTCCAGCCAATGGCAGACTGGCGGAGTGATCAAGAGTCCTGCTAGATTATTAACAGTCAATATTTGTGCAATTAGCAGCACAGAAATGACTTAATCTATGAAGAGGCATAATTGTTTTAAAAAATAAACTATTTAAGAAAAGTCTGTTAAAATAGAGGCCACTGTTTTGTGTTAATAAGAAGAAATTTCTCATATTCATTTTTCACAGATGTTTTTAGCATATTTGATTGTGTTGTGTTTTAGCGTTAAAGGAAATGTCAGCTGTTTATTAGTATTTATAAAGCACATATTACTGCCTTGTTCTACATGATCATATTTTACATCCCGTAATCCACTCCATACCTAAATTTAACAACTTCCTAAATATTACTAAGCAGCAAATTAGGAGGAAAACGTCATAGTTAATAGTGAGAATTGGTGACTAAAGTGACCAAAATGTCATTAAATTTGACAAAAAATGTCCTGGCAGAAAATTTAAATTTTTCCATTAATTTATTTTTTAAAGTGTAGCTATCAATTGATATAATTTAAGCAGAACTGTACATTTGGGTTTAGAGAAGAACTTACTTCATACTGTACGTTCACTAAAAATCTCCAAAACATCAAAAGCCATTGAAAAAATGGCTCGGAAAAGTGAAGTTAGTTCTGAGAAAAGCTCTTTGTACGAATCTGAAGGCCAACTAAAACAAACGAATCTGACTGGACTATAGCATCAAAAATGACATTCATTTGAGAACCTGTATGAAAATGTGTAAATAAATGATCAAAACATGGGTTTGTGAACAGCAGGTGCATTCTCAATGAGGGCCACAGGGTGTAGATATAGCTTCTGTGGATGAGCACCGAGATGGTGGTGATACGACCCGGCCGTGTCTGCTGTGTGTGTGTGTGTGTGTGTGTGTGTGTGACAGACAGACTGCAGGTTAATCCCGCCAGCAGGCAAAAGCATCAAACTTTCAGAGCCGCCAATCAATTATTCAGCCCAGAGCTCATCAGAGGCGATCACAGCTCCAGAAGAGAGTACACACCACAGAGACAACACAGACTCTGACACACACACAAACACAGATAAACGACAGGATAATTAAAAGTCAGCTTCCTTTCAGATTCAGCATTCATAGACTGCCTTTAATTGAACGTATCTGTATGCGGAGTGTGTGAAACCCCAGCTCTCTTCACACACTCTTACACACACAAATCACACCACACAACATTCACAAACACAAAACATATTACAGTAGAAATTATTTTCATTTTAGTTAAATGCATCCACCGAACACAATCTAAACAGCCCCAAACTTCTGAAAGGCAGTGTTAAACACTGCATAAAGACAATATTTATACTTCTGATATCAATTTATGAATGACCTATAGTTGCATACTAAATCTGTTATCGCATTTTATGCCTAATACAGATAATATGGATCGCAATGACAGTTTTTTAATTAATTAATTTTGTAATTAATAAAAAATTTAATTTAAAAAATAATAAAAATTCTGGTCCTCTAACCTGCAATATGCACTTTAAGAATGTCATAGCCTGCTAATGCATGTGTGTGTAGTCCTGAATCAGCTGATATTGTGGGGCTGTACAGCCTGACTAACTGCTGTAGTGTGGCGGGTGAGTGGAGGTGTGTGTGTGGTTACACCCCAAACCCTCCAGCAAGTGGGGGTCTGATTCTCGCATCTCCTCAAACCTCCCGCAGGGCTCCGCTTGTGCGTGTCTGTTCATGTCTCCGTGAAATGTTGCACAAGAAAGTCAGCTTTTACTGTCCAATGCATGGTGAATGGTAAGCACCTCCGCATCGGAGAGCAAAATTACAAATTATCTCTTTAATAGCTCAAACCTTTCTCATATAAATCTCGGAGAGCAGATTGAGACTTTTGAGTCAACATGAAGTATTTACTTCCATAATGCGATATATCTAGAAGCAAAATAGTCAAAGAGAAAAATGCAGGCTGTGGTTTGATCTTATCTAGTCAGAAAGGATTGGATTGTGAAATTGGGAGTTAGGAAGCCAAACAGGAATGTTGCTTCAGAGCTGGAACACGTTATTACATTTTGATGAAAGAACACCAAGACATTTTTTTTTTCTTTGCAACAATGCATTGTTCACAATAAAACCTTAAAAATGTTTTAAGAAAGTAAATAAGGTCCATTTTTATTTCATGTTGACTTTTTTTTAACCGTTTTCATGTTTGTTCTAATATATTCGCTTTGTAGACCCCTGACATTTTAAATGATTATTATAATAATTTAACAACACGTTTGCATGTTGGTTAATGTTCACATTGACATCCTGGTAAACAAAAACAACAAAAAAAACTCTATTTTCGGTATCCTGTTGTTTTATATCTATTGGTTTCATTTTCATATAATTTATGCATTTTAATTGTACAATTTTATGATTTAATTAATCATTAGCTTTTAATTAACTCCCAAACCCCCTGCGGTTCTTTCATTAACACCAGTTTGGGAAAACTTGGTACAAATGTAATGTTTAATGCATTTCATAAAATCAACAGCGTGAATAATCCTATGCAAATCTTTGTGATAAACAAGTTTGGTCATTACCTAAAAATACATTACCTAAAATTAGTACTCCAATAGATTACGACTAACTACAACTTTTGTTATTTTAACTGCCGCTCGACCAAATGGTTGAGCACATTTTGAGTCACTATATTTTATTGAGAGGAGTACCTAACTTAATTCAAGCTGATTGAGCCATCTCTACCATCTGGTAGAGGTATGTTAAGCCAAAAAAAATCAACAGCATTTGTCACAACACTTCTTCTTTGATGGATGTCAGAGAGAAAGAAATCACTCCTACCATGTAAACTGTTTTTGGTGAAATTTTGCAAGGTAAGCATATTTTTTTGACATATTACACTACTTTACAAAATTATTTTACTTGGTGCCATGAAAAAACTTTAGTATGTTTTCAATAATTTTTCAAAAACGTGCTCAACCAAATGGTTGATTTGTCACTTTATGGTAAACGTAGAAAAGCTAAGCTAATGTTTTAAAAATTATGGGACGTGTTGGAAAAAAAATACATTGAGTGTGGTAACTAATGACATAAGGAGATAAGAAATGCAAACAAAAAATGCTTTTTTCTTGGTGGGGCAGTTAAAGGGTTAATTTGTAATTAGTAATTGACTACAATTAGCAAATAACACCATTGTAATTCAAATACTTTGCATAAAGATCATAAATGTGTCACTGGTTCTCATTTGTCATGTGACCCATCAGGAACAGCAAGTCTGAATACGCAGAAGTTCAAAGCAGTTGTGAGTGTTATTATACTGAAGGTGAAGGATTATACCTGGAGGTTTTGCTGGGCTTTCAAAGTGAAATGTTCAGAGCGGTGCTAAAAGTGCATTCAGGTGTGTCTGAAACAGATAAACGTGAATCCTGTAATATTTTATTCTGCTGGCCGTTGTATGCATCCCAGTGATCTGAAAATGAATTGTCAGGTGCTAAAAGGTTAATGCTCTATTGAGTTTGAAAATGAATGAACCACCTACACTAAACACTAAACTGATAGTGTTGACAACAGCAAATAAGAGATAAAAATGCATTTCCTGAAACAACCAAGCCATGTTAGTTTGCTATTACAAGTCTTCACATAGTGTTATCATGATTCCCAGGACTCCTATTCGAGCGTTCGGCATCTCAAGCAATGTTCAATGCACTACCAAGCAAGTTTACGTCAGAAATAGCCACACATATAGAGTGGATGATGGACTAAAAACATCTAAATGTATTAGTTTACAAATCCTACACTATATCAAAAGTATACTGAGGTCATAAAATAGTTTTGTTCAAGACTTTATTGATCGATAATCTGCCACTACTATTTCAGCTGTAAACTGCAGTTAATTGTGCAGATACTGTAGATATGTTTTTGGAGCATGATTTTCATATATTCGGGACTGTTCTCCAGCTGTCATATATTACTTAAGACTTTTTACCCAGTCATATAGTCTTAGTTCAAATGTTTGGAGATCCATAGTGTCCGTCTTCAAATGTATCAAAAAGAGCAGTGTTGACATTCATTTAGTGTTGAATGAAAGAAAGTAAGTCTTCAAGTAAATAATGCACAGTATGCTTTCATTTTGGCTCAACATAACTTATTCCCCTGAACTATGAATGAAAAGTCACATTTTCGTCTAGACATGAAAAACTCCACATGCAGTTTATTGAGAAAGAATGAAAGAGTAGTCGCTCTATATTTAAGTATGAGCCTGTGTCGTGTTGTGGCCGGGGATTACTTTCTCATCTGTAGACTAGCTTCCTGAAGCCCTAACAAGACAATTTAGAGCCTCTAGACTTTGGTTGGATCTGACTTGTCAATATAAAAGCACCCTTAAACAATCCCAGACACACAAGATGCTACCTGGAACAGAGCAGAGGAAGACGGCTGCAGGGAGGGAAGTGTGAAGTGACGAGCGGGAAATTAATTAACGTTCAGGAGCATGAGCACGAGCGTCTGCCTCTGGCAGAACAGTTCCCTAAATCATGGATGATACTACGCCTCTTTCCACGTGACCAGCTGCTGGATACGGGGCAGTTAGTGGCACATGAAAATGTAATGAGACATCTCTCTCTCTCTCTCTCTCTCTCTCTCTCTCTCTCTCTCTCTCTCTCTCTCTCTCTCAGTGAGTTGAACCATGAATGAAATCTGGCAGTGATATGATAATGCTGCGAACTCGGGAATAGCAAGATACCGATAAAAAATGAGAAAGAAAGGAAGAAGAAAGACTTGGTTAACAGCTGATTATGGCATGATTGATTCCCTTCTATGTAAAATCTCATTCCCTCCAACACGAAACATTAGAAAGCTGCAATTTTGATGTGATAAAGGCACAGTGACGGCGCTACCAGAGCTGGTGTCTCATGAACTGAAAACTGTCCAAGTGAATTCAATATATATATATATATATATATATATATATATATATATATATATATATATATATATATATATATATATATATATATATATATATATATATATATATATATATACACATATAATAAAAAAAGAGAGAAGAGCTGCTACAGAAGAGCTGCTGTAGCTCAGATTTCAGAAAAATGTATTGCTGGCCACAATAGAAAGGTCTCAGAACATACAGTGCATCACATTTTGTATTTTCTTTACACTTTTAACCAATTGAGCATTGTTTCTATGCCACAGCCTTCCTGAGCACTGTTGCTGACCATCTCCATCCCTTTAAGACCACAGTATACCCATCTAGTGATGGCTAATTAAAGCAGTCCCAAACTGGTTTCTTGAACAAAGAAACCATGCCACAGCCACATCACCCTGCAGCCCAAGACTGTGTGCCCTCTGAAGCTGAGCAGGGCTGAGCTGGTCAGTACCTGGAAGAGGTGTTAGTGAGGCCAGCAGGGGGTGCTCACCCTGGGGTCTGTGTGGGTGTAGTGATGGGGACACTATACTGTCAAAGAGCACCGTCCTTCGGATGAGGCGTTAAACAGAGGTCTTGACTCTCTGCGGTCATTAAAAATCCCATGGCACTTCTCGTAAAGAGTTGGGGTGTAACATTTGGTTATATCATAACTAAGGTTGGGTATTGAGAACCGGTTCCATTTTAGAACGGGTTCCAAATATTCAAGAACCGGGTATTCGATAAGGCATGTGCTTTTCAAGTCTGTTTAATGATTCCTGTGTTCACATTTAATTTAATGTGATTTTAAGCCGTTTAAGTGCAAGAAGAGACATAATTTGCACACTGTTTCGCGCGTCACACACACAGATGAAACCACGGTCCCAGTGCAAGTTCCCAACCTGTGTCTGTTCTTGAACCATTCAGTGCATTTCTACTGCAGAAAAGCTAGATCCTGGCCAGAACTGATTTCTCTTTCACATCTCGTGACCAATGTGCACAAAACTAGGTGAGTATATCCTGCTAAACATAGCCGATTTTTGTCTTAAGTCAGCCATGTCCTTGCCAGGACTTCTAAACTGCATACTGTCAATTGACTTCAGGTGTGTTCGACTCGAATCAGCGATGCACAGGCCAATCAGTCAGTAAATAATAAATAATGCAGTAAATAATATTTTAAATAAATAGTAGTGTTTAATAATGGTATTTGGTATTACGAGAGACTGTCTTTATGAGTGAGTCACCTTTATATTGAAAGGGACCAAAACAAGATTATAAACAAGGACATTATTTCTTACTTTCAACGACACTTTGTGAAACCAACAAATGCATTGCCCAGTGTGTTCATGAGAAATCCCCCTAAAAGATGAAAACTAGTACGACGAAGATACATGGCTTTCCTCCGCGAACATTCAAACTAACGTTTTATTGTGAATATGAGATTAAGTCAAAGAATGAACGCTGTATCAGATGCATGGGATCACACTCGCTCAATCCATCTCTCTCTCATAATACAGCAAGCTTTTAATACAGTGATGCAATAAGCTTTTAATTAAGCCACTCAATATTCCTTCATTACTAAATCTAAAGTGACATTTTCAAATTTGTTTTTTGAGACACTCCGTGGATCTTCTTATTTATTTATAAAATTGTGCCGTTGAACTGTTGTACAACTGCAGTATCTGTAATATTTTCTTGCTTTATATCGGCAAGACTGTGATTACCTATCACTGGTCACACAGACCATGCCGCGTGGCTATGAGTGTGATATTGCTCATATAGGAAAGGCAAAAATGCCTTTTGACCATTAATCTTAATATTAGGGGATACATCCTCTAATGGTGGTTCCTGTGCTGATTTAAAACATTAATAATAGTGCTGATACGGTTTTATTAATAATTGTTATTAATGTGTTTGAACTCCTAAAATTGCATGCACAAATGTTTCCTAAGGTTTAGCCAAATGTAAATATCTGCAAGGTAATGAACAATGGCGATGAAAAGAGGGCTGCATCTAAAGGAAATTTCTCAAGTGCACGGGCAGACATGCATGAAAAAAAAACGGAGGGTGTGACTTGCACTTTCACACATGGCTTCACACGCTGTGATTGATGGGAGTGTTAAAATGTAAATCATTAATAACACTATCAGTTCAAGCAAGCTCACACATTCACACATATGGACAGAGTAAGACACACAATTACTGATGTGATAAGCACATGCAGACACAGCCACGGACACTAATGGGCAGTCAGTCAGCAGTCACATGATCAGTGATTGACAGATCATCTGACTCATTTCTGAGCTCAGGCTTCCATTAGAGCTCATCGTCAGCTGCTGAGAGTGGATGTGTGTCTGTTTGGAGGCTGTCTTATATATCTGGAGAATATCTATGAAAATCAGGCGGGTTTAAAAGACATATTCCTCGGGGGTTCAGCACTACTGGCATTCTGTCCATCATCACAGAATATAAAACAAGAAAGAAAAACAAGATGGAAAGTGCTATGGAGAATGCAAATCAATTGCAAATAAATAAAACCCGATAAATTGTCTATAATTTTAAAAATGATATCATTTTAATTAATTGAAATAAAGTTGGAGGGCATTGGACTCAGAAACACATGGCAAAAATGGCAAATGAAGAAAAAAATATATTTTAAAATATTACTTTGTGAAATTGTGTGTGTGTGTGTGTGTGTGTGTGTGGGGGGGGTTATAGTTATAACTAATTGTAGTAATAGTTAATAAAACTATTACTATACTAATACAATGTTTTAATATTTTCTTATGTATATTTAGACATGTTACATCAAAACGTACTTTACAATAATCCTCCAATTAGCTTTGACCATGATTCATTTTCAGACCTCTTCCTCACAAATGCCGAGCTTATTTTCTTAGCTCGAGTTGATAGACTGGATTTATCTTTGCGCAGACTGGGTGGGTTAGTGATTCTATGATGTTAAATCCAATACTGCAAGTTTAGCTCATAATTCTCCTTTAAAGTGAAATGTGGGCCAAAAAAATGGCCTTTGTGAGTGAGTGAGTGAGTGAGTAAGTGAGTGAGTGAGTAAGTGAGTGAGTGAGTGAGTGAGTGAGTAAGTGAGTGAATAAGTGAGTGAGTGAGTGAGTGAGTGAGTGAGTGAGTGAATGAATGTGTGTCAGGAGGGGCAATGATACGACAAATGTATAATTGCTGGTTCCCTCCTCAGTAGGAGGCACGTGTAAATGACACTCCCCTGGGAGCTCCTGATCCACTTTCTGATCTCGCAGATCCAGCGCTGGTTTTGATCAGCCAACGTGCTTCAAACAGCCAGGACCCCAGCCAGCGGGGGACCACACACCCCTCACAACTGCTATTCTGAATAGCCAAACTGATCCAAAAAAAAGACCAAAAAAAAAACATATTTATTACAGACTAGTTAAGCCAACCGCATGATATTTTTTGATCCTGCATAGATAGCTATATCAGTGCAGCAGGGATGACCTCCACCCACGTCCGGCATGTTACGAAACACCTCCGATGTTATCCATCATAGCACGACCCTGGAGGATTAACGCAGACGGCAGCTATTATCACCTTCAAACCATCATCATCATCATCATTATCATAGCAGACAGTCCAGCGGCCTACAGCAGGAGCACAAGTTCAGCATTACTGTGCTCTGCAGGCCTGAGGATAGGTGTATTTGCTTTGTCAGAGGATAGTGGAGCTTTTACTGCTCTCAGCCACTCATCTGGTCTGTTTTATTAAAAAGCTGATAGAGCCATTAGTCAGGACTTTGACATTCTACATTGATTGTTATTCAGTGATCAAGCAAACACAGTATCAAAGTTTGTTCTCACATGTTTATGCACCTACGCTTGCGCTTCTGGAAAGAACCAGTGACGTTTGTTCTTGCGTGTCTTGTGTTTGTTCATCTGATTACAATATTTGATGTGCTCTATTTTAAGTATGTCCATTCATCAGAGTTGATATGTGTCTGTTAGCAGGTACGAAGTGCATAAAATGGCACTGTTAGAATGCAAATATCATGATAAGAGTTACGTAAGTAAAACAAAGCACATCTAATATAACACCTTAATGTTTATTTTTATATTTAACAGCAGCAGATACTTCATCCTGGACTGTTACCATTAGATTGGACATTGGAATATTGCATTGTCCATATACATCAGCACTGGATATTAACCCCTTGGCTAATTGATCATTTCTAACTTAGTGAGCATGTTTACCTTTATTTTAAGACATTAATATAGTATTATGATATTTTATGGCAACAAAAAATTGTCTACAGTTCGAGTAGATTACAAAAAGCAAGTGTGTTCCAAACATTTTTTTTCTCCAGTAAGTTTTTCAAGAACCTTGACTATACGAAAGCTTAAAGAAGGTTCAGTACCGTCAGTGTTTATGCCAATAATCTTGTGAAACAATATTTACTAAAGTTGGCATCGTTGGATCCTAATTTAGAATTAATAGGATAGCCTGTATATACTTAAGACAATGCACTATTCTTACCAGAAAATAATGTCCTATCTATGCTCTGTCTAATTTTAACAGTCCACATGTTGTGTGTTTTGACAGCTGAGCGACTGACATCCCATTCAGTGCACGATAATAGTGAATGGAAGTGGACTTCTATCCCTCACTGCCTTCACTGTTAGAAATTGATGTTAATTTACGGTTAAAGTTTTTAACAGCGTAAACCTGCTTTGTTTAAAAGCAGTACATTACTTGTTGGTGGAATGACGTAAAGAGGATAAAATAGCATTTTACTGTATGTATTACTCAAAGGAAATAAAACAGTACCTTACAGTATTTTGGGAACAGAAAAGTATGTGAGCACATGTGGATTTTCATCTGTTTTGTACTATGAGTTATTTTTCTGTTTCTCGTCAGCAGACCAAATACATTTGCAAGAAATAAATATATATATATATTATAGACTCATAATTTTTGTCCATCCACTGAAAGTCCAACAAAACTTTGATGCTTCAAAAAAGTTAATAACATTGTAAACGAAAGCCATATGAATAAAATTTTGGCATTTAGGTATTTTACCCATAAACATTTATCAGCACACATACTGTACTTAGAGCAAAAAAGCTCTATGTTTTCTTGAAAAGTGAGAACCAATGAGGTTTGTTCTCGCCTGTCACACAAGCACATCTGAGCTTACATTTACCATGGACTTGACTGGACTTACACTGGGTGAAATTATGACAGAATATTACAAATATCTTCATTTGTGTTTTGAAAAGGAACTTAAAGTGGTCATGTGATGCAATTTCAAATTGCCCTTTCACTTTGGAGTTTTACAAGATATTGGTGCATACATAAGATCCCTAAAGTTGCAAAGTGTCAAACCCAAAGAGATATTCTATTTAAAAGTTATCCACACCCCCTTAAATGCCTCTTTTAACCACGCCCCACATGTCTAAGTCACTGTGTGGGAAGATTTGCATAATGCCGCCCCAAATGCTTACGCAAAGAAAGAAGGTGTAACTTTGATTTTTGCTGTAGTCTTGTTGCCGCCGCTATGTAGTGGAGACGCTGTGTGTTTCATTGTAAAAGCAAAAATACTTTGTTTTGTCTTCCAAAAGAGGACACGACTAGAAATCAGTGGTTAAGTTCTAATTACAACACTGATCCGTAATAATATTTATATTTGATATTTTTTTTTCATTTTAAAATGATCTCGTCCACATTAGCATTTTCAAGCGTTTTCCAAATGTTTCTCATCCACACCGAAACATCCGAAAATGTCAAATTTGCATGTGTAAAACCTCATAAAAGCACATTGAGATGCTACAGATCGAACAGACACATTTTCATGCAATTCTTCTGGCCGAATATTATTATTCTTTTTTATTTTTTTAAGAAAATATCATTCCCTGATGCATCCAGGTCACGCTCACTCACCAGGTGTGATATACTGTATAAAACAACCCTCATGTTTTGCCACATGACAGCAATTATGAATAAATATCCTGTCATCTTTGTTTGACTGCAATATATAAAGAGTGAACAAAGTAGCATCTTTGGCAAAAGTGTGAAAGAGAATAGCACATAGAAGGCACAATACCTGTATAAACACAGATGTCTATTTGTACAATATGCGTCACATGACTAAACGTGTTGTCGTTTTCAAAAGCCTCCGTTTTCACAGTCTACACTACATTTACACTACATTTATCCACTTTGGAGAGCGTTTTCAATAAGTGTAATTTTCCTTGACAAAAACACCGTCTCATTGTGGACTGAAGGCCAAAACGACGAGAAAAAGATGCGTTTTCAAACAAAGACGTGCTAGTGTGGACAAGGCCTTGAGGAGCACATCATTTGTGAGGGCTTCCAGCCATCTTTTCTATCTGGGCTTCTGCTGTCCTTTGTACTTATCACCATTTCAACATGGAGTACAAACTGAAAGTAAGCATGATGGAATTCATTAAGAACTTAGATGCTTAGATGCTAACATTCAATTCATGTTTCTTTGTATGCATATTGTTTCAACGTAGCTGTATAGAAAATGAAATGCATGTTTCAATGACCCCACTACTTTCACTGAACTATGTTTAAATATGGATTTACAGGTGACAATGTCTAACACCTAACAAGCAACATTACCTACACCAAACAGTAAAGGTCAGTGTTCTTGATACAAGAATACACTTTGCTGTATTTATTTTACTTCCCCCCGACACACAATATCTGAATGTACACATTTGTACACATTGGGATTAATCTTGATCCTATCAAAGCGGACAGAGAAGGTCGTCACAAAAATATATTTCAATGCCGCAACGCTTCTTAAAAACTGATAGAGTTTGAGTGGGACTTCATATAAGTGAACCCAAACACACACTGCACACATACTGTACTCACACCACATGTGCATACATAATTATTTTTTTATGGCTGGAATTGTTTTTTTTTTTTCCTTAAATGTCTCTTTTGCTGTTGAAGTTTATTAAAAGGGTAATAAAGAAAATAAATGTTTTGATTTTTATTTCTCTCTTTATTTATTTATTTATTGCAGTCCGTTGCTCATTAGACATACAATAACATGTATTTGTGTATGTAGTTTACAGAAAAACCTTAAAATATAGCTCTTCTGAAGAAATGCAAATCAACATTAATTAATCGTTGGTGCTTTTGAAAATATTGTACTGTGAATGTAGAAACTAACTGCTTTATACTGTATTCGCAAAAAACGGTAACCAACTGTGCATTTCAGTAACAGCAAGACAACGTTAATTTAACAGTAACTTGCTGGAAACCGTGCTGCCAATTTATTACTGTTTTTAACGGGTCAATTTTTAACAGTGTTGCTTTGGATTCCTCAGGCTGAATAAGGGCTATGCAATGGTGTTTAGATCTTCTGGTCACCTCATATGTCATATGAATGTATAAGTTTTGTAAGCTGTGAAATGCTAAATGTTTTTGCGCTTGTGTTTCCAGTCTCCTTCATTCACATGCATATTTATGGGAGACAAAGTTGCATCAACAGCGATCTCTGTCGATTGCAATGTCACGTAACCAACTCTCTTTGGAATAGAATGACTTCCAGTTGCTTGTCATGGGTTTCTCAGCATAAATACGTCATTGTACTTTATGCGTACCTACATTACTGCTCATTTACATAAAGTTTAACTGCTGAACTTTGTTGCATCTGCAACGGTCGCTAGTCACCCCAAATCATTAAAAATAAATCACTTCTGGTTGTTTTACTGCAGCAAATCACTGCTGTTGTGAACGACATTTCAGTATTAAAACACCCCCCCTCTCAGTCAAATGGAATTCAAGGCTCATGTGCCACGTCAAATTAAACCCTATTTCAATAAGTCCATATACCTTCATGGTGTGTACATCATGAACCACAAATTGAGTCATTGAAAATACATATCAGCCCATTCTTCACAGAATTTACAAAGTATCCGCAGTTATTAGAGAGTACGGGAATGGAGCTGAATGCAAATCAGAGGTGGTATATGAAATGACAATGAATATATGATCATGAATAATGCAGCCCTTTCTACGCCACGATGCTGAGAAAAAGCCCTGAGAGCGGAGAAAGGAGTTCAGAATAGAATGCATTATAGAATAAGAATTGAAATAGAAAAGGTTGGGGGGGCTTGGCTGTCACAGCGCTGTCACTTCCTCTGTCAGAATAAATCCATCAAACACTGGGAATAAATCAGGCTGCTCTCATTTGCATTGAGCACGGAGAGAAACCCGGGTTCAATAACACATGCTGTTTTGACAAATCCTGCTCTCAGGGATGAAAAGGGCCGTGAATCCGGAAGCCTCTGTTGTCTGATGTTAATGGGTACGCTTGATACTTTGAGAGCACGTGGAGACAGGGGTCTGTAATAGCGCCTCACGTGAGAGACTGGACACAACGTTGATTTTATTCTTACTTGATATTCAGATTTACCTGATATTTTGAATGGTAAAGATCATAAATCCATCCGTTGTCCAGACAGCTTATCTTAAAGGGACAAAGGTTTAAAGGATCAGTTTATTTAAAATGAAAAATTCTGTCAATTTTTACTTACCCTGTCTTGTTCCAAAAAAAAATATTTTCCCCCTTGGAACACAAAAGGAGAATTTTTGAAGAATCTTAACATAGTTCTTTTTAATAGCAATACTGGCACTTTGTACTAAAACAATTGTTGACTCTGATGATTTGAAGTGTCTGCTAAATGCATAAATGTAAATATTTACAACAGCTCATTTGACCAACATCTTTGATTCTCTTAAAAAAACATGAAGCATTGTAAAAGTAGACTATATGAATCTTGTATAATGTTCTGAGTGTGGAGATCAGGGTTATTATACCTAAATTTAATTTAATTTAATTTAATTTAATTTAATTTAATTTAATTTAATTTAATTTAATTTAATTTAATTTAATTTAATTTAATTTAATTTAATTGACGAAAAGAGGAAACATTTCTTATTTAATTTTAACATATAGTGTTCCTGTAGCTCAACTGGTAGAGCGTTGCGTTAGCAAGCAAGCTAGCGCAAGGTTGGGGGTTCGATTCCCCGGGAACACATGATAGGTAAAAATTGATAGCCTGACTGCACTGCAAGTCGCTTTGGATAAGACCGTCTGCTAAATGCATACATTTAATTTAATTTAATTTAATATAGTAATTCCTAAGAATTAACACTAAAAATGAATAAAAACTGTATATATAGACATAAAAAAAAAAAACATACAAAAAAACACCTTTAAAGGGGAGGTCTAATGCTATTACATGAGTCTCAAAAAATGAGTTGGACACATGACATTATGCATATTTCTGTGCCAAAGACACACCTTCAGGATTGGGAAGTTTATTTATTTGTTTGTTTGTTTTTCTCTCGAGTTTGGATCTGAATGATGTCATAAGAGGGTGGGATTCCTTGTACAAGCACTTCTCCCATAAGAGCGAGAGCAAGAGCAGCCCATCAACGTGCTACATTCAAGTTACGGAATTCATTGCGATATTATTGATCTTTCACCATAGTTCATTTAAGTCAGTAAAAGTTTTGGTCCTGTTTTATGTCGATGTCACAGCTTGCAGACGATCGCTACACAAAAGATTTGTGTGCTTGTGACTCCGTAGCTCCGCCCACGGCACGCCTCCAAGAGCTCCAGTCTGCTTCTCACACATAGATATAGCATGATTTAACAACACTGGAAGAATACATTATAGTGCACAAGCTATCTAGACTAACTGCTACAGTATAGTGGTTCTGGTGTTGGTTTTATATTTTTAGAGCTTGACAGACAGTTTATGGAGATTGATTTGGAGCTTTTGTGTAAAGAGAAGTCAAACAGGTTTGGAACAACAAGAGGTTGCTGATGTAAGTAAATGATGACAGAATTTTCATTATGGATATGTTTTCCCAAGGGAAGAGGGGAGGAGTCATGTTCGGAGAGAGCATGTGTTTCCAGTACGTTTCCCTCTTTCTTTTTTCTCTCACAACTCAGTTGTCTGTTTCTTGCTCTCAAACAGTCGTCTGTGGAGGCGAGGCAGAGCCAGAGATGAGCGGAGTCAATTAGACTGGACTGTGTGTGTGTGTGTGTGCGTGTGTGTGTGAATCTCAGAGAAATATGTGGAACAGTATGGCACTGCAGATGCCGGCATTCCCTCAGTGAGACCACTTCCATAGGGACGAGGACAGCTGTGGAACAGCATCAGGGGTGTTAACGAGCCTTATCTCTTTCTCACACACACACACACACGCACACACACACACACACACACACACACACACTCATAGTAATTGATGCACTTTTACATTAACGCATACACATTCTGAAACGCCCACATCACAAATATGCTTCTAATATGAAGGTTGTCCAGAAAGGTAGGCAGCATAACCATATAACCTTAGTCAAAATCTAAGACAGCATTGCATGTGTCCTTCCTAGAAAAGGCAATCTCAGAATGAATTACAAAATTGTGTTATAGCAGAGTTGTGAACAATATAAATTCTAAATAAATGAATTTATTCGGTACTGAAAACTATAAGTGTACATAAAAAAAATATGTATTTTATGTAAAGTATAGAATAGTATTGTTAGCTTAGCAACATGCTATTGTCAAACTCTATAAAAATCAATTGAAATCAGATTTGTGTGAGGAGTTGCTGACTATGAAAAGCATTTCAAATCAGTCATGTCACCTTAGAAGGCAGCTGCCTAGGCAGTAAACAAGCAGCCGACCTTTGAATGCTGATTCTCAATATGAACTGTATTTCCTGTTGTTAACATATGAAACTCCCATGGAAACACACAGAATGAGTATTATTCTCATTGACCTATGTGGTATCCCAAAGGAAACATTTATTGCTCAGGGGTCATGCTTTCATAGTTCAGGAGACTTTTAGAATTAGAATTTAGAAATTAGAATTGAATTCTAATTTATGGTTGAATATTTAAATTGTCTCAGATGTTTCTTTTCTACTAAATTTACTCTCACGGTAAACATATTGGCTATATATTGTAATCTTTAGTCAAAATGTGAACATTTACTTCCCTTCTGGAATGACTTTCTGTCACCGATGGAGTTTGGGTTCCTTGCCGCTGTCGCCTCTGGCTTGCTTAGTTTGGGACACTTCACTACAGTGATATCATTGACATGATTGCAAATGATTGCACATATACTATTTAAACTGAACTGAGCTGAATGATGACATCACTGAATTCAATGATGAACTGCATTTAAAGCTGCGGTAGGTAACTTTTGACGCTCTAGCGGTTAATAAACAGAACTGCTTGCGTCTTGCGGAAGAACATCGTAGCTGGAGCTACTTCTCTCTGTTTATGTCTATGAAGAATCACAAAGGTACTGGGTTACTCCGCCGCGATACCCCCGAAGCAATCTAAAATAGTCCGAATATAAACACTTATTATAGGTGCACCCTAGTGATTCAGGACAAGCTAAAAACACGGTTTGGAAAATGGATTCATGGTGTACTCGCTTATTATATACATGTTTCTACATTTTGAACACAAACAAAGTTACGGACCGCAGCTCTGATTGGTTGTTTCTTACCGGGAGCGATGGAGTTTCTGCAAATGGCAGTAGGACACTGGGAGGAGCCAGAGGAGCTTGATTTTTTCACAGATTATCTGTCTCATATTTTACTGTCAGGACATAATGACAGGTTTAACAAATATGTAAAAAATATATTTTTACAAAAGTTCCCTACTGCAGCTTTAATTGTTATTTTGCATTAGGAGTTGTAGGTGGGAGAGAGTTAATGAACAGTGCTCTCATCCACCCTCAATACCCATGACTGGTGCACTCTTGAGTACCTCCAGTCTATAGCTGCCCACTGCTCCGGGTGTGTGTTCACTTCTTACTGCTGTGTGTGTGTGTGTGCACTTGGATGGGTTAAATGCAGAGCACCAATTCCGAGTATGGGTTACCATACTTTTCAAATGTGACGACTTTCACTTTCAGTTGCTTTGATACAAGCTTTTTTGTTTAAAGCGCTATATGAATAAAGGTGACTTGATTTTCCTTCTCTGATGTCAGTTTTACAGCTTAGCCACAACATCCTTAGCTACTCCCCTTCAACCACCATATTCTTGCAAGCTAGAGATAGCAAGGAAGTGCACTAAAATCAAGCCCTGCACTTTTTTTTTTTGTTTTTTTTTTTTAAATACTTCAAAATTCTGAAGTAAGTGCATTGTTGTCTAAACCAAACCAGTTGAAGCATTAAAAATACATCATTTGTGATTTGTTACACATATTGGCAGAGAAAGACTTTCACAATGTTCAAGTTCTGTTTTGTTTTATTTTACAGGCCACAAGATGAGCAGATACATCATTTAAAAAGAAATAAAACTGATATTTGCTTGTCAAAAAATATTATACAATTTTCTCAATACAGATTTTTTTGTACAACATTGTGACAGAAATGAACTGTAATAGAATCATGATCTTGCAATATAGATGAATGGGATACAGGAGCTCCAAACTGTCATCCACAAGCCCATCTTTATACCCAATAAATATAAACTGTGTATATTATATTATTGATAGCCAGGCATAGGAAATACCAGGGCACAATTTCAGTTCACTTTAATATCATTTCAGTTACGTCACTGTGGTACACACACACACAGACACACACACGCACACACACACACACACACACACACACACACTCACACACACATGAAGCTGAGCACTGAAGCAGGCATAGGCCAGCAATCAAAATCACAGTTGGATAACAACAGATTCCTGGCCACCTCGAACATAAAGAAGGGAATGAAAGCGGATGAAGACAGGGCTCATTGTCCTTGGCAAGATAGAGAGACAGTGAGAAAGAGGGATGGCTATCTGATCGGGCTGTGTAAGAAACACTGTAGAGAGCCACTTGACATTTGGCCTGATTCAAACAGCTCTGCTGAGGGAAGCTACTTTGACAGATTCTCTCTCTAATGCACACACACACACACACACACACACACACACACACACACTCACACACACCATCTCTACCTGTGAAGGCTTTTTTTTCTTTCAAGCAACCTAGTGCCATCCTTTTCAACTCACTCTGTGTCAGCTTCCTTTATCATTTTTAACTGCGCTCTCCATTTCTCTCTCCATGTACGTTCTTTCTCATCAAAATTTAAGCAGAACAAAAAGCTGCTTCCAAGTCATGTATTTGCGGACAGTTTCAGCCTCTGAGAAAGCACCTGGCAGCATATATATAAAAAAAAAACTCTGTGTGTGTGTGTGTGTGTGTGTGTGTGCACTATATGGAACATCAGTTATGGTAGACAAAAGCAAATACAAGATACAAAGAGTGGACAAAATAACCTGAACCACCAAAACAGTATATAAATATCAAGGAAATGATAAGAGCTCCTTCACAACAAGTACTTGTTGCAATGTTTAAGGAACAGACCTTTTTTTGTAATGAAGGGCGTGGAATCTTTGTGCTCCAGAAATTTACATAAAAATTCAAAGATGTTCTGATTTGGTGGTTGGCCATGGAAGGTGACTTTATACTGGCAGCCATGAAATTACTCTTGAATTTGTTCAATAGTGTACATGGAGACATTATAATCCTGTCATTATGGAACATCAGAAGTGAACAGTGCTTTTATCATCTGATGCTAGAAAATGCCTTCTGTAAAGACTTGGTCAGAGAAGTACTGATTCACATAGCCTTCAGCTTTTGATGCTGTACTTCGTGTGTTTTCGATTGTCAGAAAGCACTTGCGACTTCTGTTTGTATTTGCCAATTAATATTTACTATGTTTGGCATATGCTATCATTATTTTCTTTATCCACCCCTATCTAGTGGCCATAATAGGATACGACAACTGGGATCTGCAATGTGTGCATAAATGTACCCCATATGTTTCCTCTAACCTCACCAAACCATGTCATAATTAGAGGAGTCTTTTTTGTTTGGATCCTTGGTGTTATCTTACACTCAGAATGAGAAAATATAAATGACTTGAGTCTAGGAGATCACTGGATAAGGGCAACATGATAGGGGATGTCTGCAAAGAGAAGATAGCACCCTTTTTTCTTTTCTTTTTTTTTTTTTTTTTGCTTGCCGACTGAATTAATCAGTATACAGTTCACTAGTGTAGGACACAAAGGCTCTGAAAAATGGTGGAAAACCAGATATTAGACACCTTCCCTTTTGCAACCTTTAAGTAGCACTACCATCAAATAGTTAGTCAGGTTAGTCAAGATGTGACTCATTAAGGATACAATTCCAGCTCTGTATTACATTAACACACAGTTAATAAGGGTTGACTGCTTCAAATTTGATCAATCATAATTGATTACCTAGGGAAACACTGCATAAGATGAATAATGAGAATGTGGCCAGAATAAAGCCAGTGCATTGGTTGGAGACAGAGGAAGGCTGCCATGGAGAAGCTAGGCTGAGGTGAACCAGGAGAAAGCCCTGCACAGGATGTGCGGTAGTGTTGGATCGTTCCTTATTTCATTACAGGGAAAGCTTTATATATTCACAGAATGGAGAGGAAGGGGGCATAGTGATAATATTTGCATTTCTCCTTTTCCCCTTCTATCTATCTATCTATCTCTGCCCTCTCTACCTCCTTCTAAAACCACCCCCGTACCCCCCACCACCCACACACACACACACACACACATACTTACTGCAGAGTGACTTTAATCATCACTTTCGCCAAAACACATTAAGCCGTTGTGTGTCCGGGGGAAAAACAGCCCTGCACACTCCAAGCATCACATTCTATTTGCAACAGTGATGCATAGCTGGTGCATTACTTTGGAGATTAAAAAGGATATGCTGAATATCAATAGAGTGTGTCTGATGGATGACTGTCCTGGCCCACAATAAAGGGACATCCAATAGACCTACTTGGGAAGAGGTGCACACATTTACCAAAGAAAGCAGATCCACACTCTGACACCCGCACACACTGACAGATACACAAATGACAGCACAGACACTAAGACAGCTATAGCAACTGCTCAATCCTGTACTCATGTTTAGTAAAACAACACCAACACTTAATTATTAACTTTTTTTTTATCAGGAAGGATAACAAAGTCGTTTGCATACATTAAACCCAGGCCAGCGGACAATGTGATTCCTCCCAGGTCGCAGGGTGGTCATTACAGCATTGGAATAGATGGTGATGTAAAGTGCTTCAGAGCATTTGCCCAGAAAGACATGGAGGTGATGAATTGAGCACAAACTGAAGGACATGAACCACAGAAAGGATTGTTAGGGCGCTATGACATTATTCCACAGGAGGGAAAATTGAATAGACGACGGGAGGGGGGATTTTAAGAAAATGGAGCAAGGGATAACTCTGAGTCCAAGATATGACATCAGCAAAAGGGAATCTTGGTCAATTTGTTCATTTGAATTCCCGACTTGACCTGCTGCCCTTCAGAAGGCTGTATGGTTGAACGTTTTGCCTAAATGTAGGTCCTCAATGCCCCAGTTCACCCAGGCACCCAACTCTGGCTGTTATGTGATTGCTGAGGCCCTGCAAAAACCCCCATTCCCATTCCCAAACCTATTCCCATGCCAACACCCTGTGATAGCGACCCGTCAAAGTTAAAGTCCATTCCCTCTGTTGAGTCCATGAAGTCGTTCAGGAGGATGGATTCCACATCACAATCCAGAGTGCTCTGGTGCACATCCATTTCCATCTCAGACTGCAACCGGTTGTGAGGATCCTGGTGATGGTTAGCTTGGTGGTTGCCATGGTAATTAGAGTTCTGTGATGTGTGGTGGTAATAGCCTTGCCAGGGTTCTGTCATGCCCTGGTGGAGGTGGGAACCTGGGTAGGACTGATGGCGAGGGTGGGGGGCTGAAGCCAGACGACATGGGTCTTGGGGTACATCCAAGACACTGGCAGGATTAGGAGGCAGGGCAGTAGAAGGAAGGTGAGCACGTGAGCCATAAAGGCTGGGTGATTTGTGGTTGTAGGGTTGCAACATATCATTGTTTACCCTGGGAGCAAGCTCTGGTTGTCTGGAGTTGTTGAGCGGCAGATGATTGTGCATGTGGTTGGGATTGGCACTAGCGTTGAGTTTGTGGTCATGAGATTGAACATATTCATGGCCATGGTGGTGTTTGTGGTGATTGTATTCAAGACCTGGATGATGCTTATTATGAGCTTGATTGGGATTGTGATGATGGCTTGGGTTTTGCTCATGGGTTACTCCATGGCCGTTGTGAAGACTCTGACTGGAATTGCGATTGTGGCTATGCTCTGGGTTATGATCGTGATTCTGGCTGTGATTGTTGCTCTGATTGTGGCTGTGAGAGTGTACGGCACTGTTAGATTGTGACATAAGGGAATGGGATGCTGCTCCTTGAGCCACAACCATGTCCTTACTACAGAATTGTAATCCTCCAGCGAGCAGACTTTCAAGGGCACTGTTCTCGGAGTATGCCCTAAGAGCACGCTGGAAGCTGGTAGGCTTGTTTTCCTGAATTGTCTGCATAGGCGTATGATGCCTAAGCATGCCCATGGATGGTTGGCCATAGACCGTTCCACAGTAGGAGGTCTCTCCTTTGGGTGCAGGGCCATAGTGATATCCATTGCGCTTAAGTGGTAGAGGCTGGGAGTAGCCTTCTTCCAAGCTGATGGCTCCAGTTAGATCAGCTAGGTGCGGGAGCTCGACAGATGGACAGTGTCCCCCTGTTCCCAGGGCTGGAGATCTTGTGCTGGTGGGGCTAGGGTAGAGTCTTGGGGAGGCTGAGCAGGAAAGTCCTCCTTCCTCTGGTTCATCAGGTTCTGTCTCAGCCAGAATAGGAGACAAACATCCACTTAACGTTGATGCAGAGGAGCTTGTTCTGGAGTGGAGGTCTGTCCAGGCATCAAACTCTTCACCCCCAACTCCCATTACTCCCTTCCCAGCTGGGCTTCCGTGTTCTGGCGATCCCTGTATTCCGGGTCCTCTAAGCTCTCGGCCCACTCCCACAGCTCCTGCTCTCTTCCGACTAACTCGGCCTCGGCTCTTAAGGTATTTGGTGCCATTGTCCATGGATACAGCTCGTCTTCGTGGCCCTTTGCCCATCTTTCCACCCTCTGGGTTAAGCATCCACCAGGAACTTTTTCCTGTTCCCTCATTTTGAACACGGATGAAGCGGGTATGTAGGGAGAGGTTGTGTCTGATGGAGTTCTGTGGAAAGGAGAAATAAGGGGAACAGGGAGAAATAAGATAGAGGCATTAGTGATTTTGAATTGAGGTTTATTTATATTGTTTGTCTTAAACTTAGTATGTTCAAAAATAAGATATTTATACACCCTTTTTTCAGGCCAAGGCCCCCTGGCAGATAAGAGAAAATGGGCAGGGTTTCCCTATTATATATTCTGTAAAATTGAGCATAACATTAGGCCTGATCTATAATAGTATACGTACAGAACCATGTTAATATATTTTCATACTTTATTATGATAAATACATTACAGAGCCAAAATAATCATTAATGATGTACAGAATCATTGTTTAACACACTTTTTTGTTCCTTTTTTTTTCAAATCAAACACTAATAGATGGACACCCTGTGCTGAAAAACCCTGAACTGTTAAAAGGATTATTCTCAGACATTTTCAAGTTATGAAATTTTTCAGAAAAGCAGAATTTAGAAGAATTTATATTTGTATATTAAGCAAGTACCATGCAAATCAACAGATGTTCATAATAAGACCATTCAGGGCTCTAATCTCACAAGAATTATGCAAGTTCTTATAACAACTCAAAAGCAGTTTGGAGCACTCATTGCAGGAAGAGGTGAAACCCCTCTTGGCTGCTCAGGCAAATCAATACTGTAAGCAGACCAGCTCCTGCACGGCACACACTTTCTCTGACTCACGCTGCAGCTAGCCAAGCCAAGTCCACACGCACATCAAACCGTAGTCAAGGTTACCCAAATGAATCACACGTGGCAACCTGATCACAGACGCCTCTATCGATTGCAGTCTTGGGGAAATATGAGGGAAAGCCAGAGAGTGAGACAAGAAGCGAGAGCGAGGCGTGATTTTGGCAAACTAGCGATTCTGGAGGAGCACCAGACAAAGGAAACCAGAGAGAGAGAGCGAGATAGAGAGAGAGAGAGAGGGAAATGCTTCAGTAGTACAAAAGCATTTCTTTCTTTGCCGTGCAACAACAAAAGAGTTCAAATTGTTAATGATAGTTACAGTCTCTGTTGTGAATCCAGCAGTGCAATATAGTAACTATGACACGAAACACCTGTTCACAAAGTACAGTAGTTATGTGTAAATTACTGCACAGAAATTACAGAGGCCCACTATAAATCAAAATTATTTTTTGTTTTGATAATAATAACTTTCAGGATTTGATAAATATGATTTTTATTTTTATTTTTATTTATTATAAATGTTAAAGGCTATATAGTAAATAAAGTCAAAGCACAAGCTTTTCAAAACATTCTTTTGTGCATCTTGACTATTAATGAACTTTATATTTCACACAATTGCAGGGTCTCCTATACCTTATAGCATACTTTTCTTTCAGTGTAAAGGTTGTACTCTCAATAGCATGTATTTATTCAGTACCTCCACACATATGTAGCAGGAAACATTCTTCTGAGGTTGGAATGAATTCCTATGAATAAAGCTGATGATAGTCTAGGGTTACAAGATATCATAAGAAAGATAAATAAAAAGAATGAGGCCAACTAGTCTGAGACAGTACAGTTTTGATACTCAGAACAGAATAGGACAGCATGTTCCTAACCATCCCAAAAAAAAAAGAAAAGAAAAAGAAAAGGGCCAAATCCCTTAAACTGCTTCTCCCTGTTGCATGCTCTTTCAACAGGAAGGTGGTGCTCACATGGTCATGCCTAAAATTCATGGGACCTAGGACAAAATATGTATGCTTGGTCCCCTCTCTCTCAGATGCAATGAATAGGCTATATCATAAAGGGCCCTCATCACACGGCCAAGGACAATGCTTCTAGTTGTCCATTCTGGATGATGGGCATGGTACACAGCATTCAGAGTCTCAACCGATCCTCTTAACTGACCTCCATTTCCCTCTTTCTTTCTCTTTATCCAGCAGGAAAATCATCAGTCCATCAAATTCTCAACATTACCAGCAATCCATATTATAGATTGACATGTGTACATGGCACCATTAATGTAGTTCAAGCCTCACTCCTTACAATTACACACCATCTTTCAATCTCAAAGCTGCATAGCCTCTTCACATCTTCCTTCACTCAGATTCCCTCATTGTGACACTCCTTCATCTCTTTCCCCGTGTCCCGCATCTGTTTATCACTCTCTTTTCACTCTCCATCCCTCCACAAATCACACTACTAATTTCATTCACCTGTTCTGACTGAAGAAAAAATGCAAATAAGACAAAACAAATCTACTTTCTCTCCCTCAATCATCCACAATACAATTACACTTCAAGTGCGTCTATCAGCCCATCTACACTCTATAATCCTCCATTGCTCCCCCTTACGGAAAGCAGCCTCTTGTTTTCCGTAGTGATTCTGAGAACCATTACCGCTCACATGAGTGGTCAGATATCAGTCAGTGAAAAGAGCCAATTACCTTGGCAAAATTTACACTACAGCTGGATATCGATTGTAAAGCAGACTAATCTCGGAGAGCATGCTGTTTCAGTGTCACCTCACACCTGAGGGGCTAATTCTTCCCCCAACACCAGTGGCAGATTTGCTGCATTTTGCTCCGCTCCCATTCAGAGCGGTGAGAAATTGGATAAGCAAGATGTATCTGCGTCCCCTTACCCCCCAGGAAGGGGTTTTATTCTCCTTCGGTTATTCTGCCAAATTACCCGAGCCCCCGTGCTGGTGAAAGAGCCAGATGCTTCCTGGGCTGACTTAATCAAAGCTAAATTGAAGCGCGTTGTCACGAGTGGGAACTGCGTGCCGAAACGACCTGCACGAGGTGATCTGAGCGCGACGCCCTGACAGCTCCGGCAAGCGCTCTGATGCAGGGGTAACCATGACTACTGTGGAAACGGGAAAAGAGGAGGTTCGTGCGAGAAGCAGGGGGAAGAGAAAGGCAGATGCTGTTTGATGCTGCAGGTAAACTGCAAACATCCTTTCATCTCTGACAGTCAGATGACTCGCCCAACTCGCAAGAGAGCTTCAATCATCGGCAGTCACACCGTCGCTCGAGTTGTCTCAGAGGAACAGTGATTAGCAAGTCAACTATAGGCTGCATGACTTCACAGTAGCTACCAGCACCCCGCCACTCCGTAGATCAGCTCACCGAGCTCACACATGAGCTTGTTGTAGGAAACTTGTATTTTTAAAACATGACAACTCTCAGACTTGAAAGGCCACAAGTTGTCGTTTAGTCATTGATAACATCCGCTCTTTGCCCTTAGTGTCTCCATTAAGATGGGGGAGGTAGAGCACTGGGTGTTTGATGAAAGCAGATTATTCATGAAGTCACAATTGCTGTGGCCTGTGGTGAGTGGTATAAATAGCAGGCCTGTGGTTAGGAATTTTACCCAGACACCTTCAAGCTCTTCTGCCTTCTGAGTCATTCACTGGCCAGCCATGTATCCGTCTGCTTATGACCTGCTTTGGCTCTCTCTGACACCCAAACACACTCTCTGAACCTAACTGATATTCGATTATCAAAGTTTACATAAAGTCCAAGTGTAAATCTGCAGTAATGATGACCGCTCTGTGAAATACGAGGTGTAACAGTATTAGCGGTTTAGTGTCTGCAGTTAGGCCTTGCTGGTATATGCTGCAGCTACACAATTATTGGTGAATTATAACACAAAAGTTTATTATTATTTATTATAATAGATGTTTCACCAGTGAATGATTTTTGTATTCTGCAACGATGAGATGTAGAGTCATCAGACGCATGGCATTTTGAATTTACAACTTCTTGATTTACCATCTGACAGTCATTTGCAATGAAAGTAAAACTTGGATTCATTGCCAAACATAGTTGGCAATATAAAGTAAGCAACAGCATTTTGGCAGTGCAACGGCAAACAATGAAGTGAAGCTTACTGCCACCTGATACAGATGGATACTGCAGTTGAGTAATGTCTACTAGTGGCCAAACAGTTAGCATTTAAATCACAAGCATTTAAAAACACCCTGCTAGTCAAACACATACTTGAAGGCTGAGCTTCCAAATACAGTATGCTCAATGGAGAAAACATTTAAACACACAAACTCACTCTACATTCAAACACAACCTGATATACCTTAGATTAGGCACTTTCTAATGGAGCATGCTGCACAACTAGTAATTTCTAGTTTGGACTACTGCAATGCTCTTCTGGCTGGACTTCCATCAAGCACAATCAAACCGTTACAAATGATAAAGAATGCAGTGGCACGACCAAAAGAGCCCATGTTACACTTCTCTTTATCTCCATGCACTGGTTACCAGTTATGGCTCGCATTAAGTTCAAGACATTGATGCTTGCATATAGAACAGCCACAGGCTCAGCACCCACCTACTTCCACTTTCTAGTATGAATCTAGATCTCCTCCAGAAGTCTGAGATCGCTAGTGTCATGGTACTATCACAGAGAGGCTTAAAATAACTTTCCAGAACATTCTCGTTCACCATTCCAGGCTGGTGGAATGGTCTTCCCACCCTTATACATAATGCTGATATCCTGACAATTTTCAAGCGACAAACTTCAAATGGTCTTTCTGAAAACTCATCTTTTTTGACACTACTTCATCCAAAATAAATACAAATAAATACAAATAAAAACTCATTTCTCTTAATTTATTCGTTCCCTTTCTAGCTTGTACTAATTTGAATAATAACTGAAACTTGGTATTACATGCACTTCCTGTGTCTGTTTGCCTCTTTAAGAAGTATCGCTTTATGTATTCCCAATTGTACGTCACTTTGGATAAAAGCATCTGCAAAATGACTAAATGTAAATCTAAATATACAGACACTTTCAAAAATGCTCAGCAAACCAGAAAAAATCTGGCAATCAGGTTTAATCCCACTCCAGCCTGCATAATCCAGAGAAATCAAGGGCTATTCCTGGTTAAATCTGGTGGCTTCTTAGCTGACTACAACCCCTGGAACACAAAGTAACAGGGATTGAAGGGATGTTGGCCAGGCAGGAGGTGTGTAGAGGAAGAGTGATGACGGGTGTAATAATCGATAATGAAATCAAGATGAAAAATTAGGAGATTTAATTACATAACTAAATAGACTGCAGTACTAATGCTTCGTTAAAGAAGTGGCACATTCCACAGATAAACTTTGTTTCATTAATAACTGCAAACCAACATTTGGCATCTTACTGTACAAGGCTAAATTTGAACCTTGTTACTTGCAATGCTATGGTCGTTCTGGCAGAAAATAATAAAACAACTGACAGAATTTTTATACTTTCAAGTCTAATTTTGTAGCCTATTTGTGGTAAAGGAGCAACTAAATGACATTGTTCTCATTTTTACTATCTTTTATCATTTTATGCTAATATGTGGCTTGGTACATTTTGTCAAATTGAGGTTTATGAACCAAGATCATTACCTATGAATTTGACCGCCTGGCGCCAATGGTCTCCTCCGCCCTCTTGTTTTCGTGTTAGGCACATCTGCCCATGACAAGTCATAAAAAAGGCTGCTTTTACATGGAAAGTTCCGCCTTAACAATTGCTCTGACACACTAACAACAAAATATCATACAGCAAGAAAGCAAGGCCTACAACACTTACATTAACAGAGTGGTTTATTAAAACCACTTTGTTTTAAAGTCAGGGAGAATCTGTGATTGTGTCCAGAGAGTCAAACATATTGAAAGGGTTTACAAAGATGTCATACTATAAAACATATCTGAAAAAGACAGATGTGGCCTGTTCCCTGATTAGCTCCCTTGTCAGATAATCTTTTCCCTAAAGCACCTATTGATGAATACCCAAAAATATGATCCATTCAAAGTGCATCCAGAAAGAAACTTTAATCAAATGATGCTCTGATACAGTGTTTCAGTCTACTATTCATTGATGTAGGCCTTGGATTAGAGCCCTTGGATCAACTTCACAATGGGAAATGAATGGGATTTGGAAAGATCACGGCTCGTTTTTCATGCAAGGTATGTAAATCACTAAGTACCTTAGATTTAATTCTGTTTCTGAGCAGCACAAAAAGCCCATAGCTACAGCAGTGGAAATAAAAGACGGATTATAAGATGCTATCTACCTCAAAGTTTTAGCGAACTATTCCGTGTAGCATTTGCCAAGCGATCTGTTTTTCATTTTAAAGAGCGTTCTAATTTACTGAGCAGACTCCTCCGAGTATTCAGGGGAACGTTCTGTTTTACATTCTGCCCAGTGTTCCATTTGATGCGGTCCAGAACGCACGGCTCGTGTGTTGGGGGATTGTTCTGTCGAGCATTCTTGCGCGCTCGCAGGACTGGAAAAGCTGTTTTCAGCCGCGTTCACCCATTATTTATTAATCCATTTCACACAGCCAGCAGTCATTATGCATGCTACTGTCAATGGGTATCTCTCTGCCTCGCATTTATTTGATAATAAGCACAAGTGGGGTAGGAGATAAAAGCGCTGACTGCATTCATTGTGCGAGAGGGAGAGAGTGAGAGAGGACTCCTGCAGGCGAGGAGACTTAAAATGAGAGTTCTGTGTGGGAACAGGGCGCGTCTGCTAAGCCTGTCTGGAGGCAATCGATGGAAATTAGCCAACGCTAAAGATGCACTTCCTGTGAGTGATGTCACGGGCGGTGCTTGGCTGTTTGGAGGAAAAGAAAGAACTCACCGGGATTAATGGGAATAGTGGAGAGCAGATAGAGGTGTGGGCGATATGACGGATGGAGCAATATGAAATACAGTAATAGGATCGAACAATCCTGATAATGATGCTAACAGATATTTGCTAACAACATTATTTCTGGTTAATACGGAATGTGTTTTATGCATTAATTTGTTAAGTAAAACATTATCCGAGTTTGTGTTGTTCTCTCAGTTGACTCAAAAATGTGAGTCTTTATTAGGCACCCATGTTGTTCCAGCCACGTCTGTTACAAAACACTCCATACGACTAAAGGCTGGAATACACTACACAACATTTGCCCAGATTCTATCCCTGTTTACAGTCTGGAGAAGTTGATGCCAGTTACCGAAAGTCAGAACCAGTCTGCAGATTTGAGTTGACAGGTTTCCTGGAAAATCACATGGTGTATGATGGGCACAGAGTCCATTTTTTAGCTTCTTGATCAGAAGATATCAAACATGTTTGCTATTTTGAGCCGATTTTATAAGACATGTTGTTTTCATTTGTCATGTGTCTCCTAGCAACAAGGCATGTGTTTCTGCATGAGTTTGTTGTGATTGAAATTAACTGAAATTCAGTAGTATGTAAGTGGTCCTCATTCGATTATTGTATGATGCCGAGTTTTGCTTCTGTAACTATTTACAAAGTGGACAAGTGTACAATACCTAGTGCTTTAAAGTTCCAATTAATAAATCTAAATTGAAGGTTTTGTTTATTTTTTTTTATTCTTGCTTTATACTATGAATATGTTAAATGCCTCATTCATTTCAGTAAGCCTGTGTGCTCCAAAACATTTACAAAGTTTGCATTTAGATGATATAAGCATTACAAACTTTCACTTCAACCAATATGGATCAACGATTTTGACGACATCATTCTGCACTCAGCTTCAGATTTGTCAGGTGAACCACAGTGCATATAGTGTGCTCCAGTCCAGAGACAAAATGTTGCAGAGCGGATCATACGTGCAAAAGGGGATGGACCAAAAAAAAAAAAAAAAAAACATCTCAAACTCAATTGAATTCTAAACTGAATGTTGAATGTTGTATTTTAAACCATGATGGAGCATTATAAACAGCAATGATGAGGATAACACTGGTGCCAACATACTGTATATAAGGCCTACAGTACATGTTATTCAAACTGCATTACTGAAATTATGGCTATAATTGTTTTCTTGTAGTAACAATTCTATATTAAATCTAATGGTGCTTTTCCATTACGAGTACCAGCTCGACTCGACTCGGCTCGGCTCGGCTAAAGGGGGAATCTATTAGACTTTTTTTTTTTTTTTTACTGTGTCTGTCACAAGCTGTCAAGTGCTGCTTTGCTGTGCTGCGATATAAACCAAACACTAATGGCTAAAAGTCAAGGAATGAGCCATAAATTCCCATTTCAATGGAAATTATATCAACAAACTGCCACGCCCCCTAAAACGGCTTGTTTAAACACGCCCCCACATGTCTACATCACTATGTGGAAATAATGCGTAATGCCACCCAAATGTTCACTCAAAGAAAGGAGGCGTGGTTTCAGTAACACAGTTAGTGTTGAAGCAGCCATGTCAGGGAGATGACCATTTTTTTTTTTTTTTTACGATTACTTACAACAGAGCAGCAACACATTTTATGGATGACTGTTTCATGAACTTAGGAGAAGAGGTAATTCTGACTTTGCTATGACAATCTGGCACTTCAACATATTCTGTTTCACCAAAAATAATGGTCTTTAAAAGAGCATCAAATGGTCCCTTTAACATGCTACATTCAGTGTCTTCTTAAGTCATGCGATATAGATTTGTATGGGGAACATACTGAAATTTAAGTCATTATTTATCGTTTTTCATAATCTTCAACTAAAGTGCCAAACTGACCTGTCACACAAAGTCTGACATCATTACAGTACTCCCAAATCCCTACTGGTAGTTGCATGTCATAACTGAACATGGTGTGCCAGTTTGAAAATGTGAAATTAAAAATGCTGTGTGAAAGCTGCTGTGGAGTTTTTCCATCATGGTCACTGTTTCCCATAAAATGTCGAGATATGGAAAAGAGCTTTATAATAATATCTTGAAAATCCTGCTTTTGTGATCCCTGGGGAAAAAATAAGAGCATTTGAGTTTAAGATGACATAGGGAAATAACAGTAAATAACAGAATACAATTTTTTGGCTGAACCAAAACAGTTTTGTCTTCAAATTAGACATTGCTAATGATGGAGGCCCATCATTCATATTCTAAAAACAGAGCAGTGCCATCATTACAGCCAATGCTTTGGCGACAGAAGGCTCTCTCTCTCTCCGCTCTCTTCCCTGCGGAATGCCCACCCACCAGAGGGACCAGGGCGGAAGGGAGGGGCGGCGTCTGGAGCTTTAGCCTAACCTGAGAGAGGTAGACTGGGCACAGAAAAGAAGCCGGGGCCCCTGGGGACCTGTAGGTGGGAGCAGCCAGCTAGTGCGCTCCATCCCCTTGTACCGAGCTCTAATTGGAGCTGCTGGGCGAGCTGGGCCAAGTTCCCTGGGAACGGGGAGAGCCTGAAGGAGGGAGGGAGAGTGGGAGGAAGTGAAGGATGGACGGATAGAGCAAAAAGACGGGAGGGAGGTTTAAAAATAGAGCAGGCAGATTAAGGAGCATCTGAGAGCGGTGCAGGGGATCGGAAAATCCACCCTGCATGCCAGAGCTGACCAGACCTTCAGGGCATAAAAACCAGTTCTTCGCAGAGCATGGCATAGCACAGCCGCCCCCTGGCATACGCGTCGCATGGCACCCAGCCCAGACTGGGGCAGTGCGAAGAGCAGCATCAGCCTGAAATGATGACGATCCCTAGCTAAGCTTTCACACAACAGGTGGAGAGTACAGACACCTGTGGGAGATCGCCCAGACTCACAAGACTGTCTTACACCTGTGTCCTATCCACAGATGCACACCTCCTTGCTGCGATAAAACAACATACACTAATATATAATAATTGTACAAAGTTTTACATATATAAATAAATATTTGTTTTGTTTTGTTTTTTGTTTTCCCTATTAAACAAATCTGAATACCCTCAAAGAAAGATCAAATTCACATGAGAAGCAAAATTGCATAAGAAACTATGAAAACTTATTTTGCTTACCCCACTGGCCATGTTTTTCTTCTAGTGTTAAGTACAAATATAACCAAATATGAAAAACACTTTAAAATGGTCTGAAAAATTTGTTCACATTTTTTTTTAAAAGCCCAATTCTCACTATTGACTTACTATTATGCCTAAGTTGCTGTTTTTAAGGTAGTTGTTAAGTCTAGGTAGGGTTAAGGGGTCTATAATATTAGCATGCAGAATAAGGCATTAATATGTGCTTTATAAGCCCTAATAAACTGCCAATATGTTATGCATGCTAATTAATATTGAAAATTTTAAGATAAAGTGTTACTATTAATGTTTATCTAAGATTGTTAGATTTTTTTTACTGAAACTTTATTTCCATCACCCTGCTTTTATGCTCATTTTGAAGTATTGCATCAGAGTTGAGTGATGAAACGCTGAATTTCAATTAAAAATGCCTTCATTCGCAAAAAAAGTTTTTACGCTCGCTTGAGGTGGTTTTTGATTTGTGAGAAAAAGCGTTAATGTGCATTATGGGAGATGGAAAAATGCATTTTGTGATTAAAATCCTCCAAGCGCTTCAAAAAAGTAATGTGACTGTGCAATGGGAAAGTAAATCCTGACTAACCAGTAGGCTTCTTCTACTTTTCTTAGTGATGTATAGTGGGAGTTTATCAGGAAGTGATGGTTTTGTTCTCTTCGATTCGTTGTATGGAAACAGGACTTGTTCGCAAATGTTTTGTTCGATATTCCAATTTTGCACATAAATTAAATTTGCAACTTTGGATGGAAACCCAGCTAATAAGACAAAAATACAGATTAATACAATTATTTTTGATGTAAGAGTAATTTAATTACATTTGAATCATTAAAAAATTAACTAACTTTTCAACTTTGAAGTGAATAAATAAAAGTGAGAAATGTGTGGAAAACAATGTAGCCTGCTGATTCACAACAAACAAATGGGATTTCTTTAGTATTTTGTGCCGCCGCTCTCTCCGCAAGCAAAAACACGAGTGTGCACAACTATGACTGACTTTATCATCGAGCACAAAGTCATCCTCTGTTCTAGGCAGAGCATGCACGATTAATTAGTAAATCATTAATTAAGTCACGCATCAATTATTTCGGTTGCAGGGCGTGGAATGAGCTGATCGCTTTAATCAAACCCCAAACAGATTGGGAAGCACCTGGTCACATGATTGTTAATTAAAACCTGCTACATTAATGTGTTTGAGATGTATCCTTTAATATGCAAGTTGATGAAATATATGATTTCAATACACAAAACAGACAAAAATGCCTTGGATCTCACTGCACATTTTCACAATAAGACATAGCATAAAAATACACACACACACACACACACACACTCGTGCTCTGTTAGCCTGGCACACAGGGTCCGCTCATTACAACAATGCCAAGCTACCGGTTGCTAAGGAGACCTGTGGGAGAGGGAGTGATCCTGTTGCTATGGCAGCAAGCCTGCTTCCTGCCAACTGTCTTTCCCCATGAGACCTGACCATAGTAGGCAGAGAAAGACAGAACGAAAGAAAGGAAGACAGGGAATTGAATGTAGGAGAGTCAGAGTGTGTGTGAGGGTGTGTTGGGGGTGTAAGAGGGGTTATGGGTATGATGTTGAAAGAGAAAGACTTTAAAAAGAACACAGCAAGCGGGGTAGCGATGGAGGAGGGGTGGCAGACAAACCACAAAACCAGGGGAGAGAATGTGCAGGGAAAATTGATAGAGTTCGAAAGAGGAAAAATAAAAGAGGCGCTTGTAAAGAGACTGAGAGAGGGCGCCTTCCGGAGCACCATTTTCAGGCGCTCTTTCCCATGAAACAACTCGCCGGCTTACCGCGTCGCGTCCTATTGTGCAAGTCCGCCAGCGACTGCACAAGATGGCCGCAAACTACCTCTAATTGTTCCTAGCGAACACTAAAGCGCACCGAGCGCCACCTCCCAGCATGCACTGTGTCACAAAGCGACCCGGCCTAACACTCGCCTGGCTTTTGGGAAGTTTCGCACACTGGATTCCGTGCTTCCTCATTAAGATCTACAGCACATCGCAGCTCCCATTGATCAAATCTACACCTGATATAAGCGACGTGTCATAACAGGTGTGTCGGATAAAAGACGTGACAGAATACAAATTAATTGTGCTGCACTGCGCAAAAGATTCATTAAACACAAATTCAGGAGAGACGCGAGAAACAGCATCGCAACAAATCAACACCCCTGCAAAATGTGGAAGCAACATCCTGAAACAAGACGACAACCGAAAATGTGGGAAGACGAAGAGAAAAGGAGATGATATTGATCAAGCTCAGGAGAAGAGGGTCAAATAAGGAGAGAAACCCAGTGAATCTTCTGTCTCAGATGTAAATGGGTTTTTTGGCTGCCGTCAGATCACAATTGGTTCCATACTGCCTTGCTCTTCTGCCTTTGTGAGGTTTTCGGTTTGATTATGGCTCTTGTGACAGAACTGTTTAAATGAGAGACAGAGGAGCACTGGCACATTTTCTCCCACAGATAAAGTGGGAATGAAGTTGGTTTGGGAAGGAGGGGGCTCCTTTCCTCATTCTTTCCTCAGCTGCGCACAGACTCGAATCAGGCTGTTAAAGACATCTATCTGTCTCTCTCTCTGTCCGGGTCTGTTTCTCATTCACAGGGAATGTGGTGTCTGTCGAGAATGCGAGTCTGGCCTGCATGGACACACACGCACATATTCGCTCATTTGTTTATGCACACATTTCGAGACATGACCACTATTGACTTATTCATGCATGTGTTTATTTCCAGAGCACAGCGTGTCTGCCGAGCCCCTCTGTTCCCCCCAAACTCTTTACAGGGGTTATAGGGTTCACTTGGGATTCTCCCACATTAGCTGAATCTCTCTAATGCAACATGAATGCTGCTCTGCTCTGTGTCTGCCATTGACTTCGTCCCAATAGAGACCTGTTATTCCACCTTCATTCATTCTTCCGAATGCAATGGAACTGCAAAAATAATTATTATTTTCAAATATGCGACCGTCAGCAGACAGACCAGCCCCAAACCCGCACCATTTTTTGAGCTGGCTTCATCTCCCAAAGCATTGTAAGTCAAGGCTGATTGTTGAGACCACTGCATTACTAGCCAATGGTTTCAACAATCTACTTTTTGCTTGCAATGTTTTCGGGAAACTCAGCCCTGGTCAAGATTCTCAAACAATAAGAGCAATGTTTTGAATGCACCACTGATATTTTGGGGGTAAATCAACATTGTTTCAATGGCTTGTTTAACGTTGCCACTGCACATTAGGCTGGAGTACAAGTAGGAATTATCCCGAAAACAGTTCTCAGACATACAAATTGTCTACAACCTTTCTCATAAAGTTCCTTTAAAGAAATGCAGGCACATACAAGACATAGAGCATAGAGCTATCCGCTTGTTAAGGTTTGACATACTGAATACTGTTTCCAGGCCCAAGCCTATACTACTAGTCGTTCACAAGCACTTTTCATTTAAACTAACCCATCAGAGTTATAGTAGCTAGTGGCGTCCCATATACCAATATTTTAATGATTCGGAATAGATGAATCACTGTCTGGCCACTTGAGATTTCAGTATGGAGATAAAGGTTAGGATCTAGATTTTTCGGGAGTGAGTGTATATTAGCACAGTTTGTACATTTCTTCTGGGATTTAATAGCGCACTCTGAGCAGAACAGATTCAACAGCCGAATATAATGAATGTGGATAGCAGCTCAGTTCATCTGATGACAAATGTTCATTTTAGATCTCTAATGACTTTTGATTGCAGACTTTGGTATCTTGCCAAACATTTTGAGACATTTGAGAGCTCTTTTCTGATACGCTGGAGGAGACACATCTTAGAGGACTTTTTTTTGAGATATTAAAGAGAGCTCATTTGTTTTTTGAGTTTTTTTTCTTTCCTATGGGTTTCATCTCAATCTTTGCTCTGAATCTATGGGAAAACGTAAGGTAGGTCCACATTTCTTCGAACAAAGACAGCCCAATTAAGTCAGTTTGAGTTAGGGTCTGTGCGCCAGAGAGAGGGGTGGAGAGATGGAGCGAGGCAGTCCATAAAAGCAGTCTAACGAAGGGGGGAAAGAAAGAAGGGAAATATAGAAAGAGGGGTAAAAGACGAGAGCTCGAGTGACTTTGTAGCCAAAGCGAAGCAAGTTCTCTTTTTTTTTTAGCTCCTCAATGGGAAGACATATGAAATATTAATAACAGCTCCAGCCATCGACTTCAGAGGCCCGCGCTAAAACTTAGTGTCTAATGAGACTCAGCTCATGAATTGCTAATGAGGATGCTTGGAATGTGTGTTTTAAGTGTTTGTGTGCAGGAGCGTGTGTGTTGCAATGGGGGGAGGGGTCATTTGGTTGTGTGTGTGTGTGTGTGTGTACGCTCGGGGGTGTGTATGGGGGGGGGGGGGGGGTTGAGGAATGCAAAGTCTTTGGGAGACTTAACAGAGAACTTCATTAAAAAGCTGAAGTCTATACACACACACACACATAGTGTGAATATTCAAGAGCCTCACACACATACACACTCACATATCACTTAATATACATCTATGACTGGACAGACTCCTCAAGACCGATCGACAATATTTTTTCAAAATAGTGTATGATATTGTGGTTTTATAAATGTAGAGTTGGCATATATACACATATACACACACACACACACACACACACACACACATATATACACACAATCTGACCTCACTTTTGACCCCTGCCATACATTTCATTGAGAACACTAAGGAACATGTACAATAACAGAAAGAGTCAATGTCGGTTATCACTGTGCTACTGCTTCACGTTGCTCTCTGTACTCTATGTGTGGCTTTTCGTGTGTGTTTTCTAGCTTCTGCACATGTGATGCATGGAGAGACTGTGTGTCAGTGTGGGTTTGTTCATATACTCTGGATAAATGCTGGGCTGCGATCTTCCTCTCTTCTATATGTCTGTGTGTGAGTGTGTGTGTCTTTCTGCCTGAGTGGTGCTGTCGGTGGGCATCGCTCAGATTCAGCTCGGCAGGCCGAGAGGATCATTAACAGAGACGGGAGAGAGAGAGAGAGAGAGAGAGAGAGAGAGAGAGAGAGATTGGCTTTGTTCACAATGGGATCCGTGCATATATAATGAATATTATTTTTATGAAGTATATAAAACACCATGCAATGATAGAAATTTTAAAACTCTTTGAATTAGCTTTGTGCTAAAATACCAACATCTGTATTATGATAAAAAATAATAAGTCAGCTAAGCTAGAAATCACAGATGTTGTATTACTTCTGGTTCCCTGGAACACATCAGGCACCCCACTGCATTGTGGGATACATATTTATATTTTGCACATTTTGGCAAACGAAGTAGGTCATCCGGATGTTCTGAGCATACATCATTTTGCATACTGGTCTTAGTATATATAATACAGAAATAGTAGGAGTAGTCGTAGTATGTGATTCTTTGGGCTTCTCATTATCTGTTTGAGAGGAGAAGAACGCCGGCCGGCCGACTCACAATTACATCCGTCTCTCCACATATCCTTCCAATTCTTAAACTCATCTCAATTTATGTCTTTGAGTGTCTCCTTATCACGGTTATTTTCCTCTCTCATTCAGAATAGCATACTAACATACTACTCTTATTATTTCTGCAGTATGCATATTTAGTTAGATATTCATTCTTCTATTCAGCAAGGACGCACTGAATTGATCAAAGATGACAGTAAAGACTCACACACTGCTACAAATTGATTGATAGACATTGATAATAATAAGTAACGATTCCTGAGCAGCAAATCGTCATATTATTCTGATTTCTGAAGGATCATGTGACACTGAAGACTGGAGAAATGATGCTTAAAATGTGCCTGAAATAAATAACATTTTATGTAATATATTAAAATAGTTGAAATATAATTTTAAATTGGAATGATATTTTACAGTTGTACTGTATTTTTGATCAAATAAATGCAGCTTTGGTGAGCAGAGGAGGCTTGAAATACTGTGTTCCTCAATGCAGCACACTTGACCTGAGCTTCCATTAAAAAATGAACTGCGCTCACACGTTTGACATCTTTAATTTCACTCATTATTTTAACTGGCCTGCTTTAAGTAGATATTTTTATACAAATTTGCAAAAAAAAAAAAAAAAAAAAAAAATTCCCCCAATAAAATAAGTGGACACTACACACAAGCATTTATCATTGTATAACAACAACAGTTTAATTTAATATTTATAAAAAAAAATAATAGGCAAAGAGTGTTCACTGCGCAGTATGCATTATTATATTATATTTATTATTATATTATATTACAACAGTCACTTTACCATTTATTATAAATAAAGAAATAAGAAAAGAGTTATACATTTGTGAACTGGACTACACTGGTCAAACAACAACAACAAGAAACAGGAGGATATATTATATTATTAATATAAATAATGTGGAGCTGTAGATTCAGATTATCTGACTGCATAGCTATTGTTTATTTTTTATGATAATATTTGATAATTATATTTTGTTGTGGAAAAAAAAGTCATAATTTGAGGTTATTGAATGAAATGATAGTATTTAAATCATTTCAAAATGTAAAAAAGGACTGTTTCTAGTACATGTCTGTCTCATTTCAACCCTTCCGACAGTCTTTTTCCTCTTTTTTAATTCCCTCATGGTTTTCTTTTCCATCCCTCTTTCCTTGGCACTAGTTAATATGCAGATTAATGTTACTATTAACACACTGATGGAGTCTGATGGCAAGCCATCAAAGACAATAAAGATACTTAATGGAAGCCAGGATTTGATGTAGTCAAAATTTGGGGTGACGCTATAAATCAATAGAGATGATAACTCAACCAATTAAAAAAATAGTGTGTGAAAGTGTATGTTAGAGCAATAGAAAGATAATTAACACTAGATTCTTAAAGACATCTTAAAATCCTTAAAGAGATAAAAAAGAGAGTGATTTGTATCATTGTTCACCCGCTTGTCATTCTAAAACAGCATGACCGACTTTCTTCTGTGAAACATAAAAATATATTTAGTCAAATATCTTCTTTTTTTTCTGTACAGTGGAAGTCAGTGGGCACTAAATCTCTCAAAATTATTAAAAATATCTTTGTTTGTGTTCAACAGAAGAAATAAATCCACGCAGGTTTGAAAACAACGTGAAGGGGAGTAAATGATGACAGAGCTGTCATTTTTGGGTGAACTGGCCCTTTAAGGAATATGCTCAAGATTCCTAATGGATTTTCTATAATGATTTGAAACTAATCCTAAAGAATTCTCTAAAGTCAGAGTCATACTGTGCACACATGCCAACTCTCACAAGACAAATAAGCAACCGCAGCTTCAAAAACAAGCCCAATGTTATTTGATTATTTATTATCATCAATATTATTCATTATCAATTATTTATCAGCAATAAATGAGCTTACACCATATTAAACTGAAACCACTCTATTATTTGAAAAGCAAAAAGAAGTTATTTTAGAAAAATAAGCGAAGAAAGTGGGAGGCGTGCGCTATCCACTCATCTCCAATCACCTGTGAGCAGAATAAGATTGGAGAGATGGAAAAGGAGAAAAAGACAAGAGCTTAAAAGGGAGCTGTAACACAGTCACATATTTTCAGCATAATAAAATATATGTGAACCAATACTAGTAACTGTCCCTTTAAGGAATATGCTCAAGATTAGTATATGCCTACTTTTTTTTTTTTTTTTTTTTTAGTGTAGCATGTGATAATTAATACATTACATAGACATTGTAAAAATGAAAAATGTACTCTCTTAATGAAAGTCACCCCGCTCCTGCTATCATTGCTTGGATTATCGTCACGCGCCTTCATGATTTTTCTCCAGTGAGGGGGCGGAGTGGATAGTATTGCACTGATTGGCTACTGTGAGCTGACAGGGTGTCAATCAATGCACTGGAGAAGTGTAAAGAAATGACACTTTTCCTAACAAGCAACCATATTTTTTTCAAATAAGCCTAAAGAAGCGCAACCTGCGACCTTGGATTTTTTCATGCATCTTAATGAAAGAAGCCCAGAGTCGCGTAATAGAAGCGGACTTGGCAACTCTGACTGTGTCATTTACAACTATTGCTTATCAGTATCAGATGTTAGGGTCACCGTGCAACTGTCGTATTTCAGACTAAATGGATTACAACTGACCACCTACATCCGATAAAAACATCCTCACTCTTGATAGTCTGATGAAGTCAAGAAAAAACCAACAACAATTGGAATTCTCAGTCCATCATCTTGGATTCTCACAGAATTCTCCTTTGATTTCAATAGAATCCTTTAGGACTGGTTCCAAATCCAAAAGAAATTATCTATACGATCCTTTATGAGCTTTCAGAAAAAGAGCGGACGGGAAATATGAATAGATCTGTGCATAATATAAATCATAAAAAGGAGAAAGCAGAGAATCCAGAGAGAGAGAAGCTGTGAGAGAACGAGAGCGGCGAGCGAGGCTTGCTACGAGGGTTCAATCCAGGCTATGTGTCGTGTCTGAGAGTTAGCAGTGACACGGGCAGCATATTAAACACTGCATCCTGACCCATTTTCATCAAACTGACAAACAAAATCCACAAAACACAGGCACATCAGCACACGGACACACACGCGTATCTCCCATTTAGTAATGCAAATAAAATATTCAAGCCAGAAAGTGAATATTTAAGTACAGTGTTTTCAGAATGAAATATGTGGAGAGACAAACAGTTTGCATTTTCTTTCCATGACAAGAAATACCTGTGAGAAACTACCTCACGTGAAGAGAACTCTTCGATATTATTCTGAATGAGACTGTAATTGTGTAGATGAAGTCAGACTGAGCACTGGGAATGACGCATAACTCTGCTCATTTGTGAAAATCATTTTTCTTCTTGAGCAGATAGAAGGAATTTTGTTTTTAAATTATACCTCATATTATGTAGCTCAGTATGAGATTTTTACCTGACGGCCGATAACAGATCCCACAGACACTATCATTCACACATTTGGGGTCACTAAGACTGCATTTGTTTTAATAAAAATACAATAAAAACAGTAATATTGTGAAATATTATTACAATTGAAAACTTTTTTTTTTCTATTTGAATATATGTTCTAATGTAATTTCCTGGGATGTCACATGATCTTCAGTCACATGATCCTTCTGAAATAATCTAGATTTTCCGTCCAGATGAATTTCTGATTATTATCATTATTGAAAATAGTTGCTGCATAATATTTGTATTAATATATATATATATATATATATATATATATATATATATATATATATAATTTTTTTCAGTATTCTTTGATGAATAGAAAATTTAAAAGAACCCTTTTTATACTGAACATTGAAACTGAAATCTTTTGTAACATGCATCACTGCTGACATGCATCACTGCTGAATGAATGCATACATTTCTGTACAACAGTTTGTAAACATCTCATGACTTTTGCGCCAAATTAAACGTAAACTCTGCATGATCTAAAGTTCAGAATTGTAGTAAAATCAATTGAAATGAATCCAGCACATAAAGACAAAAGCTCACTTTAAATGTCACACTCTCTTTCCCGTCTAGGCTGGTGTTTTGAGCCGGAGTAATCTACAGAGTGGACCAGACTCAGTGTGTCCAGTCAGAGTCTGCTGTGAGACCAGGGTCAGTCGTACGGTGGATCTGCGCATGCATTAATCATGGCTGCTCTCTCGCCCATTACAGCTCATCAATCTCAGTTTGCCCAGAGCTCTGCTGGGGGGGGTCTTATGAAGATCTGATTAAATATGTAAGCACCTGATAATAGCAGCACATGCTAGGCTTCAGAGTCAATTGTCTGTAACGCGTACAGGCTCTAGCAAGTTTCTTTGGTCGGGGTCAGAGGTCACAGAGACGTCTGTCATTTCATCTGACTGACTTGATTCTGATGCTGAACTGCTGTGGGAAGCAACACCAAGGAGTCTGACTCTAACTCATAATCTGCGGCAACATTACTGTAGCATTTTTCTGAAAGCACAGGAACGGAAAAAGGTGCAAGCGGGCGTGTGACACTAAGCGTGCAGGGCCTGGATTGTGAGTGTGTGTGTGTGTGTGTGTGTGTGTGTGAGTAGAGTTTTAATTAAGGTGGAATCAGAGCAGGATCTGTGCTGCCGTGATAACGAGCCTCATCTGAATTATTAACGAGAACTGCACCTCCCTGGACGTGAAATCCCGTTTCTCACACGCAAACAAACAATTCCAGAACATGCAATTAATAATGCACAAATAGTTTCCAACTATACAATAGCACTGTGGTGCAACACGTCAATGTATATAATCTGTATAGAATGTCAATCAGTTCGAGTTTTTACTTCTTCTTGTACAGTTATGTTTCTGTTGTTGTTGTTTTTATAGTTATGGTCTTAGGGAACAAAGTTCACTGGCAGTATTGTAACAGTCAGTGCATCACAGCCCATACAGACCCAATAAATTGGCTTGACGAGGCCAATACGTTGTATATTTGGAGGGGCGGAGTTTAAACGGACTAAATGATTGGAGAGAGGAGTCTGTTGTTCTACTAGAAGATCCAGTTCTAACATTCTGATTCAACATTAGGAGATCGGTTTTTGTTGTTGTTGTTTGTTTGTTTGTTTGTTTGTTTTAATGATGCATAGATGCACCATACACAATAAGAATATATCCTGATTCTACAAAATAGATAGGATGAATTTTTATTAAAAAAACAGATATTCTCATCCTATAGAGTACATTACTGGACAAAGATTTTTATATACTCCCGGATGTTTTGTCCATTTTCCTGGAAGCGAAATGTACATTTTAAATATGGATGATCTGCTAAAAGTAGGAGTAAATAACTAGCAAATAAATGCTGTCAAACCAACAGAGCAACCAACGTTTAGTATTTTTGCCAGTGGATCAGGACGCTTTCTTGCATACCTTTACATGCTTATTCTGGCTAAAACTGGCATGTAACACAACCCTCCACAGATGTGGCTGTGACGTACAGAACTGTGTGAATTTGATGGAATTTGTGTCAACACAATAAAAGACTGGAGAGAAACAGGATTTCACTACTAAGGAGTCCATGATAACGATATTGTCACGATATCTGTAGAAATGAAATAAATTTATGATGCTCTAAGTAACATTCATCTGTCTTAATTAGCTTTCATCTGTCATCTACTGGATGTATTAGTACATTGTGTCTTCTTTTTTTAACTTTTATGATGGGGAACAACAGCATTTTACTGCAATACTGCCACCTACTCTGTTGGAGAATCAAACAGATGCAGTTACTGCTACCAAGTTACTAATGTAGCTCTAATATTATACAGATATTTCATTTTTTACATATCATGGTTATTGTTAATGCTGGTATAATGGCACCTCTAGAGCCAATCCCAATGGACATGCATCAGATGGGTCATAGACTAATGTGAATAAGACTAGACTTCATGATTTTTCCTTTCATATATCTTCTCATCTCCGTAAACCTCATATCATTTATTTCACTAAGTTTTCACAGTTTTCACTATTCAGCGCTCTTCAGATCATCCTCTGGGTGCCAGGACGGCCGACTGAGTTGCAGTCACTTCTTCTACACAGTCTTTGAGGGAGTAACAATGACAGTGTTTCTCCAGAGCTGAAGGCGTCCAACTGAACCTCTGCTCTGGCCAAATATCCTGGCACTGAGATCTGCCTCAATGTCCAGGCCGGCCAGCGCTGGGGTCACTGAGGAGCTCGGTCAGCCCGGCCACTGTTGCTCATGTCTCTCTGTCTATTCCTCACTCTTTCAATACTATGTGTGTTCATACCTCTTCTACAGTTTCTGTGCCTATGCCTCTCACATTAACGCTCAAGACACGTTCTAGAGTTACAACAATGAAGATAAAAGGAAAGCAAGTGTTGTTAACTCAGAAATGAAGCTCTCTACCTATAGGTATGCATATAAGTATCAACAATCACAAATGAGACCAACCTGTCCTCCAACCAATACGCTCGTATAGGTTGTTTGTCCAAATCCCTGAAATACGACCCATCAGAGCGTATACTACAATTGCGCCCCTATCAGCAAAATGTCGTTTTCATATTAATGTTTTGTTCTCTTTTATTTGCACTCTGATTTGCATTTCGTGTAGCTCAGTTAGTAGATTATTGCGTTATTCCTTGATATGTAATCATGCTATCATGGGTTTGATCCCAGGTAACGGACGTGCATGCAAATGTGTATGCTCAATAAATCATAATTTAGCATGATTTCTGTGAGGGTTAGGTTTAGGGGTGGAGTTAGGTGTTAGTAAAATATGTAGGAAATACTGTGAGATCGGTGTAAAACGCCCACATATTGGATTTAAATAAACATGCGTTTTGATTGGTAATGACGTGATACGTCATTTCTTGACGACAGATGCAACGCAATACTGTCATTATTTTTAAGCCTGCTAGAGGGCGCTTAACTTTAAAACATAAATATAGGTCGTAATAAATGCTTGCACAAATGACCTATATGGTCGTTTTTTGTTGGAGGACAGGCTCATCCATTGAGTTCTTTGAAAAAGCAACCTCTGAGCTGTAGAATTGAACTTTGCCTATAGGTAAAGCTCCAGTTTATATTCTCTGTAAACCGCTGTAGACACACATGCATTAACAGTAAGCCCCATCCCATGACTTATTTTTAAATCACAGATAAATGCAATAAATCCTTGGAAGGCTTGAGGGAATCTGATTAGTGATTTCATACGTCTCAACAGCCGCTAACAGGATGTGACACACTCCTGGTGTACAATTAAAACGAGATGCCTCACATCAGCGGGCTCATCTGAAAACCTCATGTTACACCACAGATGTGTAGAGACACTTTAAAAGAATGCGAAGATGAAAGCCAAACCCTCCGACACGGCGTCCCACCGTGAACCGCGAGCATTGGTCACTTGAATGAGCCCTGCGTGTTCTTCTCTGCCCTCCTGCCCACCGTAAACAGCCATAACCCCAGCCGCCACATTAACAGCAGCTAATTGAAGCCAAAGACAAGTCAGGCCAGCCGAGAGACACGAAACCGGCTGCCACAGTTTAGAGAAGTCACTCTCGGACAGGATTACACAACAGCTATTAAAGAGTGTTTCAATGGCACTGACTGTGTGTGATCTCTGTCTGCTCCAAACCACCTTCAGATCCATCTATCTATCTATCTATCTATCTATCTATCTATCTATCTATCTATCTATCCATCCATCCATCCATCCATCCATCCATCCATCCATCCATCCATCCATCCATCCATCCATCCATCCATCCATCTATCTATCTATCTATCTATCTATCTATCTATCTATCTATCTATCTATCTATCTATCTATCTATCTATCTTGTATGAGTGTGCTGAGGAGGTTCTACACAGTCCTAAGTAAATATGTTTGTGTGTTTTTGTGTGTGTAGCACACAGGCCTGCATGTGTCAGAATTAAATGCGCATTAAAATCTGCCGCCAAATGTTCTGTGGCCAACATGTGTGAGCTTGGTCTGTTTTCCACAACCTTATTTTGATTGAATCAAGTTGTTTTTCTCCATTTTTTTCCTCCTGCCGGCCAATCAAATCCCTGGACTTATGGGAACATATGAGCGACATACAGCTGTGCATCCCTGGGCAGCACAAACAAGTCATGAACGGAATTAAACCAGATTTAATTTCAGTTCAAAACTACAGGCTTAAGATTAGTTTAGTCCATCTCTTTGTCCTCTGCATCCAATGAGAAAACGAGGATATAGCATGAGGTAAATATCCCATTTAGAAACATTAAAAACTCCCGTTGTTTTGATGATGTAATAAAAGGCATGTGTGTATCAACTATTGCACACATATGAAAAACAAAAACATTCTGTGAGACAAGATGAATCTAAACAAGAGCACGCCATAATCTTAAATCAAGAATAAATGCAGCGGTAGATTACTTTTATGTATATTTATTAGCATTGATATTATTATATAATAATTAATAAAATAATATATACAGTTTAGCTGTAATAATTCTAGAATATTTATTCTGTTATTCTATTATATATATATATATATATATATATATATATATAGATATATATATATATATATATATATATATATATATATATATATATATATATATATATATATATATATATATATATATATATATAATGTTTGTCTGGCTTTTTATTCTGTAAGGTTTTGTATTTTATCTAATATCTGATAAAAGAAGACACTTCGTAATTGTTTGTCTTTCTGGATGTTTTGTGATGTGATCTCGGTGATCTTAAATGCTTGCCAGAAAGCCACAAACCACAGTGAGAAATAGAATTCAAATTCAGTGTCTGACTATCATTGTCTAACTTAGATGTTGGTGCTGAGGGAACCGGGAGAGACAGACAGACAGAGGTCCCTTGGGTTCTCCATGAAGCCTGTGAGAGCATGTGCATACAGTTCAAAACATCAAACCTGATCTCATTAAAACCTTTGAACCATATGACACACACACAAAAATGAACAGCTGAAACATTCAGCGTGGTTTATTCTTTTGCCAACCAATGTGGTGCAATTATGCAGTTGCATTTGCTTCACTAAATAACCTTCTTCGATTATGTAATGTTTTAATTACAATTTTACACCGCCTATTTTATTTCCCATAGTCTTTTGGATGGATGTCAGGACGGAATATGAGACGGCAGAGAGAGGGAGGGAGAAGGAGGAGGAGGAGGGTGCGTTCTGGAGATCTCAGAGCAGACAGACAGGCGTGCGTGCGTGCGTGCCTGCGTGCGTGCGTGCCTGACGCGCGGGGAAGCTGACCGGACCCGTGCGTGTCCCCCAGGTGACCTGCCTTACGAGCACGGCCCGCGCACTCCAGCTCATCTCATTGACGGCGTTATGATCGAGCTCAATGCGTGATAAACGCCATTGTTGCGTCACAGACGGTCAATACTGTAGATTTAAAACATTGTGAGAGCAATGAACTCACTGAACTCTAGCCCGTCTGCTCGCCTCCCTGTGGAAACCTTTCAAATGCGTGCTTTAGGGAACAGCCTTCACCACAACGTGTCAAAAGCATGCAGGTATCTGGCACGAGCGAAGAACAGCCTTTTGTGAAATGCGAGATACCTACATGCCGAGCGCAGAACATGCAATTCTAACATAGACGATCAGGTGGTAACCGTACCTTCCAGCCGGCGGAGCTATTGCTGTCTCCTTTATCCTTGAAATAGGGCACAAATCGCACCATCCAGTCGTAGATTTGTGATAAGGTGAGCCTTTTCTCGGGGGTGCTCTCTATGGCACGCGTGATCAGATCCGCGTACGACTGGTTGCCCCACGCGTTCCGGCGCGACGACTTGGATTTGCGCAGCTGGCCGGCCACATCCAGCGCGGCGCCGGACATGCACGCTGGGGCGGCCGCGATGGGCGCAGGGGCGCCGGCTGGATGCTTGAACTCCGTCGGCGCGCCTCCGCTCCGGCACGCCGGCACGTTGCGCGGCTCCACTTTCACCGGCAGCGCGCGGCTCTCCTCCTCCGGGCACGGCAGCGGCCAGGTGCACGACCTCGGGCGGCAGTGCGGCTCATAGTCGGCGTCCAGTTCAACCTGATGCGCGTCTACGCCGCCGCTCTCCATCATTAACATGCTGCTTTTGAGCGTCACAAGGCAAGGTCAAGGGGAAAACAACAATGCGCCCTTAAATCCAGTAAGGATGGAGTGTGTAGGATTCTCTCTGTCTGTAGTCTTTTTTTTTACACCAAATGCAAAGCGTGGATAAAAACAAAAGCACCGGGAGCCGTGAAGAGACTGCTCATTCTCGTGTCTGTAGTCTGCTGTAATGTAGGTTACTAAAGACGCAAAAGCATCCAATGCATCACGATGTGCAACAGTCTGTCTTCCATATTACTGAACAATTCAGTCACACGCAAGCGGGTGTCCATAGGGCTGAGGTGCTGAAATCACACACCCATCACTGAAGCGTCTCGTGCATGCGAAGTCCCTTTAATCGCGCGCTCGCACCAACTGTTGATTGCTTTGACAGACGGTCTGACAGACACGCTGGGCAAAGCTTGTAAATCTATCACATCAAGAAGGGCGAAATCAATTGACTTCCTCTGGAGTCTGGCCACAGTTTCCGTTTGTCTGGAGCTCTCCCGTCCCTTTCTTTTTTTTTTCCTCCGTAGATTTGTAAGCGGTCTCTCACGCGAGCACAGCCACTATTACTGATAGTAGACTAGACACGGCGCGAGCGCCCTAAAAATAGGGTCGCGTTAATGGAGCCGCACAAGTCAGCCGAGTCTTCTCCCGATTCTGAATTCCCCATGCGTTTTTATTTTTCTCTTTTTATTTCCTTTTCTCTGCGTTAGATCAAATATTCAGACGAACATTCCTTCCACATCGGTTCACGCCTGTTTGCGGATGACTAGACGGGGCTGTAGCGGCGGATAAATGCTGCTATCAGATAATTGGACGGCGCTTGAATCAAGTCACTCCCTCCAGAACAGGTTTATCCGGGGGACGCGCATCTTCCACACAACATTCCTGCCTCTTTAGAAAGATTTACATGTGCAGAATTTCCTTTCCATCCTCTAATGGCAAGTCTTTTTAGCATTTATTCTGAGTACACTGTAAAAAATATTTTCGAAGTAGACGATAAAATAAATATTATTGCAGCATGTTTTTGCTAACTATCTCATTTTTTCTACATACAATTTTCACATTTATTTTAATGTGTTACTTGTTTTTTTGTAATTACCTGTGACATTTACTAGATGTTTCAATGTGAATATTGTTTCTTTATTGTACTTTGGTTACTTTTTTTCAATTAGGGTACTAAGTAATCCTACTTTAACAACTTTTAACTTTCAGTTTCACTATCGTTATGCACTATTCTTGAACTGAATCCAATATAGGCCTAATATAATTCAATTAAAAAAATAAATAAATGAGATGAAAATTAAAAGTTGCTATTTACAAACAGAATTAATTGGTGTCTACTGTAATGTACACTGTAAAAAAAAAAAAAGTGGTCGGCAGCACTTCACCGTTGAAAATATGGTAGCAGCATTTTAGGTTTTACAGACTTAACTTAAATTCACAATACAAAAAACGTATTTAAATAACTTATGTAATGTTAATAAACCCAAGTACTAATATCTGTTTTAACCATTGCAATACTAGTAACCACCAAAAACAGGTGGTGATGAGAAAGTCACATGATGAATAAAAGTTATATATATATATATATATATATATATATATATATATATATATATATATATATATATAGGTGCACAGTGTTATACAAAGAAACAATAAACACCATTATGGTAACACACATGAAATGTAAGATAAAATCCTAATGTGCACAACAGAGACGATAAAAAAAACTATAAGAAACATGTTATTTCAAAGAAAAAACATAAAATATGAAGTGTCATGCAGGGAATACTGGGAGTGTCAATTTACGTTTTTTCACTGTAAATTATACAATACATTATTATTTTTCACTTCCAAAACCGTGATTTTAACAGTATTTTACTGTAAAATTACATTACATGCAATCACAGTTATTCACCGTGTATAGTATGGAAACTTACTGATAACCAATTAACATGTTTTTACTGTCGCATTTTTACAGTATTTTACTGTTAAAATCACAAACATTTTTTACAGTACAGTGTCTGTTCATTTAGCACTAGGAACACTGAAACATATACAACTAAATAGTCAGGATAAGATAGCCTGGTAGTGGTTCATTTTCAGCATCTGTATACTATAGGTTCAATCAACTGGAACAGTCTGTATTTAAATCAATACATACAGTCAGCTGGAATACATATGGGGATCTGTATAAAATGTATTAATAGCAAAAAAAAAAAAAAGTCATTTGTTAGGTGCATAATAGCAAGACATAATCTGAAGCAAAGTGCTAGGCCTATATCTGAGCAATAATTACTTATGAAATATTGAATACATATTAGATAGCAATATTAGTGAAACTTCAAAAGATACCAATCACTATTGTTTTGTGTGGAATAATGTAATTTTTAATGTAAGTTGCTTTGTAATAATTTATATTGTAAAAAGCGCTATACAAATAAACTTGAATTTAATTAAATGTCCAAGCAGCTTGCTATATATTTCCAGATTTTGCAATTAATTTATTTATAATAGAACTCGTCAGCGTTCGTCTTCGGAAATGCAATGCAACCTGTTGCTTTGTGAGGCGGAGGGATGTGAGCAGAGCGCGTGAGATCCCCGCCATACACGCGTTTAACACGGCTTTACTGCCCACGTGATGACAGTTCCCATGAAAAGCGCTCGGGAGCATCTATTCATGGATGCATGTCAGTAGATAATCTCCACCCCGACATCATATCATCCATGAGAGACACTACAGCGCCAAAAACATTCTGCCGAGCGTGCTTCGGATGAGGAGGGGTGCGCTTCTTTTGGAAATGAAGGCTTTTGGCAAGAGGTTCTCTTGTCTGTGAACAAGTGCGGTGGGCGGGACGCGGGTGAGTGTGTGTGTGTGTGTGTGTGACTCGCTGATAAATTGACCGAGGGGATTCCGCCCACGCCGCCAGCCTATTGAACCTGACAGGAGGGCGGGGCTAGCGGACATGCTCCGCGCTCATTGGCTGTCCCGTGGCACAGGTGGGCGGTAACAATCTGCTTGTATAAAAGCCGTAACCCCCTTCTCGGGTGGAAAATCCCCCAACGGTGACGTAACGGTGGACCATTGACAGCTGGTCGTCAATGGCAACCTCATCCTCCAGTGCTCCGTAGTGGAATGCTTTCATCCTGATTAAATGCTGCTTTTACAACACAACATGTGGAAAAGAGAGGGAGAGCGAGACGTACATGCAGAGGAAGACGGGGATAAGAGAGAGAAATGCTGTAAATGAGAACGAACAGAGGTTTAATTCACAACACATGGGCCTGTGGTTTTGGAAAAGAGATTTTTATGCGCCACAATGAAGTCGTAACAGGAATGTGGTGTGACTCCTACAGTACGGAATGAAAACACTGAGCTTGAGCCAGCTGAACACATTTAATGGTGCATTCGTCTTCGCTGTGAGAGCCCAGAGCAAATACATAAGACCCTGTGCTGGGATTGTGAGGAGACCGGGGCAAGTTGTCACAAGGCTGTCCACTTACTCAAATGTGAGTTTTCACTATAGATGTGGTGTAGTACCAAGGTTTCAAAACACCTTCACTTATAATAACTTTGTGAGAATTCTATCCATCGACCCAAAATATCAGTATCATGTTTTTATTGCGGTTGTATAACCATAAAGCAAGTAAACACAATAAAAGTACAGTAACATACATTCAGTAGGTCAGCCAATTATATAATCAAGATATCAATACATAAAAAAAACTGATAATGGCTAATTTCATAAATGTCAAGTCGGGCAAAAAAAAAATCATTTTTTTTTTATATTACATTTAACATGTCTATATATTTATTTATTTGTTTGTTAGCTTGTGCTGTTTTATTTTTAATTGGCAGGTTACTTTGTGTTCCCATGTTCCCAGTAAAGTGTGACAACATGCCCCCATATTTTGTCACAAAAGAGTAAAGAAAAGAAAAGGCCAATAACAGTGGTTCAATGGTTTAACAGTGTAGGCTTTAATATATATTTCATACAGAACTTGATTTTCCCAAATAAAAACACTGACTGGAGTATAAAGCTCTAGTCTCCACTATAAAAGTGGAAGTTCTGTCAGAGCTGTGGTTTAGTGGTTAGTACAGACTCTGGCAAGGCAAGCCCAGAGTAAAAGTGCCACATACCCCAAAGATTTCAAGCTCCTAATGTGGAGAGGAGTTTCCAGAAGTCCTTGAAATGTGAAATTATAGAGAGGTTGTTGAAAGTTGTGTAGCTCATGACTGATGCACCCTTAGTTTGCACCCTGAACATTTCTGGAAAACACCAACACGCCTGACTGTCAGACATTTTTCGTAGCTGATGCTATTGGCTAATGTGGCTAATCTAATGTGACCCACCTTCCCAACTTCATTTGTAATTGTGATTTCGCTACTTAAACGTTAAACTCCTTTTTCCGTGTGGTAAAGAAGCTTAGACTTGATCCTGTCTCACTACATTGATCTAAGCTTATTAGAGGGCCCACCTGCAGATCCCACAGAGAAGGAACATCATTCACAGAGATCTACAAACCCCTCCTCCTTACGCAATCATTAAGCTCAGTGGTCCTCAATCCCAGTCCTCACGTACCACTGCTCTGCTCATTTTGTAAGGGCCCTGCGAAGTGGACATCACTGGATATGCTGCCATGATTCCAGTTCAAAGAGAGCGTATATGTTCAATTTAAAGGGTATTAAAGTGCACAAGACATGAATTTACATTGTATTCATGTACAGAGGTATAATGTCTCTGGTAAGTTTCGTCTGTGTATGAAAACACAAATCTGTGAATGAATGAACTCTGCTGAGCTTTGAGGAGCCGTCACACTATCACTGCATAGCAGATCTTCCATCTTTAATTGCTCCTCTCAGCTGTTTAGTTTGTATCTCACTAATGCTGACACTTACACATGCGCTCACTGAGGTGATCGAGAATGTTTTTGACAGCAAATTAAAGGAAGTAAAGATGCGATTGCTGTTGGGTTTGAGGCGGGCCTTCAGCGCTCACATTAGAGCTCTGTCAGTGAGATTACACTGCGCTCAAACCAGGGGTCCGACACAGGAAGACAAAACTAGGGCATCAAATAAATATGCTTAAAATGATTTACAGCTAGATTTATGACTGCATTGTTCCCAACCCCACTTCCTGTTCTCTTCCTCTATTTGTGTCTCTGTCACACTCTCTTTTGAACATTTAATTAGGGCTGTTGCTTATACTTTGGATTAGTGATTTGAACAATCTTTGGCGCTTATTTTGAGCTACGGATACCTAAAACAAAAAACAGATTTACACTGATGGATGTACCTGACTAATGTATGAGGCGTTGTTGACACTGCAGTTTTCAGATCCAATCATTTGGACTGATTTTTTATTTTGTGATGAAATTTGACTGGTTTATTCAGTCGGATACCTGTTTAAACTAAGGCATAAAGAGAGACTCTTTGGTTTTTTCCGGTTGCCACAGAAATGTTGTAAACAATCCAGCAAAATTGTATGCATATTTGTAACAACTTGTACAATTTAAAGTATAAAACTCTAACTCACATAACAAGCTAATTTCATTTTCAACCAATAAATTCAACAACACACAGTGCTACTAAAATCTGTTTCCTACAGTTAACATACAGTATACTGAAAACCACATTAACAATGCTGGTGATACAAAAAATAAAATAAAAAAGAAGAAAGAAAGGTCATTATAAGCGGCTTTTCCACAAGCTGAAGTATATACTAGTATACGGATGGTGCACACAGTCATTCATGCAAACACTGAACACCATCATGGTGACACACACAACACTTAAATGATGTCATAAACATTCGTCCAACAACAGAAGTATACAAAACATGATTACTTAAACAAAATACCATCAAATGTGACGTGTCATGCAGGGATGTAGCGTTTTACAATATTTTACATTTAGATTTGCACTAATGTTTCCAGTGTCTGTCTAGCTGGTCAAGATTCCCCAACAGAGCAATGTTTCAAAAACACCTCACAACTGCTCTGTGTTCAAAGATTCAGGAAATCAACCTACAAATTATTACCTATAGTCATCTCTGCTTATTAAGGTGGGATAAGAGAAATTTGAGAAATCTAGCAAGTGTTAAATTCTCATTCTTTATTCTTCCTTCCTGACGTGTCCTCATGTTCCCTTCACCATTGCCTAGTTCTCTGGCATTCTTACGTTCGGCCCTCCTTCCTCTCTCTCTCTCTTTCAGCTTGCTGGTGTTGTGTTACACAAGTCATAGTTTTAGATTGTTTGTCTGAGTGGGGCGGGGAAGTGTGGGAGAGGGGGCGGTTGGGCGTTCCTGCCCCGGCAGAACCGATGGCCATCCCAGGAATGCGTCTCCTCCTCACACCTGGGACACAGCCAACAGTGTGGCCTCCCAATGTCACCGCATGCGAGGAAGCGAGGAGGGAGGGAAGGAGGGAGGGAAAGGCGTTTGGCTCGGGGCTACGGGAGCCTGTCCAAAGAGAGAGCGCTGGGGCTCACTCCCTCTGGGTTGGCAAGATGCGATACTTTGACTAATACTTCCTGCTTCGATGCGAGTTGAG